>NC_084619.1:3603369-3875869 GCF_033978795.1 Nerophis ophidion
ATTATTGAAATATCATTGATGGAGAGCAGGTCTTGTTGTGAATTCAGTTTTTAAGATGCTCTGCAATCATAATTAATAAAATCCTTTCAAGACCGATGTTTAGGAATTTTGTTGACTAAATCTAAACTGACTTAGATGACTAACCCATGACTAAAACACATTTTGGTTAAAAGACTAACTGAAACTAATTTGAAAAACCTGTCAATATTAACATTGGTGAACATTTTTTACAGTCAATGTTTTCGCTTTAAAAACACTGAATTGTAAGGGTTTTTTTTTAATAGTATTTGCTTGAAACAGTGCACAATTATTTGCACTTAAAAATGTATGTTTGTAGTAATAAATATGATAAATAATGTTTGTGTTCAGTTACAATAATAAATTAAATACTTCTTACCATTAATCTGCAATTATAATTAATAAAATCCTTTCAAGACCGATGTTTAGGAATTTTGTTGACTAAATCTAAACTGACTTAGATGACTAACCCATGACTAAAACACATTTTGCTTAAAAGACTAACTGAAACTAATTTGAAAAACCTGTCAAAATTAACATTGGTGAACATTTTTTACAGTCAATGTTTTCGCTTTAAAAACACTGAATTGTAAGTGTGTTTTTTTAATAATATTTGCTTGAAACTGCACAATTATTTGCACTTAAAAATGTATGTTTGTAGTAATAAATATGACAAATAATGTTTGTGTTCAGTTACAATAATAAATTAAATACTTCTTACCGTTAATCTGCAATTATAATTAATAAAATCCTTTCAAGACCGATGTTTAGGAATTTTGTTGACTACATCTAGATTAATTTAGATGACTAACCAATGACTAAAACACATTTTGCTTAAAAGACTAACTGAAACTAATTTGAAAAACCTGTCAAAATTAACATGGGTGAACATTTTTTACAGTCAATGTTTTCGCTTTAAAAACACTGAATTGTATGTGTTTTTTTTTTAATAATATTTGCTTGAAACAGTGCACAATTATTTGCACTTAAAAATGTATGTTTGTAGTAATAAATATGATTATAACATTTTAACATAATGTTTGTGTTCAGTTACAATAATAAATTAAATACTTCTTACCGTTAATCTGCAATTATAATTAATAAAATCCTTTCAAGACCGATGTTTAGGAATTTTGTTGACTAAATCTAAATTTATTTGGATGACTAACCCATGACTAAAACACATTTTGCTTAAAAGACCAACTGAAACTAATTTGAAAAACCTGTCAAAATTAACATGGGTGAACATTTTTTACAGTCAATGTTTTCGCTTTAAAAACACTGAATTGTAAGTGTTTTTTTTTATAATATTTGCTTGAAACTGCACAATTATTTGCACTTAAAAATGTATGTTTGTAGTAATAAATATGATTATAACATTTTAACATAATGTTTGTGTTCAGTTACAATAATAAATTAAATACTTCTTAACGTTAATGCGAATTCTTAAACGAATGGATGGATTAAAAATTCATGAGAATGTTTTATATTTCGAACGTTATTTTTAACACCCTGATTACCAGCGGAAATATTCATTACTTATCGTGTTAAGCAATGTCAGCTAAGATTTATCTGAGAGCCAGATGCAGTCATCAAAAGAGCCACATCTGGCTCTAGAGCCATAGGTTCCCTACCCCTGTTGAACGACTGAAGCTCTACATAAAACAAGAATGGGAAACAATTCCACTTTCGAAGCTTCAAAAATTAGTTTCCTCAGTTCCCAAACGTTTATTGAGTGTTGTTAAAGGGGAACATTATCAGCAGACCTATGTAAGCGTCAATATATACCTTGATGGTGCAGAAAAAAGACCATCTATTTTTTTAACCGATTTCCGAACTCTAAATGGGTGAATTTTGGCGAATTAAACACCTTTCTGTTTATCGCTCATGTGGTGATGACGTCAGAATGTGACGTCGCCGAGGTAACACACCCACCATTTTCATTTTCAACACATTACAAACACCGGGTCTCAGCTCTGTTATTTTCCGTTTTTTGACTATTTTTTGGAACCTTGGAGACATCATGCCTCGTCGGTGTGTTGTCGGAGGGTGTAACAACACTAACAGGGAGGGATTCAAGTTGCACCACTGGCAAGAAATCTGCCGCCAGACCCCCATTGAATGTGCCAGAGTGTCTCCACATTTGACCGGCGATGCTAAGACAGACATGGCACAGAGATGTATGGATAACCTGCAGATGCATTTGCAACGATAGTCAACGAAATCACAAAGGTGAGTTTTGTTGATTTTGACTGCCAGCTAATCGATGCTAACATGCTACGCTAATCGATGCTAACATGCTATTTACCGGCGGTGCTAAAGCAGACATGGCACAGAGATGTATGGATAACCTGTAGATGCATTTGCAACAATAAAGTCAACTAAATCACAAAGGTGAGTTTTGTTGTTGTTGACTGCCGGCTAATCGATGCTAACATGCTACGCTAATCGATGCTAACATGCTATTTACCGGCGGTGCTAAAGCAGACATGGCACAGAGATGTATGGATAACCTGCAGATGCATTTGCAACGATAGTCAACAAAATCACAAAGGTGAGTTTTGTTGATTTTGACTGCCAGCTAATCGATGCTAACATGCTTCGCTAATCGATGCTAACATACTATTTACCGGCGATGCTAAGGCAGACATGGCACAGAGATGTATGGATAACCTGCAAATGCATTTGCAACGATAGTCAACAAAATCACAAAGGTGAGTTTTGTTGATTTTGACTGCCAGCTAATCGATGCTAACATGCTACGCTAATCGATGCTAACATGCTATTTACCGGCGGTGCTAAAGCAGACATGGCACAGAGATGTATGGATAACCTGTAGATGCATTTGCAACTATAAAGTCAACTAAATCACAAAGGTGAGTTTTGTTGATGTTGACTGCCAGCTAATCGATGCTAACATGCTACGCTAATCGATGCTAACATGCTACGCTAATTGATGCTAACATGCTATTTACTGGCGGTGCTAAAGCAGACATGGCACAGAGATGTATGGATAACCTGCAGATGCATTTGCAACTATAAAGTCAACTAAATCACAAAGGTGAGTTTTGTTGATGTTGACTCCCAGCTAATCGATGCTAACATGCTACGCTAATCGATGCTAACATGCTATTTACCGGCGGTGCTAAAGCAGACATGGCACAGAGATGTATGGATAACCTGTAGATGCATTTGCAACTATAAAGTAAACTAAATCACAAAGGTGAGTTTTGTTGATTTTGACTGCCAGCTAATCGATGCTAACATGCTACGCTAACGATGCTAACATGCTATTTACCCGATGCTAACATGCTATTTACCGGCGGTACTAAAGCAGACATGGTACAGAGATGTATGGATAACCTGCAAGTGCATTTTCAACGATAGTCAACGAAATCACAAAGGTCAGTTTTGTTGATTTTGACTGCCAGCTAATCGATGCTAACATGCTACGCTAATAGATGCTAACATGCTATTTACCGGCGGTGCTAAAGCAGACATGGCACAGAGATGTATGGATAACCTGCAGATGCATTTGCAACTATATTACGTTTCCTTCCACCCACATTTAATGCGAAAAAAACACTTACCAATCGACGGATTTAAGTTGCTCCAGTGTCAAAAGATGCGAAAGTCCTGATGGTTTGGTCCGCACATTTTACCGGCGATGCTAACGCAGCTATTCGGCCATGCTATGGCTATGAATAGCGTCAATAGCTATTCGCTCAATGGCTTCAGTTTCTTCTTCAATATTTTCATACTCCAACCATCTGTTTCAATACATGTGTAATCTGTTGAATCGCTTAAGTCGCTGAAATCCGAGTTTGAATCCGAGCTAATGTCGCTATATCTTGCTGTGGTATTCCCATTGTTTGTTTACATTGGCAGCACTGTGTGACGTCACAGGGAAATGGCCAGTGTCTTCGCCGAGAGCCGAAAATAAGGCACTTTAAAGCTTTATTTAGGGATATTCCGAGAACGGTAAAATTTTGAAAAAAACTTCAAAAAAATACAACAAGCCACTGGGAACTGATTTGTATTGTTTTTAACCCTTTTGAAATTGTGATAATGTTCCCCTTTAAAATAAAAGGTGATGTAACACAGTGGTGAACATGCCCTTTCCCAACTACTTTGGCACGTGTTGCAGCCATGAAATTCCAAGTATTATTTGCAAAAAAAAAAAGGTTATGAGTTTGAACATCAAATATGTTGTCTTTGTAGCACATTCAACTGAATATGGCTTGAAAAGGATTTGCCAATCATTGTATTCTGTTTATATTTACATCTAACACAATTTCCCAACTCATATGGAAACAGGGTTTGTAGAAACTCAAGACAGCCATGACATTATGTTCTTTACAAGTGTATGTCAACTTTTGACCACGACTGTGCTTTTTAATTGTATTATTGTCATATCTTACCTTTGCACTGTTCTCTCACGGTGTCGTACTCATAACCCTCAGTGCACTGTTTGGGGGGGGAGAATTAAAGTGAGAAACAAATATTAAAAAGTAACATTGCATCCAAATATTTGTGCGTACTTACAGAATAAGAAATGGGCTCCTGGGGGAGGACGTGGGAGAAAAGAGCAAGAAGCCCCACGCAGACGCGCAGCATGTTGTCTTGGCGGAAAGAAAAAAGAAGAAAAGCTGAACTTTTTATTTTTCAACAGCACTTATTTTAGTATTTTCCATCATTGCTTGACGAGTCCTGACATCTCCTGTGACGTCATGTTGATGCTGGCGCGACTCCAACATAATTGTGCCACTTCCACGCACAACAAAGGCGGTGAAAAAAAAAATACGTGCAGAAACACGCCTGAATGCAAAACTGATGCTTATTATTAAACGAATGCAGTAGAAAAAAAAACTTTTTTTTTTTTTTTTTAGATAAACACGTTGTTGTTGCGGTGGTGACGTACCTGTGCTTACCTGTGGATGGTCACCAAGTCCCACGGTGCAAGTGTTGAGGAGAAGAGGCAGTGGCGATGGTCGTGACGAGGCTGAGAAAGTGGCGCAGCATTGGACGTGGACGTGGATGACATGCTGGGGGCGTTTTACCACGCAGGTTGGCGACCACTCACCGGGCTGCACTGGGGCGAAGCCCACTCAGTGCCGCCGGGTTTTGGCGACCTCTGGTGGCCAATGGTGCTATTGCACGGCAGAAAGCCATCTGCATTGATGTTTTTGGGGTGTGTTAGTTTTATAGGTTTGAATAAATATATGAATACAAAAATACTAAGATAAATTCAGTCAATTTAAAGCTTAAATAATGATGCCCATTTGTGTTTATAAGGCTTTAAAATAAAAAAGGGTATGTGAAAGATTATTATAAAATTAAATATAGGGAGCACTGAATAAATACAAATAAATCTTTGTAATTTTTCCACTGAAAATGTTCAAGGAAAACATATTTATTTTGCTAATTTGGCGTTCAAAAATAGGGACGAACAATTGTAAACAAATTAGTTCGCTGGTAAAGATAAAATAGTTTATATAGAGCTTAAAATAGCCCTAAATTAATTGAATTTACTTAAAAAGCTTGCAAATATGTACAATTGTATCTCGATATTCGGTCATAAAAATTGATTAATACAAATAAAGACACCAATTAATAAAAAAAAAAAAGATTTTAAACAATTCAATTGACACCTCGGATATTTAGGTTAAAGTTTTACAATTTTCTAAAAAAAAAAAAAATGTTTTTCTATAATAGTTAAAGAAAAAGAAAGTTGTTTTATTTAGAAGCAATTGTTGTTTTTTGTTGTATAATTAATAAAATTGTATTTGAAAAGTAAAATATTTTATCTAGAAGAAAGGTGGGCATTTTTATATTTAATGAAAATAGTATTTTTTGGGGAAAAAAAGTTTGTTGTAATTTTTAGAGAATATAATTTTTTTCTAGAATAAATGTGGCAGGGAGATTGTAATAATTCATATTTTTATTAAAATAATGTTTATATTTAAAACATTTTTTTCTCAAATAAATGATGTCTAACGTCATATTTTACAAACACAAAAGTTTTTGTAATATTTAGAGAATAAACTTGTATTTTCACAAAAACATGTTTTTAATATTTAGAGAATATTCATTTTGATTTAATCCACAGAATAATATTTTTAAAATATCAACTTGAAATAATGAGATGCCAAGCCAATCATTTTTTTTTTAAATAAATTATTCGGCCCTTAAAAATACTTAAATAAAATACAGTTTTATGTACTGTATTAAAAGTTTTAAAGAGTATGTAAAAGAAATAGTATAAAATAAATTATAAAGAGCACTAAATAAATACAAATACATCTTAGTAATTTTTCCACTGAAAATGTTCAAGGAAAACATATTTATTTTGCTAATTTGGCGTTCAAAAATAGGGACGGAGAATTGTAAACAAATTAGTTCGCTGGTAAAGATAAAATAGTTTATATAGAGCTTAAAATAGCCCTAAATTAATTGAATTTACTTAAAAAGCTTGCAAATATGTACAATTGTATCTCGATATGTGGTCATAAAAATTAATTAATACAAATAAAGACACCAATTAATAAAAAAAATAGATTTGAAACAATTCAATTCACACCTCGGATATTTAGGTAAAAGTTTTACAATTTTCTAAAAAAAAAAAAAATGTTTTACTATAATACTTAAAGAAAAAGAAAGTTGTTTTATTTAGAAGCAATTGTTGTTTTTTGTTGTATAATGAATAAAGTTGTATTTGAAAAATAAAATATTTTATCTAGAAGAAAGGTGGGCATTTTTATATTTAATGAAAATAGTATTTTATGGGGAAAAAGTTTGTTGTAATTTTTAGAAAATATATTTTTTTTCCTAAAATACATGTGGCAGGGGAATTGTAATAATTCATATTTTTATTAAAATAATGTTTATATTTAAAACATTTTTTTCTCAAATAAATGATGTTTAACGTCATATTTTACAAACACAAAAGTTTTTGTAATATTTAGAGAATAAACTTGTATTTTCACAAAAACATGTTTTTAATATTTAGAGAATATTCATTTTGATTTAATCTACAGAATAATATTTTTAAAATATCAACTTGAAATAATGAGATGCCAAGCCAATCATTTTTTAAAAAATAAATTATTTGGCCCTTAAAAATACTTAAATAAAATACAGTTTTATGTACAGTATTAAAAGTTTTAAAGAGTATGTAAAAGAAATAGTATAAAATAAATTATAAAGAGCTTTAAATAAATACAAATACATCTTAGTAATTTTTCCACTGAAAATGTTCAAGGAAAACATATTTATTTTGCTAATTTGGCGTTCAAAAATAGGGACGGACAATT
Organism: Nerophis ophidion; assembly: GCF_033978795.1. Classification (NCBI taxonomy): domain Eukaryota; kingdom Metazoa; phylum Chordata; class Actinopteri; order Syngnathiformes; family Syngnathidae; genus Nerophis; species Nerophis ophidion. The sequence continues at coordinate 3,610,701 of NC_084619.1, forward strand.
GTAAACAAATTAGTTCGCTGGTAAAGATAACATAGTTTATATAGAGCTTAAAATAGCCCTAAATTCATTGAATTTCCTTAAAAAGCTTGCAAATATGTACAATTGTATCTCTATATTGTATTTTTTTGGTTATAAAAAATAATTAATACAAATAAAGACACCAATTAATAAAAAAAATTGATTTGAAACAATTCAATTGACACCTCGGATATTTAGGTAAAAGTTTTAAAATTTTCTAAAAAAAAAAAAAAAAAAATTTATTTAATACTTAAAGAAAAAGAAAGTTGTTTTATTTAGAAGCAATTGTTGTTTTTTGTTGTATAATGAATAAAGTTGTATTTGAAAAATAAAATATTGTATCTAGAAGAAAGGTGGGCATTTTTATATTTAATGAAAATAGTATTTTTGAGGGAAAAAAAGTTTGTTGTAATTTTTAGAGAATATAATTTTTTTCTAGAATAAATGTGGCAGGGAGATTGTAATAATTCATATTTTTATTAAAATAACGTTTATATTTAAAACATTTTTTTCTCAAATAAATGATGTCTAACGTCATATTTTACAAATACAAAAGTTTTTGTAATATTTAGAGAATAAACTTGTATTTTCACAAAAACATGTTTTTAATATTTAGAGAATATTCATTTTGATTTAATCCACAGAATAATATTTTTAAAATATCAACTTGAAAGGATGAGATGCCAAGCCAATCATTTTTATTTTTAATAAATTATTTGGCCCTTAAAAATACTTAAATAAAATACAGTTTTATGTACAGTATAAAAAGTTTTAAAGAGTATGTAAAAGAAATAGTATAAAATAAATTATAAAGAGCTCTAAATAAATACAAATACATCTTAGTAATTTTTTTCACTGAAAATGTTCAAGTAAAATATATTTATTTTGCTAATTTGGCGTTCAAAAATAGGGACAGACAATTGTAAACAAATTAGTTCGCTGGTAAAGATAAAATAGTTTATATAGAGCTTAAAATAGCCCTAAATTAATTGAATTTACTTAAAAAGCTTGCAAATATGTACAATTGTATCTCGATATTTGGTCATAAAAATTAATGAATACAAATAAAGACACCAATTAATAAAAAAAAATAGATTTGAAACAATTCAATTGACACCTCGGATATTTAGGTAAAAGTTTTACAATTTTCTAAAAAAAAAAAAAAAATGTTTTTCTATAATACTTAAAGAAAAAGAAAGTTGTTTTATTTAGAAGCAATTGTTGTTTTTTGTTGAATAAAGTTGTATTTGAAAAATAAAATATTTTATCTAGAAGAAAGGTGGGCATTTTTATATTTAATGAAAATAGTATTTTTGGGGGGAAAAAAAGTTTGTCGTCATTTTTAGAAAATATAATTTTTTTTCTAGAATAAATGTGGCAGGGAGATTGTAATAAGTCATATTTTTATTCAAATAATGTTTATATTTGAAACATTTTTTTCTCAAATAAATAATGTTTAGGGGTGCACTATTTAATGAATAAAGTCATATTTTACAAAAACAAAAGTTTTTGTAAAATTTCGAGAATAAACTTGTATTTTCACAAAAACATGTTTGTAATATTTAGAGAATATTCATTTTAATGTATTCTACAGAATATTTTTTAAATATCAACTTGAAAAAATGAGATGCAAAGCCAATCATTTTTTTATTAAAATAAATTTGGCTCTCAAAGATACTTAAATAAAATACAGTTTTATGTACTGTATTAAAAGTTTTAAAGAGTATGTAAAAGAAATTGTATAAAATAAATTATAAAGAGCTCTAAATAAATACAAATACATCTTAATATTTTTTTTTCACTGAAAATGTTCAAGTAAAATATATTTATTTTGCTAATTTGGCTTTCAAAAATAGGGACAGAGAATTGTAAACAAACTAGTTCGCTGGTAAAGATAAAATAGTTTAAGTAGAGCTTAAAATAGTCCTAAATTAATTGAATTTACTTAAAAAGCTTGCAAATATGTACAATTGTATCTCGATATTGTATTTATTTGGTCATGAAAATAAATTAGTACAAATAAAGACACCAATTAATAAAAAATAGATTTTAAACAATTCAATTCACACCTCGGATATTTAGGTAAAAGTTTTACAATTTTCTAAAAAAAAAAAAAAATTCTATAATACATAAAGAAAAAGAAAGTTATTTTATTTAGAAGCAATTGTTTTTTTGTTGTTTAATGAATAAAGTTGTATTTTTAAAAGTAAAATATTTTATCTAGAAGAAAGGTGGGCATTTTTATATTTAATGAAAATAGTATTTTTGTGGGGAAAAAGTTTGTTGTCATTTTTAGAGAATATAATTTTTTTTTCTAGAATAAATGTGGCAGGGAAATTGTAATAAGTCATATTTTCATTCAAATAATGTTTATATTTGAAACATTTTTTTCTCAAATAAATAATGTTTAGGGGTGCACTTTTTAATGAATAAAGTCATATTTTACAAAAACAAAAATTTTTGTAAAATTTGGAGAATAAACTTGTATTTTCACAAAAACATGTTTGTAATATTTAGAGAATATTCATTTTAATTTATTCTACAGAATATTTTTAAAATATCAACTTGAAATAATGAGATGCAAAGCCGATAATTCTTTTATTAAAACAAATTTGACCCTCAAAAATACTTTAATAAAATACAGTTTTATGTACTGTATTAAAAGTTTTAAAGAGTATGTAAAAGAAATAGTATAAAATAAATGATAAAGAGCACTAAATAAATACAAATACATCTTAGTAATTTTTCCACTGAAAATGTTCAAGTAAAATATATTTATTTTGTTCATTTGGCTTTTAAAAATAGGGACAGAGAATTGTAAACCAACTAGTTCGCTGGTAAAGATAAAATAGTTTAAGTAGAGCTTCAAATAGCCCTAAATTAATTGAATTTACTTAAAAAGCTTGCAAATATGTACAATTGTATCTCGATATTGAATTTTTTTGGTCATAAAAATAAATTAGTACAAATAAAGACACCAATTAACTAAAAATGGATTTAAAAAATTCAATTCATACCTCGAATATTTAAAAAAGTTATACAATTTTCTAAAAAAAAAAAAAGTTTTTTTTCTGTACTTTGACCACACACATCTTTCCTTCCATGTCAACCAGTGGTCCTGTCCTTGCAGCTCCAACAACCCCATATCATGATGCTGCCACCACCATGTTGGGGATGAGCAGTGCCTGCTTTTCTCCAAACATTCCGCTTAGAATTAACGCTAAAAAGTTCAATCTTGGTCTCGTCAGACCAGAGAATCTTACTTTTCGTAGTTTGGGAGTCCTTCATGTTCCTGCCATAAAGCCCCGAGAGGTGGAAGGCTGCAGTGTTAGTTGACTTTGTGGAACTTTCTCCCATCTCCCGACTGCATCTCTGGAGCTCAGCCTCAGTGATCTTTGGGTTCTTCTCCCACCATTGCTCAGTTTGCTTGGACGGCCAAGGATTTTGCAGCCACTGCGCCCTAAGGAACTTTGAGTGTTGCTGAAATGATTGTGTAACCTTGGCCAGATCCCTGCCTTAACACAATTCCATCTCTGAGTGTCAGGATTGCCACTGAAAGTTTGTTTGTGTTTTACTTTTTCCTCTGTGTGTGTCTAGTATTTCCTGTTTTTAAGTTCCTATTTTGTTAGTTTCCTGACTTTCTCCCTGAGCGCGGTTTCCCCCTCAGCTGCGGCTGATTGGCACCTGGCCACACCTGGTGTCAATCAGCCCGTTCCTACTTTTACCTGCTTTGTTCGTCCAGTCAGTGCTGGATTATTGTATTGCATGTCGCTCTTGTCGTTGCTACCTGTCGTGTCGTATCTTGTCGTGTCAATGCAGCGTTGCGGTAAGCTATGTTTGATAGCGGTTTTTAGCTTACTGTCTTTTGTTCCCTGCTTCCACTTTGTTTTCCTATTACATGTACAACTTCTGTTTTCCTGCCAGATACCTGCTAGCTTCGGCGCTATTCCTTTTTGTTTTTTATCCGCCCACGTGCGCGCTTTTTGTTAGTTTCCTGTCTTTCTCCCTGAGCGCTGTTTCCCCCTCAGCTGCGGCTGATTGGCACCTGGCCACACCTGGTGTCAATCAGCCCGTTCCTACTTTTACCTGCTTTGTTCGTCCAGTCAGTGCTGGATTATTGTATTGCATGTCGCTCTTGTCGTTGCTACCTGTCGTGTCGTATCTTGTCGTGTCAATGCAGCGTTGCGGTAAGCTATGTTTGATAACGGTTTTTAGCTTACTGTCTTTTGTTCCCTGCTTCCACCTCCTCACAGCTGTCCGGTCTGTCGGAAGGACCGCTTATGGTGCGCCTACCGGCACTTGCTTTTCTCTCAGGGTGTGCTCCCCTAGCCTTTTTTCTTCCCAGACTAACCCACAAGGCAGTGGGGCATTTGGCATTTAAAAAGAACCAGTCCCCCATTTCCTCGCCCCCCCCCCCCGCCCCCTGTCATCATCACGTCATTGCTGGTTTTATGAGCGGAGGAGCATGTTCGGCAGTGCACAATCACGGAGTACTTACAAGCAAACAAAGTGTGAAGCCGAAAAGTGAGAACGGACGCATTTTGGGTTAAAAACTAACGATAAAGGTGAAGTTGTAACACTGAAACGGTCTCAGGATGAGGTGCTTTAAGACATGGCTAGCTAGCTAGCAGCTAAAGTCTACTTCTAAATCAGTGGGGCATTGCTAAAGTACCGCGATACTGATGAATCATATTCGCTACTATACCGCCTCTAAAAAAAAAAACGGTCCCCCATACCACGACGAGTTGAGTTTATACCAAAATGGATACATGGATGATACAGCAGAGGATTGGGAGAATGTCATGTGGTCAGATGAAAGCAAAATAGAACTCAACTGGTCGTGTTTGGAGGAAGAAGAATACTGAGTTGCATCCCAAGAACACCATACCTACTGTGAAGCATGGGGGTGGAAACATCATGCTTTGGGGCTGTTTTCTGCTAAGGGGACAGGACGATTGATCCGTGTTCAGGAAAGAATGAATGAGGCCATGTATCGTGAGATTTTGAGCCAAAACCTCCTTCCATCAGTGAGAGCTTTGAATGCTTGACCAAATACTTATTTTCCACCATCATTTACAAATAAATTCTTGAAAATTCCTACAATGTGAATTCCTGGATTTCTCAGGATACATGGCCCCATTCATTCTTTCCTTAACACGGATCAATCGTCCTGTCCCCTTAGCAGAAAAACAGCCCCAAAGCATGATGTTTCCACCCCCATGCTTCACAGTAGGTATGGTGTTCTTGGGATGCAACTCAGTATTCTTCTTCCTCCAAACACCACGAGTTGAGTTGATACCAAAATGGATACATGGATGATACAGCAGAGGATTGGGAGAATGTCATGTGGTCAGTTCAAACCAAAATAGAACATTTTAGTATAAACTCAACTGGTCGTGTTTGGAGGAAGAAGAATACTGAGTTGTATCCCAAGAACACCATACCTACTGTGAAGCATGGGGGTGGAAACATCATGCTTTGGGGCTGTTTTTCTGTTAAGGGGACAGGACGATTGATCCGCGTTAAGGAAAGAAAGAATGGGGCCATGTATCGTGAGATTTTGAGCCAAAACCTCCTTCCATCAGTGAGAGCTTTGAATGGTTGACCAAATACTTATTTTCCACCATAATTTACATATAAATTCTTGAAAATTCCTACAATGTGAATTCCTGGATTTCTCACGATACATGGCCCCATTCATTCTTTCCTTAACACGGATCAATCGTCCTGTCCCCTTAGCAGAAAAACAGCCCCAAAGCATGATGTTCCCACCCCCATGCTTCACAGTAGGTATGGTGTTCTTGGGATGCAACTCAGTATTCTTCTTCCTCCAAACACGACCAGTTGAGTTCATACCAAAATGGATAGATGGATGATACAGCAGAGGATTGGGAGAATGTCATGTGGTCAGATGAAACCAAAATAGAACTTTTTGGTATAAACTCAACTGGTCATGTTTGGAGGAAGAAGAATACTGAGTTGCATCCCAAGAACACCATACCAACTGTGAAGCATGGGGGTGGAAACATGCTTTGGGGCTGTTTTTCTGGACGATTGATCCGTGTTAAGGAAAGAATGAATGGGGCCATGTATCGTGAGATTTGGAGCCAAAACCTCCTTCCATCAGTGAGAGCTTTGAATGGTTGACCAAATACTTATTTTCCACCGAATAAATTCTTTAAAATTCCTGGATTTCTTTTTTCTCCACATTCTGTCTCTCACAGTTGAAGTGTACCTATGATGAAAATGACAGACCTCTGTCATCATTTTAAGTGATAGAACTTGCACAATCGGTGGCCGACTTAATACTTTTTTGCCCCACTGTATATGCATTTTCATGAAAGGAATACAAAGAAATGATGACGGTGATGATAGTCAGCAGCTTTGGTCGTGTTTATGAACATCCAACATCTGCAAAGAGCGATTTCGGCCCTGGTGACCTTTCAAGAGGGTCCAACACGGTGGAAAACGGTAGAAAACAAAGCCAAAGAAGAGCCTGAAAGGGTTGAGTCTGCACTAAAACGTTTATTTTACTCGCTGAATGCACAGATGAGGGCAGACATTACAGAGCAAGTGCAAGCAGAAAGGAGCCATTTGGCCCTAAAATAAAGTCTGGTTTTACCTGATTCCAGACGTCTTGCACTGTAGTTCTAGGACGTTTCTTTCCAATGCTGAAGGTAATGCATCAGGCACTGTTGGCTGTAGGACAGCGGGCCAATCAGTTCCTGATGCAGTATCATCCGCATCAGACACTTCTTCCACTCAGAAGACGCACATTCTCGTCTTGCTTGGCTGCCTTCATTCTGCACGGACACAATGTACAGTACACATCACTGTAAGTCAAGATGGCAGCACAAGCATCTGGAATGTGAGAAACGGAGAAAGGGGGGGAAAAAAAAGAGGCATGCACCGTGAAAGAGAAGGGTGTGCTTGAAAAGACATGGAGGAGGAGGAGCGAGAGAGCAGACTGTGTAATTGCAGCGACATCTTCATTGAGTCTACTTTCCAGCGCGTCTTGCGAAGAAAAAACAAAGAAAGGGCGTCGCTGATGCCGGTCGATGGGAAGCCGAGGCGACCGCGTTTAGCATAATCCCAGAGGCCATTGTGAGAGGAGCAAGTGAACGACTCACAGTTGCCAGCTGAGATTTCACCAAAACACAGCAGAGATGTGAAGAGGGACGAGACAAGGGAGGGCAAGGGAACGGAGGAAGAGAGGGAGTCGCCTTCAGGAGACAATCAGTGACAAATGAAGTAAATGTCATACTCGTATTAAGCAAACATGCACTTCTTCCACTCAGGGTCACAGACACCTCATTTTCATTCTACTTATCCTTTTTCTACAACACATTGTGGTTTCTATGATATTTAATTATAGTAACATATTAAAGAAAGTCATTTTTCCCCCAAAATTTTTTAAATATATTTTATGAATAAAGTCACATTTTGAAGACACTTTTTTGTAATATTTACGGAGTCAAATATGTTTTTTCCCCCCAAGAAGATATTTTTTTTTGTAATATTTAATGAATAGTCATATTTTTCTAAAGAGGGTTTTTGTAATATTTGGAGAATAAAGTGAATTCAAAATGTTTTTTAATATTTCAAGATTAAAATTATATATGTTTTTTGTAATATTTAGAGAGTCAAGTATTTATTCATTTTTACAACACCTCGGGGTTTCTATAATATTTAATTATAGTTTAATATTATAGAAGGTAATTTTTCAAAAAATACATATTTTTTAATATATTCTATGAATAAAGTCACATTTTTCAAGACATTTTTTTGTAACATTTAGAGAATGAAAATTTTTTTTTCTACAAGAAGATTTTTGTTGTTGTAATATTTAATGAATAGTTATATTTTTCTAAAGAAGGTTTTCTGTAATATTTGGAGAATAAAGTGAATTTAAAAAATGTTTTTGTAATATTTAATGAATAGTCATATTTTTCTAAAGAAGGTTTTTTGTAATATTTGGAGAATAAAGTGAATTTAAAAAATGTTTTTGTAATATTTAATGAATAGTCATATTTTTCTAAAGAGGGTTTTTGTAATATTTGGAGAATAAAGTGAATTCAAAAATGTTTTTTAATATTTCAAAACTATTTTTTGTAATATTTAGAGAGTCAAGTATTTATTCCTTTTTACAACACCTCGGGGTTTCTATAATATTTAATTATAGTTTAATATTATAGAAGGTAATTTTCAAAAAAATACATATTTTTTAATATATTCTATGAATAAAGTCACATTTTTCAAGACATTTTTTTGTAACATTTAGAGAATCAAACATTTTTTTTCTACAATTAGATTTTTGTTGTTGTAATATTAATGAATAGTTATATTTTTCTAAAGAAGGTTTCTGTAATATTGGAGAATAAAGTGAATTTAAAAAATGTTTTTGTAATATTTAAAGACTGAAGATATATTTTTGACAAATTTTTTTGACATATTTAGAGAGTCAAGTATTCGTGGGGGTTTTTTGTAATATTGAATGAATAGTCATATTTTTCTAAAGAGGGTTTTTGTAATATTTGGAGAATAAAGTGAATTCAAAATGTTTTTTAATATTTCAAGACTAAAATTATATATGTTTTTTGTAATATTTAGAGAGTCAAGTATTTATTCATTTTTACAACACCCCGGGGTTTCTATAATATTTAATTATAGTTTAATATTATAGAAGGTAATTTTTCAAAAAATACATATTTTTTAATATATTCTATGAATAAAGTCACATTTTTCAAGACATTTTTTTGTAACATTTAGAGAATCAACATTTTTTTTTCTACAAGAAGATTTTTGTTGTTGTAATTATTTAATGAATAGTTATATTTTTCTAAAGAAGGTTTTTTGTAATATTTGGAGAATAAAGTGAATTTAAAAAATGTTTTTGTAATATTTAATGAATAGTCATATTTTTCTAAAGAAGGTTTTTTGTAATATTTGGAGAATAAAGTGAATTTAAAAATGTTTTTGTAATATTTAAAGACTGAAGATATATTTTCGACAATTTTTTTTGACATATTTAGAGAGTCAAGTATTCGTGGGGGTTTTTTGTAATATTGAATGAATAGTCATATTTTTCTAAAGAGGGTTTTTGTAATATTTGGAGAATAAAGTGAATTCAAAAATGTTTTTTAATATTTCAAGATTAAAATTATATATGTTTTTTGTAATATTTAGAGAGTCAAGTATTTATCAATTTTTACAACACCTCGGGGTTTCTATCATATTTAATTATAGTAACATATTAAAGAAAGTCATTTTTCCCCCAAAATTTTTTTAAATATATTTTATGAATAAAATCACATTTTGAAGACACTTTTTTGTAATATTTACAGAGTCAAATATGTTTTTTCCCCCCAAGAAGATATTTTTTTTTGTAATATTTAATGAATAGTCATATTTTTCTAAAGAAGGTTTGTTGTAATATTTGGAGAATAAAGCGAATTTAAAAATGTTTTTGTAATATTTAAAGAGTGAAGATATATTTTTGACAATTTTTTTGACATATTTAGAGAGTCAAGTATTCGTGGGTTTTTTTTGTAATATTTAATGAATAGTCATATTTTTCTAAAGAAGGCTTTTTGTAATATTTGGAGAATAAAGTGAATTCAAAAATGTTTTTAATATTTCAAGACTAAAATTATATATGTTTTTTGTAATATTTAGAGAGTCAAGTATTTATTCATTTTTACAACACCTCGGGGTTTCTATCATATTTAATTATAGTAACATATTAAAGAAAGTCATTTTTCCCCCCAACATTTTTTAAATATATTTTATGAATAAAGTCACATTTTGAAGACACTTTTTTGTAATATTTACAGAGTCAAATATGTTTTTTCCCCCAAGAAGATATATATTTTTTGTAATATTTAATGAATAGTCATATTTTTCTAAAGAAGGTTTTTTGTAATATTTGGAGAATAAAGTGAATTTAAAAAATGTTTTTGTAATATTTAAAGAGTGAAGATATATTTTTGACAATTTTTTTTGACAATTTTTTTGACATATTTAGAGAGTCAAGTATTCGTGGGGGTTTTTTGTAATATTGAATGAATAGTCATATTTTTCTAAAGAGGGTTTTTGTAATATTTGGAGAATAAAGTGAATTCAAAAATGTTTTTTAAAATTTCAAGACTAAAATTATATATATTTTTTGTAATATTTAGAGAGTCAAGTGTTTATTCATTTTTACAACACCTCGGGGTTTCTATCATATTTAATTATAGTTTAATATTATAGAAGGTAATTTTTCAAAAAATACATATTTTTTAATATATTCTATGAATAAAGTCACATTTTTCAAGACATTTTTTTGTAACATTTAGAGAATCAACATTTTTTTTTCTACAAGAAGATTTTGTTGTTGTAATATTTAATGAATAGTTATATTTTTCTAAAGAAGGTTTTTTGTAATATTTGGAGAATAAAGTGAATTTAAAAAATGTTTTGTAATATTTAATGAATAGTCATATTTTTCTAAAGAAGGTTTTTTGTAATATTTGGAGAATAAAGTGAATTTAAAAAATGTTTTTGTAATATTTAAAGACTGAAGATATATTTTTGACAATTTTTTTTGACATATTTAGAGAGTCAAGTATTCGTGGGGGTTTTTTGTAATATTGAATGAATAGTCATATTTTTCTAAAGAGGGTTTTTGTAATATTTGGAGAATAAAGTGAATTCAAAATGTTTTTTAATATTTCAAGACTAAAATCATATATATTTTTTGTAATATTTAGAGAGTCAAGTATTTATTCATTTTACAACACCTCGGGGTTTCTATAATATTTAATTATAGTAACATATTATAGAAGGTAATTTTTCAAAAAATACATATTTTTTAATATATTCTATGAATAAAGTCACATTTTTCAAGACATTTTTTTGTAACATTTAGAGAATCAACTTTTTTTTTTTCTACAAGAAGATTTTTGTTGTTGTAATATTTAATGAATAGTTATATTTTTCTAAAGAAGGTTTCTGTAATATTTGGAGAATAATGTGAATTTAAAAAATGTTTATGTAATTTTTAAAGACTAAAGATACATTTTTCGACAAGTTTTTTTGACATATTTAGAGAGTCAAGTATTGTTTTCTTCCAAAAATAATCGTGGGGGGGTTTTGTAATATTTAATGAACAGTCATATTTTTCTAAAGATGCCCTCTGTCACTTGGAGAATAAAGTGAATTTAAAAATGTTGTAATATTTAAAGACTACATATATATTTTTCGACAAGTTTTTTGTAATACTTAGAGAGTGAAGTATTTTTTTTCCCAATAATATTTTTTTATTTTTTTGTAATATTTCATGGATAGTCATATTTTTTGAAATAATGTTTCTGTAATATTTGGAGAATAAAGTGATATAAAAAAAAGATGTTTTCGTAATATTTCAAGGCTAAAGATATATATTTGACGAGGTTTTTTTTTAAATATATTTAGAGAGTCAAGTATTTCTCTTTTCCAAGAAGAATCGTGTTGTTTTTTTGTAATATTTATTAAAATGAATAAAGTGATTTAAAAATATATGTTTTTGTAAATTTTCAAAACTAAAGTTATATTTTTCTACAAGTTTTTTTAATAAAATTTAGAGTCAAGCATTTTTTTTTTCACAATTACTTGTTTTTTGTAATATTTAATGAATAGCAGTTTTTTTCTAAATAAGGTTTTTGTAATATTTAAAGACTACAGATATATTTTTCGCCAGTTTTTTTCTGTAATATTTAGAGAGTCAAGTATTTATTTTTTTCCAAGAAGAATTGTGTTTTTTTTGTAATATTTAATAAAGTCATATTTTTGGAAAATAAATTGATTTAAAAAGAAGTTTTTGTAATATTTCAAGACTAAAGTTATATTTTTTGATGAGTTTTTTTTGTAATGTTTAGAGAGTCATGTATTTTATTCCAAGGAAGAATTCTTAAGTTTTTTTGTAAAATTGAATGATTAGTCATATTTTTCTAAAGGTTTCTGTTATATTTGGAGAATAAAGTGATTGAGATGTTTTTTTTTCCTAATATTTCAAGACTAAAGTTATATTTTTCGACTAGTTTTTTTTTTTTGTAATATTTTTTCCCAAAGAAGAATTGTGTGTTTTTGTTTTTTTTTGTAGTATTTAATTAATAGTCTTTTTTTATAAAGGAAGTTTTTTTAATATTTGGAGAATAAATGGATTTAAAAAAAACAAAAACGTTTTTGTAATATTTCAAGACTAAAGTTAAATTTTTCGACAAGTTCTTTCGTAATATTTAGAGAATTAACTACTTTTTTCAAGAAGAAATGTGTTTTTCCGAATATTTAATGAAAAGTCGTTTTCTTTTTTAAAGGTTTTTGTAATATTTGGATGATGAAGTGATTTAAAAAAAATGTTTTAGTAATATTTAAAAAATGAAGTTATGTTTTCCGACAAGTTGTTTTAAAATATATTTAGAGTCAAGTATTTATTTTTTTCCAAGAAGAATCGTTTTTTTTTTTTTTTGTAATATCTAATCAGGTGAATAAAGTGATTTATAAAAGAAGTTTTTGTAAAGTTTCAAGACTAAAAAAAATTACATTTTTCGACAAGTTTTTTGAATAAAATTTAGACTCAAGTATTTATTTTTTTCCAAGAAGAATCGTTTTGGGTTTTTTTGTAATATCTAATCAGGTGAATAAAGTGATGTATAAAAGAAGTTTTTGTAAATTTTCAAGACTAAAATTACATTTTTCGACAAGTTTTTTGAATAAAATTTAGAGTCAAGTATTTATTTTTTCCAAGAAGACTTGTGTTTTTTGGTAATATTTGAGGTTTTTGTAAAATTTTGAGAATAAAGTGCTTTAAATGTCCAGAAGATCAACTTGAAACACTTCATTTTAATCCCCAAACTGTCAGTTGTCTACAATTTTAACAATATAGTTAGTTACATCTCGGATAAAAATATGGACATATGACTGCCAAATTAAATGCCGATTTCAAAAAGCCACGCCCCCTGACCCCCTCCTCAACTGTCGATGCCACGTCGAGGCTTGGTTAGCCCAGAATTTTTTACTAATGAATGAGGGGAAAAACGGAAATATCAGTTTTTGGTCCCGCCCTCACTGACTTGGGACCATTGCAAAATTACGTGCGTCCCAAACTCACCAGCCTTGGCGTCACTATAGATATCGATTTTAAACTTGACAAACAAGTCAATGGCGTTTTAAAAGCCTACTGAAATGAGATTTTCTTATTTAAACGGGGATAGCCGGTCCATTCGCCTCCAACAAAAACAGCTATTCGGACCGAGAAAACGACAATTTCCCCATTAATTTGAGCGAGGGTGAAAGATTCGTGTTTGAGGATATTGATAGCGACGGACTAGAAAAAATAAATAAATAAACGCGATTGCATTGAGACGGATTCATATGTTTTTAGACACATTTACTAGGATAATTCTGGGAAATCCCTTATCTTTCTATTGTGTTGCTAGTGTTTTAGTGAGTTTAACAGTACCTGATAGTCGGAACTGTACGTCCACGGCCGGGTGTTGATGCGCAATGTCTCAGGGAAGTTGACGGCAGCTTTAAGGACGGGGCAAGCTCCGCTGATATCCGGTAAGAAGCGACTTTTTAACCACAATTAACCTGCTGGTAGACATTCAGTTGAGATCCATTGTAAAGTTTCACCTCTGTGAATTTTAAACAAGGAATCAGCGTGTGTTTGTGTGGCTAAAGGCTAAAGCTCCCCAACTCCGACCGCTCGTCGGGACCCAGGATGGACCGCTCGCCTGTATCGGTTGGGGACATCTCTACGCTGCTGATCCGCTTGAGATGGTTTCCTGTGGACGGGACTCTCACTGCTGTCTTGGAGCCACTATGGATTGAACTTTCACAGTATCATGTTAGACCCGCTCGACATCCATTGCTTTCGGTCCCCTAGAGGGGGGGGGGGTTGCCCACATCTGAGGTCCTCTCCAAGGTTTCTCATAGTCAGCATTGTCACTGGCGTCCCACTGAATGTGAATTCTCCCTGCCCACTGGGTGTGAGTTTTCCTTGCCCTTTTGTGGGTTCTTCCGAGGATGTTGTAGTCGTAATGATTTGTGCAGTCCTTTGAGACATTTGTGATTTGGGGCTATATAAATAAACATTGATTGATTGATTGAACTCCATTGTTCTACTTTGACTTCTCCAATATTAATTGAACAAATCGCAAAAGATTCAGCAACACAGATGTCCAAAATACTGTGTAATTATGCCGTTAAAGATGACGACTTTTAGCTGTGTGTGTGTGCAGCGCTCATATTCCTAACAGCCCGTGACGTTTTCAGGAAAAAACTCCCGGGAAATTTAAAATTGCAATTTAGTAAACTAAAGCGGCCGTATTGGCATGTGTTGCAATGTTAATATTTCATCATTGATATATAAACTATCAGACTGCGTGGTCGCTAGTAGTGGCTTTCAGTAGGCCTTTAAAATAGTTTTTTTATCACCTTCGTCTTTTAGTAAAGGTTAAACCGTTTTTATCTTTTATCCTTTTTGAACAAGTCGTGCATGCTTTTATTTCAAGTGTCCTGGACTACTGCAATGCACTTTATGCTGGCATTAGCCAAAAAGCTCTCTCCCGGTTGCAGTTAGTCCAGAACGAGGCAGCAGGACTTTCAAGAGGGGCCAGGAAACGCCAGCATATAACCCCAATTCTTCAGAGTTTGCACTGGCTCCGTGTTCATTTTAGAACTGATTTTAAAACATTGCTGTTTGTTTTTAAATCTTTACATGGACTGGCACCTCAATATATCTCGGACCTCATCCAAATTTACATTCATGTGCGCGCTCTGAGGTCCGAGAGCCAGTTCCAGCTCGTGGTGCCCAAGACCAGACTTAAGACCAGGGGAGACAGGGCCTTCTCTGTGGTCGGCCCTAAGATCTGGAACACTCTGGCCCTCCATGTTCAAACTGCTTCCACAGTGGAGTCTTCTAAGTTTTGTCTTAAAGGGGGAACATTATCAGCAGACCTATGTAAGCGTCAATATATACCTTGATGGTGCAGAAAAAAGACCATCTATTTTTTTAACCGATTTCCGAACTCTAAATGGGTGAATTTTGGCGAATTAAACGCCTTTCTGTTTATCGGTCTTTTAGCGATGACGTCAGAATGTGACGTCGCCGAGGTAACACACCCACCATTTTCATTTTCAACACATTACAAACACCGGGTCTCAGCTCTGTTATTTTCCGTTTTTTTGACTATTTTTTGGAACCTTGGAGACATCATGCCTCGACGGTGTGTTGTCGGAGGGTGTAACAACACTAACAGGAGGGATTCAAGTTGCGCCACTGGCAAGAAATCTTCCGCCAGACCCCCATTGAATGTGCCAGAGTGTCTCCACATTTTACCGGCGATGCTAAGACAGACATGGCACAGAGATGTATGGATAACCTGCAGATGCATTTGCAACGATAGTCAACGAAATCACAAAGGTGAGTTTTGTTGATGTTGACTGCCAGCTAATTGATGCTAACATGCTACGCTAATCGATGCTAACATGCTATTTACCGGCGGTGCTAAAGCAGACATGGCACAGAGATGTATGGATAACCTGCAGATGCATTTGCAACTATATTACGTTTCCTTCCACCCACATTTAATGCGAAACAAACACTTACCAATCGACGGATTTAAGTTGCTCCAGTGTCAAAAGATGCAAAAGTCCTGATCGTTTGGTCCGCACATTTTACCGGTGATGCTAACGCAGCTATTCGGCCATGCTATGGCTATGAATAGCGTCAATAGCTATTCGCTCAATAGCTTCAGTTTCTTCTTCAATACTTTCATACTCCAACCATCTGTTTCAATACATGCGTAATCTGTTGAATCGCTTAAGTCGCTGAAATCCGAGTTTGAATCCGAGCTAATGTCGCTATATCTTGCTGTGGTATTCCCATTGTTTGTTTACATTGGCAGCACTGTGTGACGTCACAGGGAAATGGATAGTGGTTTCGAAGATAGCGAAAATAAGGCACTTTAAAGCTTTATTTAGGGATATTCCGAGACCGGTAAAATTTTGAAAAAAAACTTCAAAAAATACAAGCTACTGGGAACTGATTTTTATTGTTTTTAACCCTTTTGAAATTGTGATAATGTTCCCCTTTAAGACCCACTTTTATTCTTTGGCTTTTAACACTACGTGAGTTGTGTGGTCCTCTGTGTCTTTTATACATTTTGGTTTCTATTTTACTGTTTTAATTGCTTTTACCCTTTAAAATTGTTTTTAATCATATTTATTTTTATATTGGTTTTATATGTATTTATGTTTTGTTTTTAGGGCTTCACGGTGGCAGAGGGGTTAGTGCGTCTGCCTCACAATACGAAGGTCCTGCAGTCCTGGGTTCAAATCCAGGCTCGGGATCTTTCTGTGTGGAGTTTGCATGTTCTCCCCGTGACTGCGTGGGTTCCCTCCGGGTACTCCGGCTTCCTCCCACTTCCAAAGACATGCACCTGGGGATAGGTTGATTGGCAACACTAAATTGGCCCTAGTGTGTGAATGTTGTCTGTCTATCTGTGTTGGCCCTGCGATGAGGTGGCGACTTGTCCAGGGTGTACCCCGCCTTCCGCCCGATTGTAGCTGAGATGGATGGATGTTTTGTTTTTATTCAGTCATTGGTGGAGCATGATATCGTTTTTAATATTGTTTTTAACATGGCTGTGCAGCACTTTGTAAATGTCTTGTTTAAAAGTGCTATATAAATAAAGTGGATTGGATTGAAAACTATAACAATATACATAATATGTTTATCTTTCATGAGATTTCTTTGCAATGCCTGAATTATTATGATTATCTTCTTTTGCTGGTTTGCTAATAGAAATCACATGATTCTCCTGCCTTTTGTGTTAAGATGAATAACATTTTTGTAATACAAAAGTGCACCATGTTATAGCATATAACCAAAATATTAAGAAACTGCTCTCAGTATGACAAAGTGCATTTCTACATGTAGCAAACTAGGAGCAGGCCTGCATGAATTTGAATATGTTCTCGTATTTTGACACGTAAGACTCATGCCTGCTGAGGTCGTGCACAGCGTCTTAATCCCAAGGAGATGATTCAGGATCTTGTTATGAGACAAACTGCAGAATCTCTCCAGGTGATTGTGAGAATTAAAAAGCACCTTCACAGTTGCCTGCAGAGATTACTCAGTCAGCCCCCCTTCGGAGGATGTGTCCCACTATATCCCAGTCAATTGGCAGCAGATGGTTAACACGGATCACAATAAAGACTAAGCTATGACCTGTACAGACCCCCTCCTTTTTTTTTTTTACTTCTGGTCCCTAAAGGTCCTTTGTTACCGTGGCGACCAGGCCCAGGCACGTGCCTAGCCATTGTTGTGCGGGGTCCTCCAGGGTTAAGCCGCACACGCCCGGTGAGAGGTCAAATG
This sequence comes from Nerophis ophidion, assembly GCF_033978795.1. Classification (NCBI taxonomy): domain Eukaryota; kingdom Metazoa; phylum Chordata; class Actinopteri; order Syngnathiformes; family Syngnathidae; genus Nerophis; species Nerophis ophidion. Next base: position 3,628,120 of record NC_084619.1, read on the forward strand.
TCAGGGAGGCCTCTCTGTCGCTCTCTCTTTGAGGTCACCGCTTTGACCTTTGACCTCCTGGAACACTGAAACACATTTGGAGAAGTGGGGATGATGACAAAGAACATTTAGAAGAGGTTTGTGCTGAAATACAGGTGAGTGAAGCAGGTGTTTGTACAGGAGACGTGATAACTAACTGTACGCTGAAGTATGTCTCCCTCTTGTGGCCAACAACGTCTTCCGACCCAAGTGCTAAGACCCAATCAAAAATGTGGTGTACCCAAGTTTTCCTCTACAACATTCTATCAATAAACTAAACATCGGACAACTGTATACTAAAATATTGATTGTTCCACACACAAAAAAAAAAGTTGGGTTAAAAAATAACCCAATTTTACTCCCAACTGCTGGTTCAGAAAAGGACGAACCCCTTATTTGAGTTATTTTTAACTCAACATTTTGGGTAAATTTTTTTCAACCCAACTTTTGCATTGAATTATGTAACCAAAAAGTTGAGTTACGATAACTCAATGTTGGGTTATTCCCAACCAAACTATCGAGTTGAACTATTTAACCCTAAAGTTGAGTTATGTCAACTTAATGTTGGTTGATTGTAAATATTGTTAATGAGATTAATGCATGATTGAATTCCCTTCAAGAAAAAAGTACATCTTAATTTAAAAAAGCCTTTTACGCTAAATGCGGTACTTGTTGAAAAACAACTTCAAAATGGTTATTAATTTTGAAAACACAGAAATTGAGTTAAAATAATACCCTTATGACCCAAAAATGCATTTCTATTCATAAAAATAACTCTAAAATTGAACCCAACAATAGCTACTCATAAATTGGGTTTTCAAAAAGTTGAGCTATGCTCACTCAATTTTGGGCGATTGTAAATATTGTTAATGAGATTATTCCGTAATAAAATTCCCTTCAAGAAAATAGTAACTTTTTAATTTTAAAAAAGCCTTTTACCCAAAAAAGCGTTACTCGTTGAAAAAAAACTTAAAAGTCCTTCTTAATTTTGAAAACCCAGAAATTGAGTTTGAATAATACCCTTATAACCCAAAAAAAAGGATTTTAATTCATAAAATAACTTTAAAATTGAACCCAAAAATAGCAACTCATAAATTGGGTTATCAAAAAGTTGAGTTATGCTCACTCAATGTTGGGTGATTGTAAATATTGTTAATGAGATTAATCCATAATAAAATTCCCTTCAACAAAAAAGTTAATTTTTAATAAATAAAAAAAAGCATTTTACCCAAAAATGCGTTACTTGTTGAAAAAAAACTTAAAATGTTTTTTAATTTTGAAAACCCAGAAATTGAGTTAAAATAATACACTTATAACCCAAAAAATTTATTTTTATTCATAAAAATAAATCTAAAATTGAACCCAACACTAGCAACTCATAAATTGGGTTATCAAAAAGTTGAGTTATGCTCACTCAATGTTGGGTGATTGTAAATATTGTTAATGAGATTATTCCATAATAAAATTCCCTTCAAGAAAAAAGTAACTTTTTATTTAAAAAAAAGCCCTTTAGCCAAACATGCGTTACTCGTTGAAAAAGACCTAAAAATGATTCTGAATTTTGAAAACCCAGAAATTGAGTTGAAATAATACCCTTATAACCCAAAAAATGGATTTTTATTCATAAAAACAACTCTAAAATTGAACCCAACAATAGCAACTCATAAATTGGGTTATCAAAAAGTTGAGTTATGCTCACTCAATGTTGGGCGATTGTAAATAATGTTAATGAGATTAATCCATAATAAAATTCCCTTCAAGAAAATACTAACTTTTTAATTTTCAAAAAGCCTTTTACCCAAAAATGTTACTCATTAAAAAAAAAAAGGTTCTTAATTTTAAAAACCCGGAAATTTTGTTAAAATACCCCCCTTATAACTCAAAATTGGATTTTTATTCATAAAAATAACTCTAAAATTGAACCCAAAAATAGCAACTCATAAATTGGCTTATCAAAAAGTTGAGTTATGCTCACTCAATGTTGGGCGATTGTAAATATTGTTAATGAGATTAATCCATAATAAAATTCCCTTCAAGAAAAAAGTAACTTTTTATTTAAAAAAAAGCCCTTTAGCCAAACATGCGTTACTCGTTGAAAAAGACCTAAAAATGATTCTGAATTTTGAAAACCCAGAAATTGAGTTGAAATAATACCCTTATAACCCAAAAAATGGATTTCTATTCATAAAAACAACTCTATAATTGAACCCAACAATAGCAACTCATAAATTAGGTTATCAAAAAGTTGAGTTATGCTCACTCAATGTTGGGTGATTGTAAATATTGTTAATGAGATTAATCCATAATAAAATTCCCTTCAAGAAAATAGTAACTTTTTAATAATAATAAAAAAAGCCTTTTACCCAAAAAAGCGTTACTCGTTTAAAAAAAAACTTCAAATGGTTTTTAATTTTGAAAACCCAGAAATTGAGTTAAAATAATACACTTAAAACCCAAAAAATTGATTTTTTTTCATAAAAATAAATCTTAAATAGAACCCAACAATAACAACTCATAAATTACGTTATCACAAAGTTGAGTTATGCTCACTCAATGTTGGGTGATTGTAAATATTGTTAATGAGATAATTCCATAATAAAATTCCCTTCAAGAAAAGTTACTTTTTAATAAATTAAAAAAAGCCTTTTACCCAAAAATGCGTTACTCGTCGAAATTTTTTTTTAAATGGTTCTTAAATTTGAAAACCCAGAAATTGAGTTAAAATAATACCTTTATTACCCCCAAAAATGGATTTCTATTCATAAATATAACTCCAAAATAGAACCCAACACTTGCAACTCATAAATTGAGTTATCAAAAAGTTGAGTTATGCTCACTCAATGTTGGGTGATTGTAAATATTGTTAATGACATTAATCCATAATAAAATTCCCTTCAAGAAAAAAGTAACTTTTTAATTAAAATAGCCTTTTACCCAAAAATGTGTTACTTTTTGGAAAAAAAAGCTAAAAATGGTTAATATTTTGATCAGGAAACATGGAATTTCTGCGATTTTGACCATGAAAATGATCAAAATATACAGGAACCACACCAAAATCACATAGAAAGCATAAACCAAAAGAGAAATATTAAAACTTATTTTATTTTATTACTTTGTTTTGGAACATCTCGTGGTTAAGCCACCTGATTGATTGATTGATTGATACTTTTATGAGTAGATTGCACAGTACAGTACATATTCCGTACAATTGACCACTAAATGGTAACACCCCAATAAGTTTTTCAACTTGTTTGAATCGGGGTCCACGTTAATCAATTCAGTGCCTCACCTGGCGGCAGGTGAGGCACTGTCTCACTAGCCTCCCCTGACATCACGTCACTGAACATTAATCACATTACAATTGGTGTAGTGTTAATGCAACAGTTTTTTCATAATAAGGGAAGTCATTTATGATGTGATAAATAATATTTTAGTATTTTTTTTTTACTCAAGTTCAAGACATTTACCAGTAATGATTCCTATTTAGTGGAAATTAATAAATCGCGGTCATGAATGGAACCAATTAAGAGCGCTTGACATTGTGGATGGCTAGCAACATTTTTGTATTGGTAAAAAAAAAAAAAAAAAAAATATTGCATTTTTAAAAATCCAGTTATTCAATTACATGAATTTTGTGTGGAATTAATTTGCCAGATGACTCATTCCTCTGTTACATAAAAAAACGGTCCTAGTTTTAGACACATTTTCATGCTGCTGAAAGACAAGGTGCCCTACACCAGTGGTTCTCAAATGGGGGTACGCGTACCCCTGGGGGTACTTGAAGGTATGCCAAGGTGTACGTGAGATTTTTCAAAAATATTCTAAAAATAGCAACAATTAAAAAATCATTTATAACAAGCAGCGTTGGTCGGGCCCGCCTTTGGCTGCTGCCCCCGCGACCCAAACCCGGATAAGCGGTAGAAGCATGGATAGTAGCTACTATTATTATAGGGTATTGTGTGTAGAATTTTGAGGACAAAAAAGATTTAATTCCATTTTACATTGTCATTGTCTACTGTTAGCCATAAGTGTCCCAATACTTTTGCCTAATGTTAGTCCTAAGTGTCCCAATACTTTTATCCAGTGGTAGTAGCCATCTTGAGACAACAGCAGCGCAGCAGCATCAGCGCAGTTGATCTTTGAAGGGTCATAAAATCAAAACCGGAGCAGTAATCAAAACTCTTTCTATAACTTTTAATCAGAAGGGTTTAAACTCTCTCCTGTGCGAGTTTGAAGCCGAAACGACAAACGGGCTCAGAGGAGATAACGTTTGAAGAAAGGTGACGGGTTTTTACAAAACTTTTGTTTTGAAGGGGTATTTGCCAACTTCCTGTTGATTTTTGCTGAAGGATGTTAATTATTAAAATGTAGGTCTAAGTGAGACCTACATAGAAGTTTTTGTTTCATGTCTCTCCAACATTCCTACCGGAAGTTGCAGGCAGTTTTGTTTGTGTTTTCTTCCTAGGAGCAGCAACAATTAAAAAATCATTTATAAATATATTTATTGGATAATATTTCAACAAAATATGAATGTAAGTTCATAAACTGTGAAAATAAAAATATCCAGTGTTGACAGCTAGATTTTTTGTGGACATGTTCCATAAATATTGATGTTAAAGATTTCTTTTTTTGTGAAGAAATGTTTATAATTAAGTTCATGAATCCAGATGGATCTCTATTACAATCCCCAAAGAGGGCACTTTAAGTTGATGATTACTTCTATGTGTAGAAATATTGATTTATAATTGAATCACTTGTTTATTTTTCAACAAGTTTTTAGTTATTTTTAAATCTTTTTTTCCAAATAGTTCAAGGAAGACCACTACAAATGAGCAATATTTTGCACTGTTATACAATTTAATAAATCAGAAACTGATGACATAGTGCTGTATTTTACTTCTTTATCTCTTTTTTTCAACCAAAAATGCTTTGCTCTGATTAGGGGGTACTTGAATTAAAAACATGTTCACTGAAAAAGGTTGAGAACCACTTCCCTACACTGTATATCAATGCATATTGTTTTAATAATAACAACAATACTGCAGTATTTCAGTGTTGACCAAACTTTACATATCAATCGTCGCCATCGTGATGCGTTGTTGGGAGCGGGAAAAACAAAGGGTAATATCCCATCGATTCATAGCCGCTGTCTGCTGGTGCATTTCAGGTTATTCGGGGGGTCATCGGGTTGCAAGAAAATGTTGCTCGGACGTCAACAAAAGGAAAAATCTTAAGTTTATTAAACGGAACAGGCTGGCAGTCCCGACTTTGTTAGGCGCTAAATGAACAGAGTGGTTTTGACAGGCCTAACCTCTTAAGCTTTGGGTCCCACTGAGTTCGGCACAGCTAGAGCTAAATGCCATCTGTCCCAAAATCATGAACGCCCCCCCCCCCACACAAACTGTCTCTTCACACAGTTTAGCATAGAAATCATGTAAAACTAGAATCAAGAAAGTGGAGCACTGGTGGTTTACATCACTGAATAATCTTCTGAGTTGCGCAGACAAAGTCTTATGTGCGGTGAGATTGAACAGTTGGTAGGGGATGAAAACTATCTCGAAAAGTTGGTAAATGTAAAGTTCATTTTTGATTTCACAGCCGCGGCCCGCTTTGTCGCCCATGTGCCACACAAGCTTCAATGACGGTGGATAGTGAAGCGTGATGAGCATGTAACGTCGTCCGAAATACACTTCAAATATTGCGATTGCTCTAAAGCAGGGGTCGGGAACCTTTTTGGCTGAGAGAGCCAAATATTTCAAAATGTATTTCCGTGAGAGCCATATAATATTTTTTAACACTGAATACAACTAAATGTGTGCATTTTTAAGTAAGACCAACATTTTTAGAGTGTAATAAGTCTCTTATTCTTTTTAATAACATTGTTATTATAAAGTTAACCAATAATAAATATAATACTTCTTACCAATAATGCGACACCTTGAACAGGTGTGGTAGAAAACGGATGGTTGGATTAAAATGCATGAGAATGTTTTATAATTTGAACGTTATTTTTAACACTGTGATTACAAGTGGAATTAAAGCTGCAAGCAGCGTTGGTCGGGTCCGCCGTTGGCCGCCGCCGCCGCCGCCGTGTCCCGAGTCCCGATCTTAGTCCGACCAACATAGAGGTCTTTGTTTCATGTCTCTACGACATTCCTAACAGAAGTTACAAGCAGTTTTGTCTGGAAAAAGGTGACGGCTTTTTACAAAACTTTTATTTTGAAGGGGTGATTGCCAACTTCCTGTTGATTTTAACTGAAAGATGCCACCTATCAAAATGTAGGTCTAAATGAGACCTACATAGAGGTTTTTGTTTCATGTCTGTCCGACATTCCTACCAGAAGTTACAAGCAGTTTTATCCGTTTCCTCTTCCTAGGAGCAGTTTTTTCTGTGTTTTTTTCAAAAATTGCAATAGAGCGCAATTTTGAGTTTTAAGGTTTGGTTTTTTCACTAGATCGCAATTTCTGCCAGTCCTGATGTGTGTGCCAAGTTTTGTGAGTTTTGAAGCATTTTAAGGGGGTCAAATTACAGCTCAAAGAGGCAAAAATAGCATTTTTTGCATAAATGTTGCTTTGAATGAGTTTTTGCAAAATTTCTGTTGATTTTGGGTATAGATGTTTTTTATTGGAAATGTAGGTCTAAGTCAGACCTACACAGAAGTTTTTGTTTCATGTCTTTACGACATTCCTAACGGAAGTTACAAGGAGACCAAAGCAATCAGACAGAGCATGTGGTTTAGTATCGTGGCCACTGATTGGCTCAGCCTCAGACAGCATTACGATATTGGATTAGTAGAGTTTAAAAGTGACCAAAGGGTGTGATGCCATGTCTAGACCAGTGGTTCTCAAATGGGGGTACTTGAAGGTATGCCAAGGGGTACGTGAGATTTAAAAAAAAATATATTCTAAAAAGAGCAACAATTCAAAAATCCTTTATAAATATATCCATCCATCCATTTTCTACCGCTTTCTCCCTTACGGGGTCGCGGGGGGCGCTGGCGCCTATCTCAGCTACGATCGGGCGGAAGGCGGGGTACACCCTGGACAAGTCGCCACCTCATCGCAGGGCCAACACAGATAGACAGACAACATTCACACACTAGGGCCAATTTAGTGTTGCCAATCAACCTATCCCCAGGTGCATGTCTTTGGAGGTGGGAGGGGCCTATCCCCAGGTGCATGTCTTTGGAGGTGGGAGGAAGCCGGAGTACCCGGAGGGAACCCACGCAGTCACGGGGAGAACATGCAAACTCCACACAGAAAGATCCCGAGCCTGGATTTGAACCCAGGACTGCAGGACCTTCGTATTGTGAGGCAGACGCACTAACCCCTCTGCCACCGTGAAGCCCCTTTATAAATATATGTATTGAATAATACTTCAACAAAATATGAATGTAAGTTCATAAAGTGTGAAAAGTGTTGACAGCTAGATTTTTTGTGGACATGTTCCATAAATATTGATGTTAAAGATTTCTTTTTTTGTGTGAAGATGTGTAGAAATCTTTATTTATAATCGAATCACTTGTTTATTTTTCAACAAATTTAGTTATTTTTATATCTTTTTTTCCCCAATAGTTCAAGAAAGACCACTACAAATGAGCAATATTTTGCACTGTTATATAATTTAATAAATCAGAAACTGATGACATAGTGCTGTATTTTACTCCTTTATCTCTTTCTTTCAACCAAAAATGCTTTGCTCTGATTAGGGGGTACTTGAATTGATAAAATTTTCACAGGGGGTACATCACTGAAAAAAGGTTGAGAACCACTGGTCTAGACGACAGGTAAAACATGTTTTTCGAAGGTTGTAGGCATTTTCCAAGTTGTAATGATTATTAATGATTCCTTCTTTGCCAATATCGATCATGGGGACCAATTAACAGCAATAAACGAGGGATTATTGTGTACCAAACAGTGGTGTACATTGGGTTCGAACAAAAAGATATGCCTCGGTATAGGGGCGGTATAGCTCGGTTGGTAGAGTGGCCGTGTCAGCAACTTGAGGGTTGCAGGTTCGATTCCCTCTTCTCCCATCCTAGTCACTGCCGTTGTGTCCTTGGGCAAGACACTTTACTCACCTGCTCCCAGTGCTTCCCACACTGGTTTAAATGTAACATTGATATTGGGTTTCACTATGTAAAGCGCTTTGAGTCACTAGAGAAAATCGCTATATAAATATAATTCACTAATTCACTTCATAAGTCAGATGAAACATGAACACCACACCAGAGTACCAGCGATGATAATCATAGAACATAAATACACTTCCAAAGCATTTGAACTGCAGCCATACCTATAAACAAGTTGCTTTTAACTCACCGTTATCTTTCTGTCAAAGCCTGAGTAGTTTTACTATATTGCAGTTTTATTATTATACACCCTGGACCTTTACTTATACTACTGGGAGAAGTGCCATGTTCCTTAAAACACTGGCTGGGACGTTTTATGATGGCGAGAGGTTGAATTGATACGATTGACATCATTTCCTGTGAAATTACTGTTTAAGAAATAGAAATGAAAAAGAGTTCAATGTTAGCTAAAAGAAAAACAAAGCTGTAGCCATAAACCGGGCTCTGGTTGGAATTGTTTTTTTAAGGTCTTAGCTTGTATTTTATTCTGTTTTATAATAGTATATTGATTGATTGTATGGTTTGGTAGATAATGTTATTTATTTAAAAGTTCCACTTGGGATGATAAATAAGCAATAGCTATAAACCAGGCGTGTCAAGCTGTTTTTCATTGAGGGCCACATCGCAGTTGGAGGGCCACTTTTAACAGTGAATAATGTACAGTATGAATATAAATGGGAACGCCTCGGGATCCCCCGGGAAGAGCTAGACGAAGTGGCTGGGGAGAGGGAAGTCTGGGTTTCCCTGCTTAGGCTGTTGCCCCCGTGACCCGACCTTGGATAAGCGGAAGATGATAGATGGATGGATGGATGAATACAAATGTGTATATATAAAACATGTGTATAATTGTGTGTTTTTTTTACGTACGCTGTACAAAACCAAATCTTTAGACAGTCGCCATAATTTTATCGTAATATTTGCAGGTTTTTGGAATTATTATTTTTTCGCAGCATATACAATAAAAAAACATATGGTATTAAAGTAAATGGAATGGATAAACGGTACCGCTGTTTGTTTGTTTTTATGTAAAAATGCATGCAAGTTTTTATACTGTAAAATCTATAGTTATGTTTTATAGCAGTGGTCCCCAACCACCGGGCCGCGGGGCCATGGCCTGATTAGTACCGGGCCGGGGCTCAATTGGTACCGGGCCGCAGAACAATTTTTGATTAAAAAAATAAATAAATAAAAAAATAAATTTTTTACTTTTTTTTATTTTTTATTAAATCAACATAAAAAACACAATATACACTTACAATTAGTGCACCAACCACAAAAACCTCCCTTTTTCATGACAAAAACGTCCCTTTTTCATGACAAAGAAGAAAAAAAAGAAAAAAAAAGGAATAGTATTGTAGTCTGCTAATTACAGTGGTAAGTAAAGTGTTTTTATATTATTTTTTACATTATTTACAGTCATTGAGTGAATAGTATTTTAGTCCGTTAATTACAGTGGTAAGTAAAGTGTTTTTATATTATTTTTTACATTATTTACAGTCATTGAATGAATAGTATTTTAGTCCGCTAATTACAGTGGTAAGGAAAGTGTTTTTATATTATTTTTTACATTATTTACAGTCATTGAATGAGTAGTATTTTAGTCCAGTAATTACAGTAGTAAGTAAAGTGTTTTTATATTAATTTTTACATTATTTACAGTCATTGAATGAATAGTATTTTAGTCCAGTTATTACAGTGGTAAGTAAAGTGTTTTTATATTATTTTTTACATTATTTACAGTCATTGAATGAATAGTATTTTAGTCCGGTAATTACAATGGTAAGTAAAGTGTTTTTATATTATTTTTTTACATTATTTACAGTCATTGAATGAATAGTATTTTAGTCCGCTAATTACAGTGGTAAGTAAAGTGTTTTTATATTATTTTTTACATTATTTACAGTCATTGAATGAATAGTATTTTAGTCCGGTAATTACAGTGGTAAGTAAAGTGTTTTTATATTATTTTTTACATTATTTACAGTCATTGAATGAATAGTATTTAGTCCGGTAATTACAGTGGTAAGTAATGTGTTTTTATATTATTTTTTTACATTATTTACAGTCATTGAATGAATAGTATTTTAGTTCGCTAATTACAGTGGTAAGTAAAGTGTTTTTATATTATTTTTTACATTATTTACAGTCATTGAATGAATAGTATTTTAGTCCGGTAATTACAGTGGTAAGTAAAGTGTTTTTATATTATTTTTTACATTATTTACAGTCATTGAATGAATAGTATTTAGTCCGGTAATTACAGTGGTAAGTAAAGTGTTTTTATATTATTTTTTACATTATTTACAGTCATTGAATGAATAGTATTTTAGTCCGCTAATTACAGTGGTAAGGGAAGTGTTTTTATATTATTTTTTACATTATTTACAGTCATTGAATGAATAGTATTTTAGTCCAGTAATTACAGTGGTAAGTAAAGAGTTTTTATATTATTTTTTACATTATTTACAGTCATTGAATGAATAGTATTTTAGTCCGCTAATTACAGTGGTAAGTAAAGTGTTTTTATATTATTTTTTACATTATTTACAGTCATTGAATGAATAGCATTTTAGTCCGGTAATTACAGTGGTAAGTAAAGTGTTTTTATATTATTTTTTACATTATTTACAGTCATTGAATGAATAGTATTTTAGTCCGGTTATTACAGTGGTAAGTAAAGTGTTTTTATATAATTTTTTACATTATTTACAGTCATTGAATGAATAGTATTTTAGTCCGCTAATTACAGTGGTAAGGAAAGTGTTTTTATATTATTTTTTACATTATTTACACTCATTGAATGAATAGTATTTTAGTCTGCTAATTACAGTGGTAAGTAAAGTGTTTTTATATTATTTTTTACATTATTTACAGTCATTGAATGAGTAGTATTTTAGTCCGCTAATTACAGTGGTAAGTAAAGTGTTTTTATATTATTTACAGTCATTGAATGAGTAGTATTTTAGTCCGCTAATTACAGTGGTAAGTAAAGTGTTTTTATATTATTTTTTACATTATTTACAGTCATTGAATGAATAGCATTTTAGTCCGGTAATTACAGTGGTAAGTAAAGTGTTTTTATATTATTTTTTACATTATTTACAGTCATTGAATGAATAGTATTTTAGTCCGGTTATTACAGTGGTAAGTAAAGTGTTTTTATATAATTTTTTACATTATTTACAGTCATTGAATGAATAGTATTTTAGTCCGCTAATTACAGTGGTAAGGAAAGTGTTTTTATATTATTTTTTACATTATTTACACTCATTGAATGAATAGTATTTTAGTCTGCTAATTACAGTGGTAAGTAAAGTGTTTTTATATTATTTTTTACATTATTTACAGTCATTGAATGAGTAGTATTTTAGTCCGCTAATTACAGTGGTAAGTAAAGTGTTTTTATATTATTTACAGTCATTGAATGAGTAGTATTTTAGTCCGCTAATTACAGTGGTAAGTAAAGTGTTTTTATATTATTTACAGTCATTGAATGAGTAGTATTTTAGTCCGCTAATTACAGTGGTAAGTAAAGTGATCTTGTGCGTGCGGTTTTGTGCAATCGTGATGAGTGTCAATATAGTGATTTCACACATATTCAATTGATGGTTAAGAATTCTGTCAATGGTGTGTGTTATCACCTGTGTTGCTAATAGCAAAATGACTTGCTGCCACCATCAGAGGCCCCGTTATTTAGCCACTTGAGAAGACATGTCAGCTATGTTATTTCTACGTAGTTGCTTGTTAAAACGATTACAATGTCTTGCAAAAAAAATCTCCGTACATCCAATAAATCGTGCATTCCTTCGACCCCCAGTTATTCAAGAAAATGAAAACATCCCTAAAGTAGGGCGAACGCAAGCTATGAATGAACAAGTTCAAGTGTTGTTTGGAGAAGGGTGCAGCTCCTGTAACTCATTCACCGACCCGTTCACATCATTGTCTCTTTCAGTATTTTTGGGACGAGTTCATTTACGCTTTGCTGACCTGGACGTACAGAGCTGAAACAATGCAATAACGATATCATCGTATGACGCGTTCATTCAAGAGCGGTGTCCGATCCGTTAGCTGTCATTTGACGTTAAGAGCAAAAAATGACCCTGGGTGCCCTGTGGGCAATGTGTGTGCTTTTAGCACTTCATTAAGACCTCCGCTGCACAAGCAATTGTCTCGCCCGAACAAAAAGACTGACGCATTGTATCAGCTGGAGGTAGATTTATCAAAGCGGGCCGATACAATGGACAGACCGGCCCGGATTATGAAACAGGTCTGTAAGGGGCCTCCTGGGGAGCCATATTGTGCTGTTTGTTGACGGTCCAGTTGTGGGCCGACATTCAGATGGACGGCTCATGTGAGAATATCCTAGACACTCCACGTCACAATGTATACATGCAGCTCTCGCCCCCCCCCCCCCCCGGACTGAGTGGTGTGGCGTTTTAGCCGGACCCTGCTCAGACTCTGCGAGGTGCACGCTGGCTAAAAACAATCCGGATCTCCGTGAACCGATGTGACATTTGTATTAGCCTCGGACTCTACCGTTACGAGTACTGCTGCAGGAGTGAAAGGAGGAGGGGGGGGGGGAAAGCAGGGCAAACTGAGTCTGACAGAAGAATTCCTCCGTGGGTTCACAAAGTTCCCTCTTCTATGTATGAATGACTGGTGCAAACACCAATTATGCGCACAGGAGCACAGGTAGTCTGATCAGTGGTAGCACTCAACGTCTATATCAGGGACGTCTACACTTTTTCCACCAGGGGCCGCGTACAGAAATTTCAAAGCAGGCTATTTTTTTTTATTTTTGTTTAAAAAAAAAAGACATATGTATTTAAGGACAAAACGTTGTGTCGATGTAGCGTTAAAGACGATAAAGCCCATCCCATCCATCCATTTTCTACCGCTTATTCCCTTTTTTGGGGTCGCTGGCGCCTATCTCAGCTACAATCGGGCGGAAGGCGGGGTACACCCTGGACAAGTCGCCACCTCATCGCAGGGCCAACACAGATAGACAGACAACATTCACACTCACATTCAACCTATCCCCAGGTGCATGTCTTTGGAAGTGGGAGGAACCCACGCAGTCACGGGGAGAACATGCAAACTCCACACAGAAAGATCCCGAGCCTGGATTTGAACCCAGGACTGCAGGACCTTCGTATTGTGAGGCAGACGCACTAACCCCTCTGCCACCGTGAAGCCCAGACGATAAAGCAAATTTTTAATATCAGTATAAAAAAAAAGTAGCTCTGTCTCACACTTTATTGATCCACAAAGAAAATTGTTCCACACAGTACCTCAGTTACAAGTGAATTATATTTATATAGCGCTTTTCTCAAGTGACTCAAAGCGCTTTACATAGTGAAACCCAATATCTAATTTTTACATTTAAACCAGTGTGGGTGGCACTGGGAGCAGGTGGGTAAAGTGTCTTGCCCAAGGACACAACGACAGTAACTAGGATGGCACAAGCGGGAATCGAACCTGCAACCCTCAAGTTGCTGGCACGGCCACTCTACCAACCGAGCTATGCCGCCCCCAAAAGATGGAAAGGGTAAGGATGGAAAGGATAATGCACACAAATGCACAAAAAGAGGGCGAAAACTAAAAGGTATGAAGTAGACTAAAAATGTACCATAGTAGCAATATAAAATATTTACATATTTTATATACAGTATATAATATATACTGATATATTATATTACAATACAGTGGTTCTCAACCTTTTTTCTGTGATGTACCCCCTGTGAACATTTTTTTTTTAATTCAAGTACCCCCTAATCAGAGCAAAGCATTTTTGCTTGAAAAAAAGAGATAAAGAAGTAAAACACAGCACTATGTCATCAGTTTATGATTTATTAAATTGTAAAACAGTGCAAAATATTGCTCATTTGTAGTGGTCTTTCTTCAACTATTTGGAAAAAAAGATATACAAATAACTAAAAACTTGTTGAAAAATAAACAAGTGATTCAATTATAAATCAATATTTCTACACATAATCATCAACTTAAAGTGTCCTCTTTGGGGATTGTAGTAGAGATCCAACTTTAACATCAATATTTATGGAACATGTCCACAAAAAAATCTAGCTGTCAACACTGAATATTGCATTGTTGCATTTCTTTTCAGTTTATGAACTTACTTTCATATTTTGTTGATGTATTATTCAATAAATATATTTATAAAAGGACTTTTGAATTGTTGCTATTTTTAGAATATTAAAAAAAAAAACCTCACGTACCCCCTGGCATACCTTCAAGTACCCCCATTTGAGAAGCACTGTTATAATAAATACAATATATAACAAATCCAAATTAGAATGTACAATATTACAGCTTATGTAACAGCTGCAGCAAAAAAACTAAAGTAAAGAGTAGATCCAACAGCAAATATACATTACAAACAAAGAGGTAGCTAACATAAAAAGGGTCAAGTAATAAACAGAAATCCTCTATTGCTATATGGCGAGTAGACTGTTTATTAGATGACATTGTTCTCTTACATTTTCACTGTTTTGTGTTGGATTTCATTCCAACAATACACTACAGGCCAATAAAACTGGGCCGCAAATGGCCAGCGAGCCACACTTTAGACGCCCGTAAACACACCTGATTGCCGCATGCTCTTTATCCACATTCTCAACTCAAATATGCAGATGTTGACACATTGCCACCTTATTATCTGTAAATATATACTATATCCTACAGTTATGTACATGCAGTTGCACCTGTATATATTCCTACATTTATATATACAGTTATACCTGTACATAGTCTTACATTGCTTGTATGTACAGTTATATCTGTATATACAGTATTCCAAGATTTTTTGTACATAGTTACATCGATACATATTCCTACAATTGTATATAAGTGTTATACCTGTACATATTGCAACATTTGTATATACAGTTAAACCTGTACATATTCTTACAATTGTACATACAGTACCTGTACATATTCTTACATTTGTATATACAGTAATATCTCTACATATTCCTACATTTGTATATACAGTACTACCTCTACATATTCCTACATTTGTATATACAGTAATACCTGTACATATTCTTACAATTTTACATACAGTACCTGTACATATTCCTACATTTGTATATACAGTTAAACCTGTACATATTCCTACATTTGTACATACAGATATACTTGTACATATTCCTACATTTGTATATACAGTAATACCTGTACATATTCCTACATTTGTATATACAGTAATATCTCTACATATTCCTACATTTGTATATACAGTAATACCTGTACATATTCCTACATTTGTATATACAGTAATACCTGTACATATTCTTACATTTGTATATACAGTACTACCTGTACATATTCTTACAATTTTACATACAGTACCTGTACATATTCCTACATTTGTATATACAGTAATACCTGTACATATTCTTACATTTGTACATACAGTAATACCTGTACATATTCCTACATTTGTATATACAGGAGTACCTGTACATATTCTTACATTTGTATATACAGTAATATCTCTACATATTCCTACATGTGTATATACAGTAATACCTGTAAATATTCCTACATTTGTATATACAGTAATACCTGTACATATTCTTACAATTTTGCATACAGTACCTGTACATATTCCTACATTTGTATATATAGTAATACCTGTACATATTCCTACATTTGTATATACAGTAATACCTGTACATATTCTTACAATTTTACATACAGTACCTGTACATATTCCTACATTTGTATATACAGTTAAACCTGTACATATTCCTACATTTGTACATACAGATATACTTGTATATATTCCTACATTTGTATATACAGTAATACCTCTACATATTCTTACAATTTTACATACAGTACCTGTACATATTCCTACATTTGTATATACAGTAATACCTGTACATATTCCTACGTTTGCACCTCTGGTTAGCTGCAAAACGCCTTCCGTTGGCCGTGTATACTGTACACAGACAGAGCACGATGACTCAACTATTACTGTACTTGTGGGCCGGGGTCCAACAAATTATAGTGAACCCCATTCTGGGACTGCTTGTCAGAAATTACATTTGAATATTTAATATACCGGTATGTACAATTATTTTCAAACTAAAATATTTGGATATTTTCCTCCTCAAATATACACAAATATGGGTAAAATATGTATTTTTGCACTTTTAATTAAAAGTGAATTTTACTTACATTTTATGCATGCGGTATTTTATTCACGTTCTTCCTCATTTTCTCAATAATGTGCTGTAAAATGGACATTGTGCATGTAAATATGTGTTTTTAAATGTGGGGCCGTCTTTATTTTGCATCTCAAAAAATAGAGAAAAAGTAAACTTATACTTAAAACAAATGGCTACCGTGCATCCTGTCGTCCGTTTGATTGAAAAGTTAAGAATGCGACGTACACTTTTACTAAAACCGGAGCAGAACTCCAATGAAAAATCTAGTCTGCTGGCATAAGCCAAACTGCGTGGCCTGCAGCAATGACTCGTTAGTTCTCGCACTAATGGACGTGGCGCTGGACAGTGGCGAACATAAAACTTGAAGTAGAAGGACAAAAGTTAATGTGTGGAGTGGCTGCTATTGAGAACTTTGCATGTTTACGTCCCATCTCGGGTATCGACAACACATCATTTTGCGGCGCAATTTTGTATCGCCCGCACGGACGACCGCAATTAAGACTCCGTACGAACCAGTCCATCAGCCAAAGGGGCAATTCTGTGCCGTTTAAAATCAGAATTTATGTACGTCCATGCAAATGAGCGGGGCGTTCGAGTTTGGCCCGTCGGCAGGCTGGCCTTTTGTGTTGAAGGCTTGTGGTCATCTCAAGGTCTCTCTTTCTCAACGACTGCGTGAGGCCTCGCCATACAATCACCAGGAAAATCACAGCGTCTATAAGACTTAGGCTTCCTTTTATTGTCATTCAAATTTGAACTTTACAGTACAGGTAAGAACACAGTTTAGTTGCATTAGCTCACGGTAGGATAAAAGAGAACATTACTGCACACACCGTGATAAGAAGAACAATAAATGTGTATGCATTTCTTAAAAAGGCCGTCAAATGTGAAGTGAAAAAAGTCCCTCTATTTGATGGAAGTCAGCAACAAAAAGCTGAAAATATGACAGAGTATCTAGGAGGGTGTCGCTTCCAGAAGGCCCGCCCGCCTTGGATCGACACCCGGTTAAGAAATTTCACCATCTCAACAGAGAGAAAAAGCGTTCACAAACGTGCGCAAGCGCTTCCAGACAAAGGCAGTCCTATTCCTTCCACGTCTACGCCAGAGAGCACGTGGCTGGCCCGCTGCAGGCTGGGAGGAATCCCCAGCGTCATCGGAGGGCTGAGCGTTGTTTGATATTAACGCGACTTTTATTCCACATTGAATTAGTGCCGTTTGACGGGACCGGTCAATGGCCGTTTTATTGGGCCCCAGCAGTAACTGCGTGACCTTTCCAAAGAGCATTTCTCCACCACAACGCGGGCTATATCACTTCAGCGAGCCGCCATTAAAAGGAGAGGACAACATATTGTCGAGGAAGGTCGACATTTTCCTTCGCATAAAGAGAGAAAAGACTGGCGTTTCTGGTCGGTGCGTTTAGATAGCTTTTTATCACTTTTTGGGCACTTTTCCCACGCTAAACGGAGTAGATAAAGTGAACCTCTCAGCTGCTCAAACTAAGTTGGAAAGACCTTGACCACACCATCCATCACCGAGCGCTCTTATCACGATATCGGCCCCACCTGCCGTTCATCGCACGCCCTCTTCTCGCCTCGCGACATTACGTGACGCCCCGACTCGGCAGCTCTACCTCATTCTCTTCTTATCCAAGGTTTTGACACGCACTTTCAGAACCAGATGGTCTTTACCCATAACGTTTACTGGGGGTGTCCAAAGTGCGGCCCGGGGGCCATTTGCAGCACATCGTTTTTTTTATTTTATTTACTGGCCTCTGGCATATTCTGCTTGGAAAACTAAACCTGGGCTGTATTAGAATGCTATGGAACAGAAAGATTAAAAAAAAAAAATGCATTTTGGGGAAATGCAAAAACTTAAAACCTAGAGGTTTTTCATATGAATAACAATTTTTTGCAGAACAATATATTTTGGACTAATTTGAGCTATAAAACATTACTTATTAGTCAACATTTGAGCTTTCTTCTTACATTGTTCTGCATTTGTTTAGTTGCACACCCCCGTCTTGGGAAATAGGGGCTCAAATCTGCAAACATTCCCTTAAAATGAGCAAACGAAACGGAAAGTTTGATTTGACAAACTTAAGTCATGCTAACTGGCCAAAGTGAGTCAAACTTTCTTGAATTGGTGGAAGATTATTTTGCTTATCTTTACAATTATAGCTCAGATTTGACAACAAATAAATTAAGCATATTAGTCCAAAACATAAAAAAAACATGGCAAGACTAAATATTAATCACTTTGGAGCATAATTTGAGGTATTTAATATATTAAACTGCTTTGCATATACTAACTTATAATGGATTGTTTTAACATGTGTAAAATATAAGGTAAATAAAGTCAAATTGAACCTTAAATCCTCCCATTTTCCTGTAAAAAAGGCTTCAGTGGGGAAAATATTTGGATTTGATTGCCATTACCAATTATGTGACCCCTTCCTTATCCAATTATGAAATGTTTTTATTAACGATGCCCGCCGATTGTGCGACTTATCTGTGTTGCTCTTTGTCTACGATTGAATCACATTTCATCGTTCGGTTTTATCTTTTGTCTTAGGAGTGGAGTCTAAACAAAACGAAAACGCAAGCTTTGCAGGTTAAGTGTGGTTTGAATCCCGCCATGAGAAACTACTTAGGGGGAACGGCGATTTTGTTTGTTTGATTGATGGTCTCTGTCTGCACAAATGCTGACTGGGCAAACACCAACATGCCTTTTTTAAGGCATGGCATACAGTGAGCTCAGCCTCCAAAAGACAGTATGGAGCATCACAAGCCCATTTAAGTGCATGTGGTGCTCACTTGGTGGTGGGCAAACATACCGTTTAGTGATGACATCCCGCGCTGGGGAGTAGGGGGGGGGTGACACTTCCATCTTGGCTCCTCTCCATGTACACACTGTTGAATCACACACAAAAAATCCAAATTAATGCCTAAGAACACGAGATCCGCAACACTTTAACGTCGAATCCCTCGATCTCGTGTTTCTCGTGGTCGAACGCCGGGATGACCGCCGTCGTTCCGGTCTGGCTTTCGGCCACATGGGCAGACGCAGCCAAGCTTAATGCTGACACACCGCTAACAGCGGCCAAGGAGGGGAGACCTCTGGAGACGCTGTAACATCAGCACAACAACACTTTCGGATGGGAGAGAGATATACTGTACTTCTGCAGTAAGAGGAGGCGTGTGTGTTGAAAATGAATCTTAACTGGAGGAAAACTGTACTCAAATAAGGCCCGAGCATTAAAACTAAACAAAATGATTGATACTTTCTTCCACCAGTGTGATCGGAGTTAGGAGCAGCTCATGTTTTTGAGGGGTTCCCTTTCAATGCACCATGCCACTGAAAAAAAAGGTGTGGCTTGTAAGATCTGCAAAAACAATCTCCATGTTGGACGCCTTTGGCGTTTGGCATCATCTCAACGCTATAAGACCATTTTGAACGCATATAAACCCTTTCACGCAGGCCGGACCGGTGCTAAAAGTCAACCCCCGAGCCTTTTTTTTTTTGTCCATATCATAACGTAGTGTTTAGCAAGTCATGCAAACGAGAGGTGCTTCGTCGATATATAAGCAGCAGGGGCCGACTGATTGATGATGCAAACGTTCTCCCTCTACAGCCCTGTTTGTGACCTTTGACTCCCTCGTCCCTCCAGGGGTTAAACTTATTACCCTTTGACTCGCCCGGCTCTCTGCTGTAAAAGAACAAGATTGAAGGATGACCGCAGCTCCGGCCCGTGTCCAGAGGGGGGCTTGACCGTCCAAAACCCAAGAGGGATGTGACCCCGCTGATGCCACACACTCTGTGGATAACACCGTTAGCGGGTCGATACAGAGGGGGGTGTTTTTTTATTCAAGCTAGAATCTTGTTTGATACAGATAATCATCAGCGAAGTTCATGTAAAAAGCTGAACTTTGGAGAAATGGTCAAACTATTCAAGATATAAAGCCGCAGTAACTAATGCGAGAAAAAGACAGGTGGCATGCTGCATTGTAGTAGTAGGCATGTGTAGTAACCCAGTTTCTAATCTGGAGTAAGAGAGGGTGTGTTGGATGCTGGCCAATACAGCACGTTGGAGGCAGCTCAAAAAAAACAAAAAACCCTCAAGCCATTGAAAGTCGTGTTTTTCAGCCAATTTCGGAATTGCAAACATGAAAGTACACTAAGACTGGGGATTATAACAAGTATTTTGTATTACCGAATATCCTGCAGTAAGCCACACATGATGACTATCACTACCATGAAGAAAGTATTTGAGGAATGCAACAAAGCACATATATACATGTAGTACATGTATTAGTACAATACTAGGATGTAGGTTCAAGAAAGTTAACAACCCACACAAACACATCGGCAGCGTTGGCGCATGGATTAGTCGAAGGAAGAAATCCCCAACAATCCCAGAACGGGGGGAGGCAAACTTTAAGGACGGAGTAGAATGGAAATGAGAAAGAGGATAGTACCGTCTTAAAGCATCCAAGAGGGCGGGACACCTGCAGAAGCTGGCGTGCTCTGGTCAGCAGATGCTCCCGCGTGGAGCAGAGCGCA
The DNA here is from genome assembly GCF_033978795.1 of Nerophis ophidion. Classification (NCBI taxonomy): domain Eukaryota; kingdom Metazoa; phylum Chordata; class Actinopteri; order Syngnathiformes; family Syngnathidae; genus Nerophis; species Nerophis ophidion. Next base: position 3,649,022 of record NC_084619.1, read on the forward strand.
TGTGTGAAGGCAGAAAGAGTGGATGTATGTGTGGTCGGCCGGGCTGAGGGAGGGGAATCTGACCCCTCCTCCGTCTTCTTCTTCTTCTCCTCCTTAGGACTGCCTCCTGAGCGGGGTGGAGGGGTAGGTGGGGCCACTGCAATAAAGCAAACACACACACACAATTTTTCAATGCTTCATTTTCCCAATATTTCTTGCCTCTTTCAGGACTTCCTTCCAGACCACCCCCCCCTTCTCTGCAATTTTAACACGCTCTTAATAATCTGGAGTAAGACATATGTCGTTGCGTCTCGTCGGTGTCGTGATTCAGTAAAAGGGGAGTGGGTCGGGTCGGAGGGATGAATAGGGGAAAAAGATGGAAGTGAGATGCCGGGATGTACGGCGGCAAAAGCTTTTAGTAGTTCTGCAAGGGTCACACAGTGCCAACCTTCCCCCCACTGATTTTTTTTCCCCCCTCCACCCCGACATAAATCATTCCCCATATTCCGCGGCTACTCGTTACATTCAAAATATTGATTTTTCCCTCCCCTACCGCAGAGCTGATTGCAAGGAAACCCTTTCACAACGGTCACAAACAGGAAGTAGGTGAGGGGGGGGAACTAACCGCGGGGGTGTTTTTTTTGTCGGACCGCAATAATGGCGGACTTGGAAGCGTTCGGTGACAACATGGAGATGTCAAAGCATCAGCATCTCTGATCAGATTAATCACAGGTTTGCTGCGGATTGATTTTAATTAATCACAAGTATCCATCCATCTTCTTCCGCTTATCCGAGGGCGGGTCGCGGGGGCAGCAGCCTAAGCAGGGAAGCCCAGACTTCCCTCTCCCAGCCACTTCGTCTAGCTCTTCCCGGGGGATCCCGAGGCGTTCCCAAGACATAGTCTTCCCAACGTGTCCTGGGACTTCCCCGTGGCCTCCTACCGGTTGGACGTGCCCTAAACACCTCCCTCGGGAGGCGTTCGGGTGGCATCCTGACCACATGCCCAAACCACCTCATCTGGCTCCTCTCCATGTGGAGGAGCAGCGGCTTTACTTTGAGTTCCTCCCGGATGGCAGAGCTTCTCACCCTATCTCTAAGGGAGAGCCCTGGAAACTCATTTGGGCCGCTTGTACCCGTGATCTTATCCTTTCGGTCATGACCCAAAGCTCATGACCATAGGTGAGGATGGGAACGTAGATCGAGCGGTAAATTGAGAGCTTTGCCTTCCGGCTCAGCTCCTTCTTCACCACAACGGATCGGTACAACGTCCGCATTACTGAAGACGCCGCACCGATCCGCCTGTCGATCTCACAATCCACTCTTCCCTCACTCGTGAACAAGACTCCTAGGTACTTGAAGTCCTCCCCAACCCGGAGATGGCACTCCACCCTTTTCCGGCTGAGAACCATGGACTCGGACTTGGAGGTGCTGATTGTCATTCCGGCCGCTTCACACTCGGCTGCGAACCGATCCAGTGAGAGCTGAAGATCCCGGTCAGATGTGTCAAAGCCAGAACAGGACTCTGAACACAGATGCAGGATTTTAAGAAAATATATTTATTTGGATAAGGGAAAGGGTCCAAAAGGGGAGAAACTAAACAGGCTATCAAAACAGAGCTTACCTAACCTCTAAACTAACAAAAATCTCAATAAACTCAAAGCGCTCCAGCAGCGGAGGGAAAAAAGGTGCTAAGAATACCAAATGCAAAATACAACAAAAAGCGCTCCAACGGAGGCAATGCGAAGAAGCTAATCTTACCTGACAAAAGGTTTACAAACAAACTCCCGTGGATGAAAAGGGTACAAAAACGTGGCAATGGACCGCTGGAGGTACGCACAAAAGATAGGAAAACACTCTGGCACAGGACAAGAGGAGGAAGAGACATTTACACACATGAGGGAGGGCGACACAGGTGGGCACAGGTGGGCAATCAGGAAGGACGTCAGACCAGTGAAACAGGAGGAAGGGCAAGTGATCTGAAACGAGAGGCAGAGTCAGCATTTCAAAATAAAACAGGAAATGAAAAAACATGAAACCAGACGAAACCCAGACAAGACTTCACCCAGGTGTGACAAGATGAAGCCATCAGGACCACATCATCTGCAAAAAGCAGAGACCTAATCCTGCGGCCACCAAACCGGAACCCCTCAACGCCTTGACTGCGCCTAGAAATTCTGTCCATAAAAGTTATGAACAGAATGGGTGACAAAGGACAGCCTTGGCGGAGTCCAACCCTCACTGGAAACGTGTCCGACTTACTGCCGGCAATGCGGACCAAGCTCTGGCACTGATCATACAGGGAGTGGACCGCCACAATAAGACAGTCCGATACCCCATACTCTCTGAGCACTCCCCACAGGACTTCCCGAGGGACACGGTCCAATGCCTTCTCCAAGTCCACAAAGCACATGTAGACTGGTTGGGCAAACTCCCATGCACCCTCAAGAACCCTCACAAGTAGTCTTTTGTTTTAATTTTGCATGACCAAAGAGGGGCTTCACGGTGGCAGAGGGGTTAGTGCGTCTGCCTCACAATACGAAGGTCCTGCAGTCCTGGGTTCAAATCCAGGCTCGGGATCTTTCTGTGTGGAGTTTGCATGTTCTCCCCGTGACTGCGTGGGTTCCCTCCGGGTACTCCGGCTTCCTCCCACTTCCAAAGACATGCACCTGGGGATAGGTTGATTGGCAACACTAAATTGGCCCTAGAGTGTGAATGTTGACTGTCTATCTGTGTTGGCCCTGTGATGAGGTGGCGACTTGTCCAGGGTGTACCCCGCCTTCCGTCCGATTGTAGCTGAGATAGGCGCCAGCGCCCCCCGCGACCCCGAAAGGGAATAAGCGGTAGAAAATGGATGGATGACCAAAGAGACTCGAGAAAATAGGGAATATAAATCCACTTACCAAAACCCTTAATGTTAACAGTGAAGTGAAGTGAATTATATTTATATAGCGCTTTTCTCTAGTGACTCAAAGCGCTTTACATAGTGAAACCCAATATCAATCAATCAATCAATGTTTACTTATATAGCCCTAAATCACTAGTGTCTCAAAGGGCTGCACAAACCACCACGACATCCTCGGTAGGCCCACATAAGGGCAAGGAAAACTCACACCCAGTGGGACGTCGGTGACAATGATGACTATGAGAACCTTGGAGAGGAGGAAAGCAATGGATGTCGAGCGGGTCTAACATGATACTGTGAAAGTTCAATCCACAATGGATCCAACACAGTCGCGAGAGTCCAGTCCAAAGCGGATCCAACATAGCAGCGAGAGTCCCGTTCACAGCAGGAAACCATCCCAAGCGGAGGCGGATCAGCAGCGCAGAGATGTCCCCAGCCGATACACAGGCGAGCAGTACATGGCCACCAGATCGGACCGGACCCCCTTCACAGGGGAGAGTGGGACATAGAAGAAATCTAAGTTACATTTAAACCAGTGTGGGTGGCACTGGGAGCAGGTGGGTAAAGTGTCTTGCCCAAGGACACAACGGCAGTGACTAGGATGGCGGAAGCGGGAATCGAACCTGCAACCCTCAAGTTGCTGGCACGGCCACTCTACCAACCGAGCTATACCGTACGAAAGTAAGTCATCTTCAACTATACGGATGAGTACAATATTTTTGGGGATTAATCACACAAGTTAACACAGTCCAAGACATTTATTTGCCATTTTAAGATGCAAGTGCTTCTCTTGTAAGTGTGCACAACACTTTAGGTCGGGTGACTGTTGCATCGTGGGTTATTTGTACACACATTTCCTATCAAGAGGGAAAATGTGGTGTTTAGCGTCCTCCATAGCCTGTCACTACGGCATCAACTGCCCATTTATGCAAAACACTACTTTTGTCAGGCTTGTGTATTAGTTTTTCCTCGGTGTGTTTAGTATTTCCTGTCCTTAGTTCCTGTCAGCACTCTTATTTTGGTTCTGCTTCCTGTTTGTCTCCCTGAGCGCTTTGTTTCCCCTCGGCTGCGGCTGATTGGCACCTGGCCACACCTGGTGTCAATCAGCCCGCTCCTATTTCTACCTGCTTTGTCTTCCAATCAGTGCTGGATATTTGATTTGTCGATGTCTTATTTTGGTTCTGCTTCCTGTTTGTCTCCCTGAGCGCTTTGTTTCCCCTCGGCTGCGGCTGATTGGCACCTGGCCACACCTGGTGTCAATCAGCCCGCTCCTATTTCTACCTGCTTTGTCTTCCAATCAGTGCTGGATATTTGATTTGTCGATGTCACCTATTGCATGTCGCTTCTGTATTGTCGTTGCAGCGTAGCGGTAAGCTATAATTCATTTGATGTTTTTAGCTTACTGTTTTTTATTCCCTGCTTCCTATTTTGTCTTTGTACAACACATAATGACTTCTGTTCACTGTTTTGGGGCGGTATAACTCGGTTGGTAGAGTGGCCGTGCCAGCAACTTGAGGGTTGCAGGTTCGATTCCCGCTTCCGCCATCCTAGTCACTGCCGTTGTGTCCTTGGGCAAGACACTTTACACACCTGCTCCCAGTGAAGTGAATTGTGAAGTGAATTATATTTATATAGCGCTTTTTCTCTAGTGACTCAAAGCGCTTTACAGAGTGAAACCCAATATCTAAGTTACATTCAAACCAGTGTGGGTGGCACTGGGAGCAGGTGGGTCAAGTGTCTTGCCCAAGGACACAACGGCAGTGACTAGGTTGGCAGAAGCGGGAATTGAACCTGCAACCCTCAAGTTGCTGGCACAGCCGCTCTACCACCCGAGCTAAACCGCCCACACTGGTTTGAATGTAACTTAAATATTGGGTTTCACTATGTAAAGCGCTTTGAGTCACTAGAGAAAAGCGCTATATAAATATAATTCACTTCACTTTTGTCTATGCTAGCCTCCATGCTAAGCCTTTTGTTTTTGCTAGCTTCCATGCTAAGCTCCTTTTGTTTGTTATCCGCCTAGTGCGCGCTTTTTGTTGTACCCCTTTTGTTTGTTTTTGCTTAGTTTTAATTAAATCCTGTTTTCTTACTCAATGCCTGCCTCCTTCTCTTCATCTTGGGGTTCGTCACAAACAAACTTTGACGAACTGGCCGAAAACGTCATTAAAGATGTTTCGATAATTTGCGGTCATTCTGCAGGGTGAAATGCTTTTAAACAAATTAATGATTATTCTGCATTAATGAGTGGATTTTGAAAACTGACCATTAGAGCACATTCTTATGCAACAATTTCAACGTGTAACTTCAGAGCACAGCAAGAGATAGTTTAACAAGAAAATTAAACCTGTGTTTGAAAAAGACAAAAAAAAAGCTGGTCACTGTCCTGAGATCTCAACTGACCATCAGAGTGATGAGCAACCGCTGCCGTTGCCATGACAGCACAGCTGAGGATACTTTGAACTCTGACCTTGGTCCGGCGCATGTGCTCTCAAGCGGTGAGCAAATCAGGGTCAATTAAAACCAAGGTCAGCAGAGGGCAAATGTTAATGACCCCTCTCTCTGGTTACGCAACCAAATGGTATCAAAGTCCCCCAAGACGCAGATCATTCATCCTAATCAGAGCGCTGCACCTTGCAGGAATAAGGGCGGCGCTCTCCTGCGTGCGTGCGATGGGCGAGTGACACTTTAGAAGACGTGGGAAAAGATAAATGGTGGAGGAATTGGAAATGGATTGACAAACTCATCGAGAAGATAGTCCAACGTGGAACAACCGCTTTCAAAGGAGCGGTCTCAGATTCATTTTAACTTGGCATTGACAAAGATGGCTGATGTTTTTTAGGACACATAGGAAGAGATATCAATCATCAATCAATGTTTACTTATATAGCCCTAAATCACTAGTGTCTCAAAGGGCTGCACAAACCACTACGACATCCTCGGTAGGCCCACATAAGGGCAAGGAAAACTCACACCCAGTGGGACGTCGGTGACAATGATGACTATGAGAACCTTGGAGAGGAGGAAAGCAATGGATGTCGAGCGGGTCTAACATGATACTGTGAAAGTTCAATCCACAATGGATCCAACACAGTCGCGAGAGTCCAGTCCAAAGAGGATCCAAGACACAGCAGCGAGAGTCCCGTTCACAGCGGAGCCAGCAGGAAACCATCCCAAGCGGAGGCGGACCAGCAGCGCAGAGATGTCCCCAGCCGATACACAGGCGAGCAGTACATGGCCACCGGATCGGACCGGACCCCCTCCACACGGGAGAGTGGGACATAGAAGAAAAAGAAAAGAAACGGCAGATCAACTGGTCTAAAAAGGGAGTCTATTTAAAGGCTAGAGTATACAAATGAGTTTTAAGGTGAGACTTAAATGCTTCTACTGAGGTGGCATCGCGAACTGTTACCGGGAGGGCATTCCAGAGTACTGGAGCCCGAACGGAAAATGCTCTATAGCCCGCAGACTTTTTTTGGGCTTTGGGAATCACTAATAAGCCGGAGTCCTTTGAAGGCAGATTTCTTGCCGGGACATATGGTACAATACAATCGGCAAGATAGGATGGAGCTAGACCGTGTAGTATTTTATACGTAAGTAGTAAAACCTTAAAGTCACATCTTAAGTGCACAGGAAGCCAGTGCAGGTGAGCCAGTATAGGTATATATGTATGTATATATGTATATAAAGGTATATACAGTATAGGTATATATGTATATAAAGGTATATACAGTATAGGTATATATGTATATAAAGGTATATACAGTATAGGTATATATGTATGTATATACAGTATGTATATAAAGGTATATACAGTATAGGTATATATGTATGTATATATGTATATAAAGGTATATACAGTATAGGTATATATGTATGTATATATGTATATAAAGGTATATACAGTATAGGTATATATGTATGTATATATGTATATAAAGGTATATACAGTACAGGCGTAATGTGATCAAACTTTCTTGTTCTTGTCAAAAGTCTAGCAGCCGCATTTTGTACCAACTGTAATCTTTTAATGCTAGACATGGGGAGATGTCACCTATGACATCACATATAAGGTTTTTCTAATGATAGTTTTTCAACAAATAACATACACAGGCCCATAGAATTCAATTTCTTAAGAGGGAAGTATAAAGAATATAGAATGAGCGAGTTGAATGCCTATGAAAAACTATATTTTGAATTATATTCACGGGCTTCACGGTGGCAGAGGGGTTAGTGCGTCTGCCTCACAATACGAAGGTCCTGCAGTCCTGGGTTCAAATCCAGGCTCGGGATCTTTCTGTGTGGAGTTTGCATGTTCTCCCCGTGAATGCGTGGGTTCCCTCCGGGTACTCCGGCTTCCTCCCACTTCCAAAGACATGCACCTGGGGATAGGTTGATTGGCAACACTAAATTGGCCCTAGTGTGTGAATGTTGTCTGTCTATCTGTGTTGGCCCTGTGATGAGGTGGCGACTTGTCCAGGGTGTACCCCGCCTTCCGCCCGATTGTAGCTGAGATAGGCGCCAGCGCCCCCCGCCACCCCAAAAAAGGGAATAAGCGGTAGAAAATGGATGGAATTATATTCAGCCACTCTCTTACAAAAGCATTTATATCAGTCATACTGTTAAACAACACAACAGGGCGGGAAAAGTAAGTGTCAGGTGTTAAATGTTGATGTCTGATGTAAACGTTGACGTCTTGCCCCAGTTATGGATGCTCAGGTGTGTTTGTGCTCATTATTATGTTGCAGTTCCCCATTGGAGGTAATCATTCTAGTGTTGCCCCAAAACCAATATCTTGGGGCGGCATGGCATAGCGCAGGGGTGCCCACACTTTTTCTGCAGGCGAGCTACTTTTCAATTGACCAACTCGAGGGGATCTACCTCATTTATATATATCATTTATATTTATTTATTTATGAAAGAGACATTTTTGTAAACAAGTTAAATGTGTTTAATGATAATACAAGCATGTGTAACACATATAGATGTCTTTCTTTCACAAAGACAAGAATATAAGTTGGTGTATTACCTGATTCTGATGACTTGCATTGATTGGAATCAGACAGTAATGATGATAACGCCCACATTTTCAAATGGAGAAAAAAAGTTGTCCTTTCTGTACAATACCACATGAGAGTGCTTGGTTTTTGGCATCTAATTCATCCAGCTTCCATACACTTTACAAGAAAAACATTGGCGGCAAATTCCGTAGCTTGCTTGATTGACATTCACGGCACCCGAGGGTCTTGTGAGATGACGCTGGCTGCTGCCAGTTCATTATTATGAAAAAATGACAGAGAGGAAGGCCAGAAACACTTTTTATTTCAACAGACTTTCACACCGTACCTTCCGTCAAAACTCTAAAGGCCGACTGCACATTCCCTATCTTCACAATAAAAGCCCTGCTTCATGTTGCCTGCGCTAACAAAATAAGAGTCTCAGAAAGCTGGCGTGCACAAGTGATGTGCACGCCAGCTTTCTGAGGGATCGCTTGTGCACGCCAGTTTTCCGAGACTCTGTATTTAGTTAGCGCAGGCAGCATGAAGCAGGGCTTTTATTGTGAAGATAGGAAATGTGCAGTCGGCCTTTAGAGTTTTGACGGAAGGTACGGCGCGAGAGTCTGTTGAAATAAAAAGTGTTTCTGGCCTTCCTCTCGGTCATATTTTCATAATAATGATCTTGCAGCAGCCAGCGTCATCTCACAAGACCCTCCGGTACCGTGAATGTCATTTAAGTGACATCTTGGTGAAGATTGATGATCACTCATTTTTAGGTCTATTTTTTTTAAAAGCCTGGCTGGAGATCGACTGACACACCCCCCGCGGTCGACTGGTAGCTCGCGATCGACGTAATGGGCACCCCTGGCGTAGTGGGTAGAGCGGCCGTGCCAGAAACCTGAGGGTTGCAGGTTCGCTTCCCACCTATTGACATCAAAGATGCTGCCGTTGTGTCCTTGGGCAGGACACTTCACCCTTTGCCCCCGGTGCCGCTCACACTGGTGAATGAATGATTGGTGGGTGTCGGCGGGGCCGTTGGCGCAAACTGGCAGCCACGCTTCCGTCAGTTTACCCCAGGGCAGCTGTGGCTACAGATGTAGCTTACCACCACCAGGTGTGAATGAATGATGGGTTCCCACTTCTCTGTGAGCGCTTTGAGTATATAACAATAGAAAAGCGCGATGTAAATCTAATCCATTATTATTATTATTATTATTATTATTAGTTTTTTACCGTACTTTGATACTTTTCTAAATAAAGGGGACCGCAAATTTGCATTGTTGGCTTTATTTCAACAACAACAACAACAAAAATAGTTAACATACAAGACAACTTGCCTTTTAGTAGTAAGTAAGCAAACAAAGACTCCTAATTTAGTCTGCTGACATATGCAGTAACATATTGTGTCATTTTCCATTCTATTATTTTGTCAAAATTATTAAGGACAAGTAGAACAAAATTAATTATTAGTCTACTTGTTCATTTACTGTTAATATCTCCATACTTTCTCTTTTAACATGTTCTATCTTTGTGGTCTTTGATGTTTGATATTTCCCTCTGTGTACTATGACTATGAGTTTTTTTCCCTTGGCCTCAGTCTGGACCCCCTCTCCAGGGCCCAGGCTTTGACCGTTTTTCTTTTATTTTATTTTAATCTATTTTTTTCTCCCATTCCCCCCCACTTGTTTACATGTATTTCACCTTTTTTTGTAAGGGGCGCTGGAAGCCGGCAGACCCGTCAGCCATCCTGTTCTGTCTCCCTGTAACGTCTGTCTGATCTTGAATGGGATTGTGCTGAGAATTTTAATTTTCCTGAAGGAACTGTCCTGACGGAATAAATAAAGTACTAATCTAATCTAATCTAATCCAATCTAATCTATCGACACGTCTGTTAAAAGTAATACAATGTAATAATTAATTACTTAATAACTTATGATGTGGTCCTGATGGCTTCATCTGGCCAGGATCTTCAGCTCTCACTGGATCGGTTCGGAGCCGAGTGTGAAGCGACCGGAATGAGAATCAGCACCTCCAAGTCCGAGTCCATGGTTCTCGCCCGGAAAAGGGTGGAGTGCCATCTCCGGGTTGGGGAGGAGACCCTGCCCCAAGTGGAGGAGTTCAAGTACCTAGGAGTCTTGTTCACGAGTGAGGGAAGAGTGGATCGTGAGATCGACAGGCGGATCGGTGCGGCGTCTTCAGTAATGCGGACGTTGTACCGATCCGTTGTGGTGAAGAAGGAGCTGAGCCGGAAGGCGTAGCTCTCAATTTACCGGTCGTGCTACGTTCCCATCCTCACCTATGGTCATGAGCTTTGGGTCATGACCGAAAGGATAAGATCACGGGTACAAGCGGCCCAAATGAGTTTTGTCTCTCCCTTAGAGATAGGGTGAGAAGCTCTGCCATCCGGGAGGAACTCAAACTAAAGCTGCTGCTCCTCCACATGGAGAGGAGCCAGATGAGGTGGTTCGGGCATCTGGTCAGGATGCCACCCGAACGCCTCCCTAGGGAGGTGTTTAGGGCACGTCCAACCAGTAGGAGGCCACGGGGAAGACCCAGGACACGTTGGGAAGACTATGTCTCCCGGCTGGCCTGGGAACGCCTCGGGATCCCCCGGGAAGAGCTAGACGAAGTGGCTGGGGAGAGGGAAGTCTGGGCTTCCCTGCGACCCGACCTCGGATAAGCAGAAGAAGATAGATGGATGGATTTTGTGATGCTAAAAAATTTTGATGTAATCATAGTAATATCGACTAGATACGCTCATGTACTTGGTATCATTACAGTGGATGTCAAGTGTAGATCCACCAATGGCATGTGTTTACATTGTGACACAGGTGAGCTACGGCCAGGTAGGGAAGCATGTTTAGCTATTCCTCGTCCTGCAGGGAAGATACTTGTAAGAAACTTTGTCGCCATGGAGGCGAGGATTAGTGATTTAGAAGTAGCTAAAACACTGCAGACTGCGGATGGAGTTTAGCCATGAATTGATTTACGTGGACCCCGACTTAAACAAGTTGAAAAACTACCATTTGTTTTCAATTTTATGGATTATCTACCGTACTGTACAATCTACTAATAAAAGAGTCAATCAATCAATCAAAGCAGCTAGCTGGCTAGCCATGTCTTCAAGCACCGTAGGAGTTCCTCTGAACCACAGCTCCACAGTACTGGCAGCACTCGTGTAGCCACAGACCAAGACTCTGCCACCAGGTAAAAGGGGTCACCTGTACTGTGAAGTGAAGTGAAGTGTATTTATATAGCACTTGGTCCTGTAGTTACTCAAAGTGCTTTACATCGAGAAATCCATTTTCTACATTAAGCTACTGACATCAGAGGGTGGCACTGGGGGCAAAGGTGGGTGAAGTGCCTTGCCTAAAGACACAATGGAAGTGATTAGGATTATGGAAGCTGGATTCAAACCTAGAACCCTCAAGTTTCTGGCCAGCCGCTCTATTATCTGAGTCAGGCTGCTCTGTAAAGTATGAACATTTTTTTTTGTGCCATTTAAATATGAAATGTACTTCCAAAAAACTTCATAAACATTAATATAAAATAGATATAGCTGTGAAAGTTGAGTAATAAGGTTGCTTGAATTAAATTAAAAATGTCTAAGGCTAATTTTACCAATCAAAAAAAATGTTAAATAGTTTGTTCCATTTCGCTCAACACCGACATCAAATCTCACCTTTAAATGTTCACACACAGCACGAACATTTAGGAACAAGGAGAGGCGATAGGTAAAAATATAATAAATCCATCATTGTCATCAAAAGAGAAAGATATTTTGCAATTAATTGCCCATAACTGTTGGGCCTTAAAAGACCTTTGATTTAAGTTAGAAACAGAGATGTGGCTCGTTTTTAAAGACATGGGGAGACAACGCCAAAGATATAGATGGATAGTACTTTGATTCCTTCAGGAGAGATCCTTCAGGAAAATACATGCATTAATAATAATAATAATAATCATGATGTATTATGGTATCATATTTCTATTTGACACTTTGAAGTGAAGGAGAACTTGACATATTATAATCATATTTACGGTAGGTGAATAAGGGTAGGTTTAAATTCATATTCTGGCCTTTTGATATTGGATTTTTTGGCAATTTTTGTAAAAAAAAAAATACAATATATATTTTTAAAAAGCCTAAAAAAAAAAATCCGATTTTTTTTTTTTTTAACTTCTTATTTAGGGAGTTTTATCTAGTTATGTTCCAGATATGAAAATTACAAAACTATTTTTACATGTATTTTACATAGCTGCATGATTTCAACTGTGCTATTTCCCTCCACACTTGTGTTGCCAGTCATTTTAGGTGGATAGTAAAACTATACTGCTGTACAAGCTGTACACTGACTAATTTAACTGACTGTCACTTAGGGAAGATATACTGTAATAAAAAGTATTTTATTGAATGTAAATCTTGTATCAACTTCACTGTGCACCTACTCTGTTCACAACTGATTTCATCAACAGAAAAGCACAAAAAAATTGGATTTTTCAAAATCTTATTTAGGGGTTTATCTAGGTATGTTCTAGATATGTTAATAGCATCTTTAAAAATCCTAAACCATTTTTACATAGCTGCATGATTTCAACCAAATCCATGCAATAACTGCTATTTCCTTTCACACATGTGTTGCCAGTTGTTTGCCCAAAAATGGCTGTCATTTTAGGTGGATAGTAAAACTATACTGCTGTACACTGACTAATCTAACTGTCACCTGGGAAGATATACTGTAATAAAAAATATTATTTTATTGGATGTAAATCTTCTATAAAATTCAACATGCACCTACTCCGTTCACAACTGATTTCATCAACAGAAAAGCTTAAGAAATATGGATTTTTAAAAAAAAATCTCATTTAGGGGTTCATCTAAGTATGTTCTAGATATGTTAATACTATCTTTAAAAAGTCCAAAACGTTTTTTACATAGCTGCATGATTTCAACCAACTTTGCTATTTCCCTGCACACTTGTGTTGCCAGTTGTTTGCCCAAAAATGGCTGTCATTTTAGGTGGATAGTAAAACTATACTGCTGTACAAGCTGTACACTGACTAATCTAACTAACTGTCACTTGGGAAGATATACTGTAATAAAAAATATTTTATTGGATGTAAATCTCAGCTACATTCGCGACCCCGAAAGGGAATAAGCGGTAGAAAATGGATGGATGGATGGATGTAAATCTTGTATCAACTCCAACATGCACCTACTCTGTTCACGACTTTAACAGAAAAGCACAATAATTTTATTTTTATTTTTTTATTTTAAATCTTTTATATGGGTTTATCTAGGTATGTTATAGATATGTTAATATCATCTTTAAAAAGTTCAAAACTAATTTTACATAGCTGCATGATTTCAACCAAATCCATGCAATAACTGTGCTATTTCCCTCCACACTTGTGTTGCCAGTTGTTTGCCCAAAAATGGCTGTTATTTTAGGTGGATAGGAAAACTATACTGCTGTACAAGCTGTACACTGACTAATCTAACTGACTGTCAATTGGGAAAATATACTGTAATAAACATTATAATAATTTTATTGGATGTAAATCTTGTATCAAATTCAACATGCACCTACTCTGTTCACAACTGATTTCATCAGCAGAAAAGCACAAAATAAGTTTTTTGTTTTTTTTAATCTTATTTAGGGGTTTATCTAGGTATGTTGTAGATATGTTAATACCATCTTTAAAAAGTCCAAAACTATTTTTACATAGCTGCATGATTTCAACCAAATCCTGTGCTATTTCCCTCCACACTTGTGTTGCCAGTTGTTTGCCCAAAAATGTCTGTCATTTTAGGTGGATAGTAAAACTATACTGCTGTACAAGCTGTACACTGACTAATCTAACTAACTGTCACTTGGGAAGATATACTGTAATAAAAAAAAATGTATTGGATGTAAATCTTGTATCAAATTCAACATGCACCTACTCCGTTCACAACTGATTTCATCAACAGAAAAGCACAACATACGTTTTGTTTTGTTTTTTGATCTTATTTAGGGGTTTATCTAGGTATGTTGTAGATATGTTAATATCATCTTTAAAAAGTTCAAAACTATTTTTACATAGCTGCATGATTTCAACCAAATCCATGCAATAACTGCTATTTCCCTCCACACTTGTGTTGCCAGTTGTTTGCCCAAAAATGTCTGTCATTTTAGGTGAATAGTAAAACTATACTGCTGTACAAGCACTAATCCAACTGTCATTTGGGAAGATATACTGTATTAAAAAATATCATTTTATTGGATGTAAATCTTGTATCAACTTCACTGTGCACCTACTCTGTTCACAACTGATTTCATCAACAGAAAAGCACAAAAAATTAGATTTTTCAAAATCTTATTTAGGGGTTTATCTAGGTATATTCTAGATATGTTAATACCATCTTTAAAAAGTCCAAAACATTTTTTACATAGCTGCATGATTTCAACCAAATCCATGCAATAACTGCTATTTCCTTTCACACATGTGTTGCCAGTTGTTTGCCCAAAAATGGCTGTCATTTTAGGTGGATAGTAAAACTATACTGCTGTACACTGACTAATCTAACTGTCACCTGGGAAGATATACTGTAATAAAAAATATTATTTTATTGGATGTAAATCTTCTATAAAATTCAACATGCACCTACTCCGTTCACAACTGATTTCATCAACAGAAAAGCTTAAGAAATATGGATTTTTAAAAAAAAATCTCATTTAGGGGTTCATCTAAGTATGTTCTAGATATGTTAATACTATCTTTAAAAAGTCCAAAACGTTTTTTACATAGCTGCATGATTTCAACCAACTTTGCTATTTCCCTGCACACTTGTGTTGCCAGTTGTTTGCCCAAAAATGTCTGTCATTTTAGGTGGATAGTAAAACTATACTGCTGTACAAGCTGTACACTGACTAATCTAACTGACTGTGACTTGGGAAGATATACTGTAATAAAAAATATTTTATTGGATGTAAATCTCAGCTACATTCGCGACCCCGAAAGGGAATAAGCGGTAGAAAATGGATGGATGGATGGATGTAAATCTTGTATCAACTCCAACATGCACCTACTCTGTTCACGACTTTAACAGAAAAGCACAATAATTTTATTTTTATTTTTTTATTTTAAATCTTTTATATGGGTTTATCTAGGTATGTTCTAGATATGTTAATATCATCTTTAAAAAGTTCAAAACTAATTTTACATAGCTGCATGATTTCAACCAAATCCATGCAATAACTGTGCTATTTCCCTCCACACTTGTGTTGCCAGTTGTTTGCCCAAAAACGGCTGTTATTTTAGGTGGATAGTAAAACTATACTGCTGTACAAGCTGTACACTGACTAATCTAACTGACTGTCAATTGGGAAAATATACTGTAATAAACATTATAATAATTTTATTGGATGTAAATCTTGTATCAAATTCAACATCCACCTACTCTGTTCACAACTGATTTCATCAACAGAAAAGCACAACATACGTTTTGTTTTGTTTTTTAATCTTATTTAGGGGTTTATCTAGGTATGTTCAAGATATGTTAATACCGTCTTTAAAAAGTCCAAAACTATTGTTACATAGCTGCATGATTTCAACCAAATCCATGCAATAACTGTGTTACTTCCCTCCACACTTGTGTTGCCAGTTGTTTGCCCAAAAATGTCTGTCATTTTAGGTGGATAGTAAAACTATACTGCTGTACAAGCTGTACACTGACTAATCTAACTAACTGTCACTTGGGAAGATATACTGTAAAAAAAAAAAATGTATTGGATGTAAATCTTGTATCAACTTCAACATGCACCTACTCTGTTCACAACTGATTTCATCAACAGAAAAGCACAACATACGTTTTGTTTTGTTTTTTGATCTTATTTAGGGGTTTATCTAGGTATGTTCTAGATATGTTAATACCATCTTTAAAAAGTCCAAAACTATTTTTACATAGCTGCATGATTTCAACCAAATCCATGCAATAACTGCTATTTCCCTGCACACTTGTGTTGCCAGTTGTTTGCCCAAAAACGTCTGTCATTTTAGGTGAATAGTAAAACTATACTGCTGTACAAGCTGTACACTGACTAATCTAACTAACTGTCACTTGGGAAGATATACTGTAACAAACTATTTTATTGAATGTAAATCTTGTATCAAATTCAACATGCACCTACTCCGTTCACAACTGATTTCATCAGCAGAAAAGCTTAAGAAATATGGATTTAAAAAAAAAAAAATCTCATTTAGGGGTTTATTTAGGTATGTTATAGATATGTTAATAGCATCTTTAAAAAGTCCAAAACTATTATAACATAGCTGCATGATTTCAACCAAATCCTGTGCTATTTGCCTCCACACTTGCGTTGCCAGTTGTTTGCCCAAAAACGGCTGTCATTTTAGGTGAATAGTAAAACTATACTGCTGTACAAGGACTTGACTGTCACTTGGGAATATCTACTGTAATAAACGTAATTATTTTATTGGATGTAAATTTTGTATCAACTTCAACATGCACCTACTCCGTTCAACAAAAAAGTAGGACATCTGTGTTTAAAAAAAAGACAAAAATGGATTTGACCGAAACAGGAATGATCCCATGATGAGTAAGACAGGCTGCATTTTTTTAAGAAACGATGACAGCGTCTTGCGAGTAGAGAAACTAGGTTGGGATGGATGGTAGGGGTAAGGACAGATGAAGGGGTGGAGGGAGCGATCAGAGGGGTGCCAGACACAAAGAGGCCAGGCCGTGGCCGGTGGCACGCGATGGGCAGATTAACCAGCGTTTCCGCCCCTAACTGAAGCATTAGGACACCTGACTGAGTCCCGCCAATGGCAGCCAGCCAAGGGTTTGTATGAGTGTGTGAGAGTATGGGGGGGAGCTGGGGTTCGCCTTTCAGCAGCACTCTTCAACAACACAAAGAAGGGTGGGGAAGCTGTAGTCTTCGAGAGTGGGGAGGGGGGAAAAAAAAGGGGTAGCTTGGAGTAGAGAGGTGGGGGCTCCAAGCCTTACCCCCTTCACCATCTGCTGCCCAGGCTAAGTGAGGACAAGGGCAGGGCCCGGCGTGAGTGGCGAAAACACACACCCGTACTGTAGGAGCACCTGTTAGTGTGTCGGTGGGTGGGTGGGTGGGCCTACGCGGCAGATGGACCGGGCGCGGATGGACCTGGCACCCATCAACATCACATATTAAAGAGGGAGTATCCCCACCCCCTTCACCCACATTCCTAACCCGTGCCAACCAATGCCAGCCAATTCTTTACGTTTTGACCCGTTTGATTAAGACGTCCATGATTAGAGACATTAGGGGCTGACTTGGAGGAGGGGGGAGGAAGGGTGTGTGTGTGTGTGTGTGTGTGTGTGTGTGTGTGTGTGGGAGATCACTTATCCATAAGGCTTTTACTGTAAACAAACACCAGCCCTTTTTCACTAATGCCACTTAGCGAGCCAACATGTTATCTAATTCAGACACAACTGATACCATATAATGTACATGCACTTGTCCGCTAGAAAAAAAAAAAAAAATTTGCATACCTGCACAATTTATCAATTAAAAAGATTAACTGTAAGCATGTTATGTGTAATATTAGTAATTATGGAGTTGGGTTTGATATCATATATCAGGGGTCATCAACACAGTGCCCGCAGACACCAGGTTGCCCGTAAGGACCAGATGAGTCGCCCGCAGGCATCTTCTAAAAATAGGTCAAATAGCAGCACTTACCAGTGAGCTGCCTCTATTTTATTTATTTTTTTACGAGCAAGCTGGTCTCGCTTTGCTCCATCCATCCATCCGTTTTCTACCGCTTATTCCCTTTTGGGGTCGCGGGGGGCGCTGGTGCCTATCTCAGCTACAATCGGGCGGAAGGCGGGGTACACCCTGGACAAGTCGCCACCTCATGCTCGACATTTTTAATTCTAAGAGAGACAAAACTCAAAAAGAATTTGAAAATCCAAGAAAATATTTCAAAGACTTGGTTTTCACTTGTTTAAATAAATTCTTTTTTTTTTTTTATCTTTGCTTCTTATAACTTTCAGAAAGACAGTTTTAGAGAAAAAAAATACAACCTTAAAAATGATTTTTAGGATTTTTAAACACATATACCTTCTTATCTTTTCAATTCCTTCCTCTTCTTTCCTGACAATTTAAATCAATGTTCAAGTAAATGTATTGTTTTTGTATTGTAAAGAATAACAAATGCATTTAATTAATTAATTTAAATCTTCATTTTAGCTTCTGTTTTTTCGCCGAAGAATATTTGTGAAATATTTCTTCAAACTTGTGATTATAATTCAAAAAAAGGATTCTGGCATATCTAGAAAACCTTTAGAATCAAATTTAAATCTTATTTCAAAGTCTTTTGAATTTCTTTTTGGGGCGGTTTAGCTCGGTTGGTAGAGTGGCCGTGCCAAGCAACTTGAGGGTTGCAGGTTCGATTCCCGCTTCCGCCATCCTAGTCACTGCCATTGTGTCCTTGGGCAAGACACTTTACCCACCTGCTCCCAGTGCCACCCACACTGGTTTGAATGTAACTTAGATATTGGGTTTCACTATGTAAAGCGCTTTGAGTCACTAGAGAAAAGCGCTATATAAATATACTTCACTTCTTTTGAAATATTTGTTCTGGAAAATCTAGAAGAAATAATGATTTGTCTTTGTTAGAAATAAATCTTGATCCAATTAGTTATATATTCTAACAAAATGCAAATTGGATTTTAACCTTTTTTAAAACATGTCATCAAAATTGTAAAATTAATTTTAATCAGGAAAAATTATTAATGATGTTCCATAAATTCGTTCTTTTAATTTTTTAAAAAAGATTCGAATTAGCTAGTTTTTCTCTTCATTGTTTCGGTTGAATTTTGAATTTTAAAGAGTCGAAATTGAAGAGGAACTATGTTTCAAAGTTAAATTTTCATTGTTTTCCTGTTTTCTCCTCTTTTAAACCGTTCAATTAAGTGGGTTTTTTTTCATCATTTATTCATTACAAAAAACTTTCCGTAAAAGGAAAAAAAATGTACGCCGAAATGACAGACAGAAATACCCATTTTTGTATATATAAATATAGATTTATTTATTAAAAGGTAAATTGAGCAAATTGGCTATTTCTGGCAATTTATTCAAGTGTGTATCAAACTGGTAGCCCTTCGCATTAATCAGTACCCAAGAAGTAGCTTTTGGTTTCAAAAAGGTTGCTGACCCCTGGTATATACTGTTCATGCACTTGTCGGCTAAAAAAAACATTTTTTTTTGCATACCTGCACAACTTATCAATTAAAAAGATGTACTGTAAGCATGTTATGTGTAATATTAGTAATTATGGAGTTGGGTTTGATATCATATATTGATAACTAATTATCTATTTTCCAAACTATCAGTATCTGCTTTGTCTTCTGTGTTGTACTGATACAGTATACTGGTAGGAAGATTTGGGGTTTCATGCATGACTTCTTGAGACCCAAATGAAAAATGTTGCACCCAAACTTACGAAGAGAGGTCATTCATTGGCGCAAAATGAACAAATAGTGTATATAAAGCACGGATGGTAAAGAACAGACTAAAATAACTAAGGATATCACCTGGTCTGGTTTTGGTAAACATGCTGATTGCCAAAATTAATTGGTTTATTGCAGAGGTTCTCAACCTTTTTTCAGTGATGTACCCCCTGTGAAATTTTTTTTAATTCAAGTACCCCCCAATCAGAGCAAAGCATTTTTGGTTGAAAAAAAGACATAAAGAAGTAAAATACAGCACTATGTCATCAGTTTCTGATTTATTAAATTGTATAACAGTGCAAAATATTGCTCATTTGTAGTGGTCTTTTTTGAACTATTTGGAAAAAAAAGATATAAAAATAACTAAGAACTTGTTGAAAAATAAACAAGTGATTCAATTATGAATAAAGATTTCTACACATAATCATCAACTTAAAGTGCCCTCTTTGGGGATTGTAATAGAGATCCATCTGGATTCATTAACTTAATTCCAAACATTTCTTCACAAAAAACGAAATCTTTAACATCAATATTTAAAAAATCTAGCTGTCACCACTGACTATTGCATTGTTGCATTTCTTTTCACAGTTTATGAACTTACATTCATATTTTGTTGGAGTATTATTCAATAAATATATTTATAAAGGATTTTTGAATTGTTGCTGCTCCTAGGAAGAAAACACAAACAAAACTGCCTGTAACTTCCGGTTGGAATGTTGGAGAGACCTGAAACAAAAACTTCTATGTAGGTCTCACTTAGACCTACATTTTAATAATTAACATCCTTCAGCAAAAATCAACAGGAAGTTGGCAATTACCCCTTCAAAACAAAAGTTTTGTAAAAACCCGTCACCTTTCTTCAAACGTTATCTCCTCTGAGCCCGTTTGTCGTTTCGGCTTCAAACTCGCACAGGAGAGAGTTTAAACCCTTCTGATTAAAAGTTATAGAAAGAGTTTTGATTACTGCTCCGGTTTTGATTTTATGACCCTTCAAAGATCAACTGCGCTGATGCTGCTGCGCTGCTGTTGTCTCAAGATGGCTACTACCACTGGACAAAAGTATTGGGACACTTAGGACTAACACTAGGCAAAAGTATTGGGACACTTATGGCTAACAGTAGACAATGACAATGTAAAATGGAATTAAATCTTTTTTGTCCTCAAAATTCTACACACAATACCCTATAATAATAGTAGCTAGTATCATGCTTCTACTGCTTATCCGGGTTTGGGTCGCGGGGGCAGCAGCCAAAGGCGGGCCTGACCAACGCGGGCCCGACCAACACTGCTTGTTAGAATATTTTTTAAAAATCTCACGTACCCCTTGGCATACTTTCAAGTACCCCCAGAGGTACGCGTACCCCCATTTGAGAACCACTGGTTTATTGTGTAACTTCATGTCTTGTGTTACAGTATGTGTGTCGTTGTAATGGCCATACATTTCATATTTTCATTCACCGACCTATTTAGAGTAGACCCAAGCCTGATTTTTGACAACCACCCGCCAAAGGATAATCAGAAGTTTGAGCTCTAGAACTAGGTGTAGTACGGACAAATGGGACGAATTACTGTATTTTCAATGTGTTTTTATTTTTGTACTTGTCTTAATCCTTTTGTATGTGTATTACACTTCTCTCATCTTTTTTTAAAAAGCCTAACCAGGTACAAGGGTTGCAAATTAGTCTGTGGCTAGAAGTCCTGTGTGCTTTGACATCGGCTACCTGTGGATAGCCACGTTTAATTGTACTGTCCCTGTCAAATAAATACAATAAATCAGGGGTAGGGAACCTATGGCTCCAGAGCCAGATGTGGCTCTTTTGATGACTGCACCCGGCTCTCAGATAAATCTTAGCTGACATTGCGTAACACGATAAGTAATGAATAATTCCGCTGGTAATCGCAGTGTCAAAAATAACGGTCAAAATATAAAACATTCTCATGCATTTTAATCCATCCATCTGTCCGGTTTCTACCGCACCTGTTCAAGATTTCGCATTAATGGTAAGAAGTGTTTTATTTATTGTTGGTTAGCTTCAGAATAGCAATGTTATTAAAAATAATAAGAGACTTATTCTCTAAAAATGTTGGTCTTACTTAAAAAATGCAAACATTTAGTTGTATTCAGTCTTAAAAAAATATATGGCTTTCATGGAAATACTTTTTAAAATATTTGGCTTGTATGGCTCCCTCAGACAAAAAGGTTCCCGACCCCTGCAATAAATGTTTTCATTGATATACTTTATCATTATTGTATGACCAGCAAATGTCAATATTATGGCCCAAAAAATACATATTTTCAGTTTGAGATCAAATTTTTTGAAAAATCCTGACTGATGCAACATTATTCTGTGTTTATTAATTCATCCATCCATTTTCTACCGCTTATTCCCTTTTTGGGGGTCTCTGGCGCCTATCTCAGCTACAATCGGGCGGAAGGCGGGGTAGACCCTGGACAAGTCGCAGGGCCAACACAGATAGACAGACAACATTCACACTCACATTCACACACTAGGGCCAATTTAGTGTTGCCAATCAACCTATCCCCAGGTGCATGTCTTTGGAAGTGGGAGGGGCCTATCCCCAGGTGCATGTCTTTGGAAGTGGGAGGAAGCCGGAGTACCCGGAGGGAACCCACGCATTCACGGGGAGAACATGCAAACTCCACACAGAAAGATCCCGAGCCTGGATTTGAACCCAGGACTGCAGGACCTTCGTATTGTGAGGCAGACGCACTAACCCCTCTGCCACCGTGAAGCCCTAATTAATTCATGCAATGTCAATCAATCAATCAATGTTTACTTATATAGCCCTAAATCACTAGTGTCTCAAAGGGCTGCACAAACATTATTTAAATGTTATGGTAACATGATTGCAAACTTATATTTGTGTATGTCTTGGTGCCAAAGTTCAAATTGAAATAAAAAACAAGCAGTAGCTCATTTTGAGTCAGTTTAGGAACCTTTTGTGTACTTTTGTTGTATTATGGTTACCCCGCCTTCTGCCCAAATGCAGCTCCAGCGACCCCGAAAGGGGCAAGCGGTAGAAAATGAATGGATGGATGGTTATATATTTATTTATTTTTGGTAATTGTGAAACCAAGGGGAGAACCACTATCCATTCCGGCCATGAACCCGATAGTAAACCTGGCACCATAAAATGGACATTTACTTAAGCATATTCTGCAGCATTAAAGCAAGATTTGCTTTTTATTAGGGAAGCTATTATGTCTGTCTTTTTCTAAAAAAAAAAAAAAAAAAAAGGGGGTCAGAGCAGCAGACAGTTCAGTCTTGCTGAGCAGTAATCTGAAAATACCAGTAATCCTCCATACACACACACATCCCTTCTGGAGGGTGAGGTGGTACAGTATAGCGTGGAGAGGATCGGCCTGGTCTCCGTTTTAGCAGAGCCATGTGTGTGTGCAGACTTGACACGCAAGCGGAGCCTTACAGCTGCCAGGACTCACACTGAGAGATGAAGCACAGTAAAGCTGCCCCCCGGTCACTCGCTGGAATAATTGCCACTTTTTTTTTTTTCTTTCTTTTTTTGGGCAAGGCGCATACAATGCAGACTTTAGAGTGCAGGTCACTGGGCTATTGTTGATGCTCGAAGGCAGAGGTGGAAAGCAACACATGACTGTACATTTAGTGGAGTTACAGTATTTTTGTGTCTGTATGTGAAGGCCTACTTTTACTGTTTTAAAGTATGTTTTCTTTCAGTTATTGTACTTTACTAACTTTTTCGGGGTGGAATAGGGAACATTTAAAATGGAAGAATGACGTGTAGGACAATAGGCCAGCGATTCACCCAGTAATGGTTACTATAAGTACATTTCAAGTATCCTAGATCCACTGTACATTGAAGCTAGGACATGTGCAGCATGAAACTTGTCTTGAGCTGTGTGGTGTTGGTTACACTTGTTGTAAAGATTTATTAATAGGGATGTCAAAAATAACAGTTAACTAATGTGATTTACCACATTTTCCACTTTGAATCAGTCCATCTTAGGTGGCGTTCCTGGGTGTTGTTGATAAATGGGTTTTGCTTTGCATAGCAGAGTTTTAACTTGCACTTACAGATGTAGCGACCAACTGTAGTTGCTGACAGTGGTTTTATGAAGTGTTCCTGAGCTCATGTGGTGATATCCTTTACACGATGTCGTAATTCCACTGTACATTGAAGCTAGGACATGTGCACCATGAAACTTGTCTTGAGCTGTGTGGTGTTGGTTACACTTATTGTAGAGCTTTAATAATAGGGATGTCAAAAATAACAGTTAACTAATGTGATTTACCACTTTGCATCAGTCCATCTTAGATGAGCTCGGGCCCAGCGAAGCCGGCGGCGTTCCTTGGTGTTGTTGATAAATGGGTTTTGCTTTGCATAGCAGAGTTTTAACTTGCACTTACAGATGTAGCGACCAACTGTAGTTGCTGACAGTGGTTTTATGAAGTGTTCCTGAGCTCATGTGGTGATATCCTTTACACATTGATGTCGTAATTCCACTGTACATTGAAGCTAGGACATGTGCACCATGAAACTTGTCTTGAGCTGTGTGGTGTTGGTTACACTTGTTGTAGAGCTTTATTAATAGGGATGTCAAAAATAACAGTTAACTAATGTGATTTACCACATTTTCCACTTTGAATCAGTCCATCTTAGATGAGCTCGGGCCCAGCGAAGCCGGCGGCGTTCCTTGGTGTTGTTGATAAATGGGTTTTGCTTTGCATAGCAGAGTTTTAACTTGCACTTACAGATGTAGCGACCAACTGTAGTTGCTGACGGTGGTTTAATGAAGTGGTCCTGAGCCCATGTGGTGATATCCTTTACACGTTGATGTCGTAGTTCCACTGTACATTGAAGCTAGGACATGTGCACCATGAAACTTGTCTTGAGCTGTGTGGTGTTGGTTACACTTGTTGTAAAGATTTATTAATAGGGATATCAAAAATAACAGTTAACTAATGTGATTTACCACTTTGCATCAGTCCATCTTAGGTGAGCTCGGGCCCAGCGAAGCCGGCGGCGTTCCTGGGTGTTGTTGATAAATGGGTTTTGCTTTGCATAGCAGAGTTTTAACGTGCACTTACAGATGTAGCGACCAACTGTAGTTGCTGACGGTGGTTTTATGAAGTGGTCCTGAGCTCATGTGGTGATATCCTTTACACATTGATGTCGTAATTCCACTGTACATTGAAGCTAGGAGATGTGCACCATGAAACTTGTCTTGAGCTGTGTGGTGTTGGTTACACTTGTTGTAAAAGCTTTATTAATAGGGATGTCAAAAATAACAGTTAACTAATGTGATTTACCACTTTGCATCAGTCCATCTTAGATGAGCTCGGGCCCAGCGAAGCCGGCGGCGTTCCTGGGTGTTGTTGATAAATGGCTTTTGCTTTGCATAGCAGAGTTTTAACTTGCACTTACAGATGTAGCGACCAACTGTAGTTGCTGACAGTGGTTTTATGAAGTGTTCCTGAGCCCATGTGGTGATATCCTTTACACATTGATGTCGTAATTCCACTGTACATTGAAGCTAGGACATGTGCACCATGAAACTTGTCTTGAGCTGTGTGGTGTTGGTTACACTTGTAAAGATTTATTAATAGGGATGTCAAAAATAACAGTTAACTAATGTGATTTACCACTTTGCATCAGTCCATCTTAGGTGAGCTCGGGCCCAGCGAAGCCAGCAGCGTTCCTTGGTGTTGTGGATAAATGGGTTTTGCTTTGCATAGTAGAGTTTTAACTTGCACCTACAGATGTAGCGACCAACTGTAGTTGCTGACAGTGGTTTTATGAAGTATTCCTGAGCCCATGTGGTGATATCCTTTACACACTGATGTCGGTTTTTGATGCAGTACCGCCTGAGGGGATCAAAGATCTGTAATATCGCTTACGGACCGTAGATGGTAAAATCCCTAAATTCCTTGCAATAGCTCGTTGAGAAATGTTCTAAAGCGGTTCGACTATTTGCTTCCAAATGTATTGTATTATAATGTATAAAACTCATGAGTATGAGTTTATTTGTTTGTCATAATTCCTCCTATTGACACGTTAATTATAGTGCACCTCTAATAAAAACACAAAGTTGACAAATATATTTTTGCCTTAACAAAAATGTTATCACGTTTGCTTTGAAAAGAACATTTAAAAATCAGGCCCCCAAATCTTACAATTTTCCAATTTGCGGCCCTCAGGGGAAAAGGTTTAGACACCCTTGCACTGGAAGGCTATTATGGAGATGATCTTAGATTAGAAGATTTTTTTTTAAAAACAGCATAGCGCTCCTCTGACGAAATAGAACCAAATCAAATGTCTACTGCAGAGGACGCTTTTTCTCTATAATAAAACAAAAAAAATAAGACTAATAGTGATTGGAGAAGTCCGGCACCCCTGTCCTGAGCTCAAACTGGTAATAAATAATTCACCACTATACAATATCCTACTCTAATGTGCAATATTACCCTTGGAGTGCAATACATCTGACACTGATTGTTATTACTTTATTACTCTGATACTCTTGTTGTGTTCTGTAGATTGTATAGTATTTTGTATATTGTACAGGATTGTTTTTATTAGATAGTAGTCTGTTTTTTTCAATTCTTATTTTTTATCTTTTTTAATTCTGGTGTGATTTATTTTTATTCCACTACCGCACCTTAAATTGGTGTCCTTATTCTCGTTATTTGCAAATATGACAATTCTGTTCTTCTTCTATGGAAATGTGGCCCTCAGAACAATTTAGTTGAAATAACGCCACTATAGACGCTTTGGCTCAAGCTGTTTTAAAATGTGTGACTTGTTGTGTGTGTGTGTGTGTGTGTGTGTGTCTATGTTTATATGTAAATCTATTTTTTCATTTGTTACAGATTATCCATGCAATTTATTTGGAGCACACATACTGTACTCCTTCACCTTTACACGGGGCTTCTCGCTTATTTTCTGTTAGACCCCACCCTAGGGAGAAGAAGAAAACATTTTGTGGCCCCCCTCTCTCTCCGCCTCGACTACAAATAAATGATAAATGGGTTGTACTTGTATAGCGCTTTTCTACCTTCAAGGTACTCAAAGCGCTTTGACACTACTTCCACATTTTACCCATTCACACACACATTCACACACTGATGGAGGGAGCTGCCATGCAAGGCGCCAACCAGCACACATCAGGAGCAAGGGTGAAGTGTCTTGCTCAGGACACAACGGACGTGACGAGGTTGGTACTAGGTGGGAATTGAACCAGGGACGCTCGGGTTGCGCACGGCCACTCTCCCCACTGCGCCACGCCGTCCCCAAATAGTATGTTTTGTCTTTAAAATTGTTAAAAGTACACCTCTGCGTAACATTGTATCCTTTTAAACATTTAAGAGAGCAACTTACAACAAATAATTACTAACACTGTTATTAGTGTGAAAATATAAAACATTCTCCATCCATCCATCATCTTCCGCTTATCCGAAGTCGGGTCGCGGGGGCAGCAGCCTAAGTAGGGAAGCCCAGACTTCCCTCTCCCCAGCCACTTCGTCTAGCTCTTCCCGGGGGATCCCGAGGCGTTCCCAGGCCAGCCGGGAGACATAGTCTTCCCAACGTGTCCTGGGTCTTCCCCGTGGCCTCCTACCGACTGGACGTGCCCTAAACACCTTCCAAGGAAGGCGTTCGGGTGGCATCCTGACCAGATGCCCGAGCCACCTCATCTGGCTCCTCTCCATGTGGAGGAGCAGCGGCTTTACTTTGAGTTCCTCCCGGATGGCAGAGCTTCTCACCCTAACTCTAAGGGAGAGACCAGTAATCTTGTCCTTTCGGTCATGACCCAAAGCTCATGACCATGGGTGAGGATGGGAACGTAGATCGACCGGTAAATTGAGAGCTTTGCCTTCCGGCTCAGCTCCTTCTTCACCACAACGGATCGATACAACGTCCGCATTACTGAAGACGCCGCACCGATCCGCCTGTCGATCTCACCATCCACTCTTCCCCCACTCGTGAACAAGACTCCTAGGTACTTGAACTCCTCCACTTGGGGCAGGGTCTCCTCCCCAACCCGGAGATGGCACTCCACCCTTTTCCGGGCGAGAACCATGGACTCGGACTTGGAGGTGCTGATTCTCATTCCGGTCGCTTCACACTCGGCTGCGAACCGACCCAGTGAGAGCTGAAGATCCCGGCCAGATGAAGCCATAAGGACCACATCATCTGCAAAAAGCGGAGACCTAATCCCGTGGCCACCAAACCGGAACCCCTCAACACCTTGACTGCGCCTAGAAATTCTGTCCATAAAAGTTATGAACAGAATGGGTGACAAAGGACAGCCTTGGCGGAGTCCAACCCTCACTGGAAATGTGTCCGACTTACTGCCAAGTTCTGACACTGATCATACAGGGAGTGGACCTCCACAATAAGACAGTCCGATACCCCATACTCTCTGAGCACTCCCCACAGGACTTCCCGAGGGACACGGTCCAATGCCTTCTCCAAGTCCACAAAGCACATGTAGACTGGTTGGGCACACTCCCATGCACCCTCAAGAACCCTGCCCTGATGAAATATTAACATTGCAACAAATGACAGTTCTGCCGGTTTAGTTTACTAAATTACAAACTTTAAATTTCCCGCGGAGTTTTCCTATTGAAAACGTCACGGAATGATGACGCCACGAATTGTAGTGGACATCTTAGCTCTGCTCCACACACGGCTAAAAGTAGTCTCTGTTCATCGCGTAATTCCACAGTATTTTGGACATCTGTGTTGCTGAATCTTTTACAATTTGTCCAATTAATAATGGAGACTACGAAGAAGAAAGTTGTCGGTGGAAAGCGGTGCATTGCAGCGGGCTGTAGCAACAAAAACACTGCCGGTGTTTGTTTACATTCCCCAAAGATGGCGGTGAAGCTTTAAAACCTGTGCACCTCACTACATTTTACAGTAGACAATATAAATGCACCCAAGAATTAAAAAATGGTATACATTTTAATTCACCTTTTTTATTCTACTCAGATTTTTAGACTTTTAGTTAAGTACTGCTCATATAGGCATTATATTATTCCAGACTCCTTTACTTTAAAAAGCAGTAATCAAGACGTTCGAGGTTGACACTTGGTTTGAGAAAGCACGTAAGAACCCTGCCAGGGGATTTCTGTAACAATGAAGTTGCACTGAAGCCCCTGTAATTAAATCACAATAATACAAAGACATGTGCACAATTAAACTTGCCTTGACTCGGTTGCAACATTTTAGGTCAAACTTGCCTTGATTGAAAAGTGGTAAGGACAAGTTTGGGGCATGTTTGTGCAGACCACCGTGCGGACCAGCTCCACATCCAGGAAGTACTTCAAACCAACCACCACCTGCCGGAAAAAAGAACGAGGTATAAAAAGAACAAGCAGCGTTGGTCGGGTCCGCCTTTGGCTGCTGCCCCCGAGACCCACGTTAGAAGACGCCTTGGAGCCACTATTTTGAGAATCTAATGCATTGTGAAAGTAATGCAGTTGTTGTATTGAAGTGAAAATATCAAACTTCCTGTTGATTTTTGCTAAAGTATGTTAATTATTAAAATGTAGGTCTAAGTGAGACCTACATAGTGTTTTTTGTTTCATGTCTCCCTGACATTCCTACCGGAAGTTACAAGCAGTTTTGTCTGTGTGTTCTTCCTAGGAGCAGTTTGTCCGTGTTGTATTCCTAGGGGGGCGGTAGAGCGCAATTTTGAGTTTAGGTTTTTTTTCATCAGATCGCAATTTTTGCCAGACCTGATGTGTGTGTCAAGTTTGGTGAGTTTAGAGGCATTTTAAGGGGGTCAAATAACAGCTCAAAGAGACAAAAATGACATTTTTTAGGAGACTTTGCGCAGGGGTTCTTTGAAGGCGCGTAAAATCAAAACCTGAGAACTTATCATAACTCTGTTCTATACTTTTAATCAGAAGGGTTCAATCTCTCTCCTGTGCGAGTTTGAAGCCAAAACAACAAACGCACTCAGAGGAGATCATGTTTGAAGAAAGGTGACCGGTTTTTACAAAACTTTTGTTTGGAAGGGGGGATTGCAAACTTCCTGTTGATTTTTGTTGGGGGTTGTCAATCTATGAAATGTAGGTCTAAGCGAGACCTACATGGAGGTTTTTGTTTCATGTCTCTCCGACATTTTTACCGGAAGTTACAAGCAATTTTGTCTGTTTTCTTCCTAGGAGCAGTTTTTTCAGTGTTTTATTCAAAAATAGCGCTAGAGCGCAATTTTGAGTTTTGTTTTTTTTCATTAGATCGCAATATTCGCCAGTCCTTATGTGTGCGCCAAGTTTGGTGACTTTTGAAGCATTTTAAAAGCGGTCAAATTACAGCGCAAAGAGGCAAAAATTGCATTTTTTTTGCGAAAATTTTATTTTGAAGGGGTTTTTGCCAACTTCCTGTAGATTTTTGCTGAAAGAAGTGAGTGTATGAAAATTGGGTCTAAGTCAGACCTACATAGGAGTTGTTGTTTCATGTCGCTATGACATTCCTAACAGAAGTTACATGCAGTTTTGTCTGTAATTTTTTCCTAGGGGGCGCTAGAGCGCGATTTTCATTTTGGGGGATTGGTTGCTTAATATGTTGGGAAGGTTTGCTATACCGACGTGTGTGTCAAATTTGGTGAGTTTTGAAGCATGTTAAGGGGGTCAAATTACAGCGCGTAGGTGCGGAATAATAATAAAACACAGCAGTTTCAATAGGGTCCTTGGCCCATGGCAAAGGACTCCATTTCCCAGAATTGCTAGTTTAGAAAGCCACGCCCACCCCGTCATAGAAACAGGCCACAAGCACCTGAAAAGTTACAACTTCACCTCAACACTTTTTACCTGAACTTTGGCCGACGTTATATTGAAAATTCGGTAGAAAAAGTGCTCCTCCGGGTTGACTCTGTTGAATTCTGACACGGCGAAATGAGCCGCCGCCACCACGCCGGGGTCCGTCACCGGAACTCGGCGAGGCTGGCCGGTCATCGCGGCTCCACTGTTGACAATAAAAGTCACCAAATACAAAACACACGCCCAGCCGAACATGGTGCGAACCCAAAGTGTGTCCGTGTCGGCGGAGGCGTGAATATAAGGTAAAAAGATGTTGAAAGAGACTCACCTGTTTGCTATCAGCTCATTTGTGACAAGTTGAAACTGACCGCGCGACCGGAAATGCCGCGTTGCCCGGCAACCGACGTTGCTATGTTGCCATCAAGGTAGCACAAAGTGGCGTAAAAAAGAATTTTTTTTTTTTTTTTACATCCATCCATTCATTTTCTACCGCTTATCCCCTTTTGGGGTCGCTGGCGCTTATCTCAGCTACGGTTGAATAATAAAACAAAACTTTCAAGTTTAATCAAGTTGTTTCCTACTTTTTTTTGGTGATAGTTAGAGCAGTGTTTTTCAACCTTGTTTGAGCCGAGGTACATTTTTTCTGCGTTGAAAAAATGCGGAGGAACGTCGCAGGCAGAAATTATTTAAAATTTAAACTCACTTAACAGTAAAATGTGGTTGTCGCAATTGTTGGATATGACCTTAAAGCAGGTGGCAGAGGGGTTAGTGCGTCTGCCTCACAATACGAAGGTCCTGCAGTCCTGGGTTCAAATCCAGGCTCGGGATCTTTTTGTGTGGAGTTTGCATGTTCTCCCCGTGAATGCGTGGGTTCCCTCCGGGTACTCCGGCTTCCTCCCACTTCCAAAGACATGCACCTGGGGATAGGTTGATTGGCAACACTAAATTGGCCCTAGTGTGTGAATGTTGTCTGTCTATCTGTGTTGGCCCTGTGATGAGGTGGCGACTTGTCCAGGGTGTACCCCGCCTTCCGCCCGATTGTAGCCGAGAAAGGCGCCAGCGCCCCCCGCAACCCCAAAAAGGGATTAAGCGGTAGGAAATGGATGGATGGACCTTAAAGCAGATCAATCTTAGCTGACATTGCTCAACTTTATAAGTAATGAGTACTTCCGCTAATAATCACAGTTTTGATTTATTGATTGATTGATTGAAACTTGTATTAATAGATTGCACAGTACAGCACAAATTCCGTACAATTGACCACCAGAAGGTAACACCCGAATAAGTTTTTCAACTTGTTTAAGTCGGGGTCCACGTTAATCAATTCATGGTACGCGTCAAAACAACGTTGAAAATATAAAACATTCTCCATCCCTCCATCATCTTCCGCTTATCCGAGGTCGGGTCGCGGGGGCAACAGCCTAAGCAGGGAAGCCCAGGCTTCCCTCTCCACAGCCACTTCGTCTAGCTCTTCCCGGGGGATCCCGAGGCGTTCCCAGGCCAGCCGGGAGACATAGTCTTCCCAACGTGTCCTGGGTCTTCCCCGTGGCCTCCTACCGGTTGGACGTGCCCTAAACACCTCCCTAGGGAGGCGTTCGGGTGGCATCCTGACCAGATGCCCGAACCACCTCATCTGGCTCCTCTCCATGTGGAGGAGCAGCGGCTTTACTTTGAGTTCCTCCCGGATGGCAGAGCTTCTCACCCTATCTCTAAGGGAGAGACCTGGAAACTCATTTGGGCCGCTTGTACCCGTGATCTTATCCTTTCGGTCATGACCCAAAGCTCATGACCATAGGTGAGGATGGGAACGTAGATCGACCGGTAAATTGAGAGCTTTGCCTTCCGGCTCAGCTCCTTCTTCACCACAACGGATCGGTACAACGTCCGCATTACTGAAGACGCCGCACCGATCCGCCTGTCGATCTCACCATCCACTCTTCCCCCAAGACTCCTAGGTACTTGAACTCCTCCACTTGGGGCAGGGTCTCCTCCCCAACCCGGAGATGGCATTCCACCCTTTTCCGGGCGAGAACCATGGACTCGGACTTGGAGGTGCTGATTCTCATTCCGGTCACTTCACACTCGGCTGCGAACCGATCCAGTGAGAGCTGAACATCCCGGCCAGATGAAAAACATTCTCATGCATTTTAATCCGTCCATCCGTTTTCTACCCCACCGGTTCAAGAAGTCACATTAAGAAGTCTTTTATTTATTATTGGTTAGCTTCAGAATAACAATGTTATTAAAAAGAATGAGAGACTTATTATACTCTAAATATGTTGGTCGTACTTAAAAATGCACACATTTAATTGTATTCAGTGGTAAAAAAAATATAAGACTCTCGCAGAAAAACATATTAAAATATTTGGCTTTCATGGCTCTCTCCGCCAAAAAGGTTCCCGACCCCTGCTTTAAAGCACTATAGTTCTTGTCTCAAAGTAGGTGTACTGTCACCACCTGTCACATCACACCCTGACTTATTTTCACTGTTTTGCTGTTTTCTTGTGTGTAGTGTTTTACTTCTTGTCTTGCTCTCTTATTTTGGTGGCTTTTCCTCTTTTTTTGTTGGTATTTCACCGTAAACGTTTCATGTCTTCCTTTAAGCGATATTTCCCGATTCTTCTTCAATCGAGAATATTTCAGTTGTTTTCATCCTCCTTTGTGAGGACATTGTTGATTGTCATGTCATGTTCGGATGTACTTTGTGGACGCCGTCTTTGCTCCACAGTAAGTCTTTGCTGTCGTCCAGCATTCTGTATTTGTTTACTTTTGTAGCCTGTGCCTTTTCTTAGGGGGCACCCACCTTTTGTTTAGTTTTGGTTTAAGCATTAGAAACCTTTTTACCTGCACGCTGCCTCCCGCTGTTTCCGACATCTACAATGCAATCAGCTACCGGCTGCCACCTAGTGATATGGAAGAGTATTACACAGTTACTCTGCCCAGTTCTAGACAGCACCGACACTCAACAACAACACATCATTTGCAGACTATAATTACTGGTTTGCAAAAAATATTTTTAACCCAAATAGGTGAAATTAGACAATCTCCCATAGCACACCAGACTGTATCGCGGCACAGTGGTTGAAAAAACTGAGTTAGAGAATCACTTTATATTCTCTACTGCACGCTAGTGTTACCATATCTGAATTATTGTGCAGAAATATGGGGAAATAATTACAATTGTGAGCTACGTTCATTAACTGTGTTACAAAAAAGATCAATTAGAATAATACACAATGTTGGATATAGAGAACATACAAACCCTTTATTTATTGAGTCAAAAATATTAAAGCTCGATAATTTGCTACCAAAGAGGAGAATCAATCATCAATCAATCAATGTTTATTTATATAGCCCCAAATCACAAATGTCTCAAAGGGCTGCACAAATCATTACGACTACAACATCCTCGGAAGAACCCACAAAAGGGCAAGGAAAACTTACACCCAGTGGGCAGGGAGAATTCACATCCAGTGGGACGCCAGTGACAATGCTGACTATGAGAAACCTTGGAGAGGACCTCAGATGTGGGCAACCCCCCCGATTCGAATACAAATCGTGATTCCTAATTTATTATTTTATTTATTTTAAATTGTTTTAATCAATCCAACAAACCACTACACATCAATACCATAACAATGCAATCCAATTCCAAAACCAAACCTGACCCAGCAACACTCAAAACTGCAATAAACAGAGCAATTGAGAGGAGACACAAACACCACACAGAACAAACCAAAAGTAGTGAAACAAAAATGAATATTATCAACAACAGTATCAATATTAGTTATAATTTCAGCATTAAAAATCCCTCATTGACATTATCATTAGACATTTATGAAAATTAATAAAAAAGAACAATAGTGTCACAGTGGCTTACACTTGCATGGCATCTCATAAGCTGGACAACACACTGTGTCCAATGTTTTCACAAAGATAAAATAAGTCATATTTTTGGTTCGTTTAATAGTTAAAACAAATTTACATTATTGCAATCAGTTGATAAAACATTGTCCTTTACAATTATAAAAGCTTTTATTTATTTTTTTACATCTACTACTCTGCTAGCATGTCAGCAGACTGGGGTAGATCCTGATGAAATCTATGTATTGAATGAATACAGAATCCTTTTGATTGGGAAAAATATCGTTTTTGAATCGAGAACCGCATGGAATCGGAAAGAAAAAAAGATATATAATCGAATCTCGACCCCAAGAATCGATATTGAATCGAATCGTGTGACACCCAAAGATTCGCAGCCCTACAAACTATAGTACAGACCTGGGCAAGTTGAGGCCCGGGGGCCACATGCGGCCCTTTAAGCTTTTTAATCCGGTCCGAAGGAGATTCCCAAATAGTTTTTTTTTAGATATTTAAGATGGAAAGTGGCTTCACGGTGGCAGAGGGGTTAGTGCGTCTGCCTCACAATACGAAGTTCCTGCAGTCCTGGGTTCAAATCCAGGCTCGGGATCTTTCTGTGTGGAGTTTGCATGTTCCCCCCGTGACTGCGTGGGTTCCCTCCGGGTACTCCGGCTTCCTCCCACCTCCAAAGACATGCACCTGGGGATAGGCCCCTCCCACTTCCAAAGACATGGACCTGGGGATAGGTTGATTGGCAACACTAAATGGTCCCTAGTGTGTGAATGTGAGTGTGAATGTTGTCTGTCTATCTGTGTTGGCCCTGCGATGAGGTGGCGACTTGTCCAGGGTGTACCCCACCTTCCGCCCGATTGTAGCTGAGATAGGCGCCAGCGCCCCCCGCTACCCAAAAGGGAATAAGCGGTAGAAAATGGATGGATGGAAGATGGACAGAGTAGCTGCCATAATGGCGTGCAATGATGTTTTTTGATGACCGTAAGTCTTCAACTGTATACAAAGTATTTCAATGGTTGGAATCTGCACTTTTGCATGATGTACTAGTTACTATGGTCATCTAATTAGTTACTATGGTCATCTAATTAGTTACTATGGTCATCTAATTAGTTACTATGGTCATCTAATTAGTTACTATGGTCATCTAATTAGTTACTATGGTCATCCAATTAGTTACTATGGTCATCCAATTAGTTACTATGGTCATCCAATTAGTTACTATGGTCATCTAATTAGTTACTATGGTCATCTAATTAGTTACTATGGTCATCTAGTTACTATGGTCATCTAATTAGTTACTATGGTCATCTAATTAGTTACTATGGTCATCTAATTAGTTACTTTGGTCATCTAATTAGTTACTATGGTCATCTAATTAGTTACTATGGTCATCTAATTAGTTACTATGGTCATCTAATTAGTTACTTTGGTCATCTAATTAGTTACTGTGGTCATCTAATTAGTTACTATGGTCATCTAATTAGTTACTATGGTCATCTAATTAGTTACTTTGGTCATCTAATTAGTTACTATGGTCATCTAATTAGTTACTATGGTCATCTAATTAGTTACTATGGTCATCTAATTAGTTACTATGGTCATCTAATTAGTTACTTTGGTCATCTAATTAGTTACTATGGTCATCTAATTAGTTACTATGGTCATCTAATTAGTTACTATGGTCATCTAATTAGTTACTATGGTCATCTAATTAGTTACTTTGGTCATCTAATTAGTTACTATGGTCATCTAATTAGTTACTATGGTCATCTAATTAGTTACTATGGTCATCTAATTAGTTACTATGGTCATCTAATTAGTTACTATGGTCATCTAATTAGTTAGTATGGTCATCTAATTAGTTACTATGGTCATCTAATTAGTTAGTATGGTCATCTAATTAGTTACTATGGTCATCTAATTAGTTACTATGGTCATCTAATTAAGTTACTATGGTCATCTAATTAGTTAGTATGGTCATCTAATTAGTTACTATGGTCATCTAATTAGTTACTATGGTCATCTAATTAGTTACTATGGTCATCTAATTAGTTACTATGGTCATCTAATTAGTTACTATGGTCATCTAATTAAGTTACTATGGTCATCTAATTAGTTACTATGGTCATCTAATTAGTTACTATGGTCATCTAATTAGTTACTATGGTCATCTAATTAGTTACTATGGTCATCTAATTAGTTACTATGGTCATCTAATTAGTTACTTTGGTCATCTAATTAGTTACTATGGTCATCTAATTAGTTACTATGGTCATCTAATTAGTTACTATGGTCATCTAATTAGTTACTACGGTCATCTAATTAGTTACTACGGTCATCTAATTAGTTACTACGGTCATCTAATTAGTTACTTTGGTCATCTAATTAGTTACTATGGTCATCTAATTAGTTACTATGGTCATCTAATTAGTTACTTTGGTCATCTAATTAGTTACTATGGTCATCTAATTAGTTACTATGGTCATCTAATTAGTTACTATGGTCATCTAATTAGTTACTACGGTCATCTAATTAGTTACTACGGTCATCTAATTAGTTACTACGGTCATCTAATTAGTTACTATGGTCATCTAATTAGTTACTTTGGTCATCTAATTAGTTACTATGGTCATCTAATTAGTTACTATGGTCATCTAATTAGTTACTTTGGTCATCTAATTAGTTACTATGGTCATCTAATTAGTTACTATGGTCATCTAATTAGTTACTATGGTCATCTAATTCACAGCAGTTCAGACGAGGCACCAAGCAGTGTGGATGTGGAGCGTTTCCAGCCAGCCTAAAATGAGGGTGTCAGAGACAGACACGGAAGGATATTTTTTACAAAAAAAGTTCTCAAGCTTTGTGATGTATCAGATTGTAGGTGGGTTGTTGTTTTTTTTACCCCCGTGTTCATATTTCCTTGTTTGTTGCATTTTTATTGCGTTTCGCTTGATTGTATGTCAATCAAGAGGGGACGTGACGTTTATATTTGGTCAGTATTCAGTGTTTTATCCTTCATAGTTAATATTGTAAATCCCACATTCTTTATTTTCATGTACATTCTGGGTGTCTCATTCAGTAAAACAAAATACAATTTCATTCCATCATAACTATTTTAGCATTCAATCAGACATTATGAGGTTTTGTATTTGTGTTCCTAAAAATAGATATACCGGCTCCCAGACATTTTTTTCTCTAAATTTGACCCCCTGATTCAAAATAATTGCCCAGGCCTGCTAGTAGAAAGTGTTTCTACAGGAAATATGAATACATTGTGTCAGCTGCCATAAGTTCACTAGCACCCCTAAAGACTGGGAGTATTAAATAACATTTACTGTTTGACAATAATTATTTACCTGGCAAAAGGTGGCTTACTCTGTATTTGTCTACTCATGGATTTTTTTGTGTGTATAAATAAATTACTGTTATTGTGTTTTACAGTAGCTACCAGAAACAAATAGCTCACTTGTGCCCCCTAATATTTGGAGTATTATCGAACTAGCTAATTTACAAAAAATCAAATAGCACATTAAGTGGCTTCATATTAATATTATATACATACTGTGCATCAAAAACAGCAATGTTTAAAGGAGAAATAATAAAACACTTAAAGTTAACTTCACACATTATACAGTATTCAAATTCACCTCTAAAATAGGCTGTAATCGCAACATTTTATCCAAAGGTCTGAATTTTGTACCATGCACTTCAAAAATATCACTTTACAGTTTTTCAACAAGAGAAGTAAGATCATGAGACATTTTAAACAAATCATTTATTTTATTCAAAAGCAAAATACTAACAACACTACACTTAAAAATGTAAGCGTGAACAACTTTTCTTTGTGTGTTTTTTTTTTAAACAAAAAGTGGGCAATCTTCAGAGAGAGTGGAGGCTATATTATTGAAACTAATTTGAAAGTTTGTAGGAGGCAGAGGGACCTTTTTTGGTACATTATCTAAAATGCAAAGCTGCCTGCTACATGCAATGAAGAAGAGAAAACACAAAATATGCAGGGAAAAAACTAACTTAGGGCTAAACCTACATAACGGAAAGGAAAAAAACCTCAATTAGATTTGTAAACAAACATGGTAACTACCGGTAAAAACAATTACTTGGACCATAAAGGAATATAAACGTCGCGCCTTTAAGGGCACATGTCTATTTCCATGACACTTAGGCACATGGATAATATAGAAGAAAAGTTAAAAAATACTTGGACTTACTACAGGAAATTGCTCACTCATCCGACCCAAAGTCAGGACTTTGCATTTCTTACAACTTTAGCTTATTTCCACTTTTTAACAAGACGTTGAAATCTGGTTCCGTTAAATAGCTTTCATGGCAAATGTCCCGAATAACAGATGATCCACATTGAGAGTAGTGTCCATCCAGTTTAACAGAATCATATCAAAATAAGGAGTGTGAGCCTCTTAGTATTGATCAAAGGGGCTATCCACATTTTTTTGGAAACACCCTTTTCTTCCCGGGACTTTTCTGCTTTAAGTGAAGGAATACATCCTCAACAAAGATTTTGATGCAAAATATAATCAGGACCTTGATTTATAATTAGTGTGAATGTTATTCCCCGTTGAAAATAAAACACATGTGCTTATGATTTGAGGTTGAGTCTCCGGTTGGGAAGATGCAGTGTTATAATTAAAATAATAAAAAGAAGGAGAATGAATGAAGCAATGTTGACAGATATGTTGGTTACGGCACACCTCAGTCGCACTCGAGTCCCAGAATATGAAGTCGCTGCTCTTCACTTACAAGGAGTTTTTCTCTGGCTCCAAGAGTACGGCGATCCCCGAAATCTCCTCGCTGCTCAGCACATCCGTTTCTGGCTTCGCCTTCTTAAAAAGCGACGGAAGATTCTTGATATGGACTTCTTTCTTGAACTGGTGGCACAGAGCTTTCTGTTGGCAGGAGAAGAGATTTTAGTTGTTTTGCCGACTGCCATACAATTTGTCCAACAAACCCTTGAATCACTCTGCAGATTAAGCACAGAATGTGAAAGAATGCTTGAGTGTGACAACAGTGACACCCGCTGGCCGTCGTCAGGCATTACCCCAACAGTTCCTGCGATGAGCTTCTTGAACTGGTCTTTCCTCTTTTTCTCGGCCACCTTTTGGGCATTGGGGTCGAGCAGCCGGCGGTCATAAAGCTCCAGAAAGTCGGTGTTAATGTTGGGGATCTGGTTCATCACTAATCTCAGCTCGGCGTAACGAGGGCGCTGAAGAAGGGAGAGGAAGATGTGGGCGTTGTCAGCAGAAAGATGTCTCTGTGTGAGGCTCACCAGGTTGTCGTAGATGTGCATGGCCAGCTGGGAGAGGCTGGCGCTGCAGACCTCGTGCTGCCCGTGAACCTGCAGGGCCTTGAGAACACTGATGTAGAACCAAGAGACTGCCTCGGGAAGAATGTTGCGTCCAATCACCTGCAAAGACAGCAAACAGGCGGATTGAAGACCTGAGAAGAAAACACTTTCAACAATAATAATAATTTGAGCCCGACATTTAAAACATGTTTAATATTGTTCTTGACAAATTGCACTTTAATTTTGTTTCTAATAGTGGCCAGAAACCTTTTATTAACTCAACTGTATAAAGTAACATACACTTATTAAAGAAGGCCTTTGTTTGTGCATTGGTATATATTATAGTATACATTATAAAATATATACCATTATTCATTATATTACATCATACCAGTAGATTTTGATTACCTGCAACATGTTTATTACAATGAGGCCTTTATTTGTATAAATTACTTTTATATTGATTTTAATTGCATCATTATCTTATATACTTACTGTATATAAAGTATTTCAACAATATACAGTATTTTATTACATTTTTTGAGTCAATATTGTGATTTTTTGTACCATAAAATGTTTTTTATTTTTAGAGGCTTTTATTTATTGAAATAATATCCAACTATGAGATGTTTTTATCCACTGTATCATAAAAAAAATGTTTAACGCCGTAGCGCAGTGGAAAAGTGGCCGTGCGCAACCTGAGGGTCCCTGGTTCAATCCCCACCTAGTACCAACCTCGTCAAGGACAAGACACTTCACCCTTGCTCCTGATGGGTGCTGGTTAGCACCTTGCATGGCAGCTCCCTCCATCAGTGTGTGAATGTGTGTGTGAATGGGTGAATGTGGAAGTAGTGTCAAAGCGTTTTGAGTACCTTGAAGGTAGAAAAGCGCTATACAAGTACAACCCATTTATTTATTTATGTACTATTCATTAAAAAAGACTCAAAGGTTTTGATATATACATATAAACACATATATATACTTATATGGGTGTGTATATAAGGGACAACAGGTAGAAATGGATGGATAGATATCTATCTCTATATCGATCGCTCTATAGATCTCTATAGATATATCAATCTGTTGATCTCTCAATCTATATATATATATATATATTGTATTACTAACATCAGTATGAGCCCGTTGACCTTCTAGAAACTTAAAACTGCAGCTCAGCTCACTCGCAGTTCTGGCTTGAGGTGAAGGCTAATTAGCTTTTAGCGTAACGTTAGCTCATTTTGCTGTGTGTATGTGTGTTAGGGACAGCAAAGCCCTGTCTATCTGTTATTTCACATGAACTCCATGGTGTTCAGGGATGAATAGTCTCTCCTATTGCTATTGTACTATTTTTTCAGCTATAGTTATATTAATCATTAGTAATGTAGCAGCCTAGTTTTGAATGGCAGGGTCCCTGCTATCAAATGTTGACAAAAATATAACATTTACATATCAAAAGTCAACTACAGGCTTCCCGATGCTGTAATAAATGAAGCATGATGAGTTGACTTGAAAATGTTTAATGTTGCACTTTTTATATGTAGAAGAAAGGTTTTGTCATTTTATTTCATCAAAGCAACAACTTGAGGCAGTTTAATGTGGATTAACTTCGGCAGAATTATTATAGTGTTCCCAATGTTAAAAGGATAAAGCCATTGTTTACAAATTTGGTAAATAAATAACCGAAAAATGTACATTTACTTTTCTTACTGTACCGAAAATGAACCGAACTGTGACCTCTAAACCGAGGTACGTACCGAACCGAAATTTTTGTGTACCGTTACACCCCTAATATATATATATATATATATATATATACATATATATATTGGTGTTGTCAAATGTATTTTTCTTATATTACATTAATCACCTATTAATTTATATTAATCAAGATTAATCACAGCTTATTACTTGCTTGTATAATTTAAATTTACTTTAAAAAAAGACTCAAATATTTGGACAAAAATGGCATTTTATCTTTAGAATGTCAGACAGGAAAAGGTTTTTAATGTTTTACTTGAATCCATGTAATTTGTTTGCTTATATTTGTATAATATTAAGTCAAGTCAGCATGTATTTTGTCTTTGTATTCTATGCATTGACTGACCGTATAACAAACAACCTGGGTAGTGAAGTGAAGTGAAGTGAATTATATTTATATAGCGCTTTTCTCAAGTGACTCAAAGCGCTTTACATAGTGACACCCAATATCTAAGTTACATTTAAACCAGTGTGGGTGGCACTGGGAGCAGGTGGGTAAAGTGTCTTGCCCAAGGACACAACGGCAGTGACTACGATGGCACAAGCGGGAATCGAACCTGCAACCCTCAAGTTGCTGGCACGGCCACTCTACCAACCGAGGTAAAAGAGCATGTGAGCTCAAAATTAGTTGTTTGATTAATCTGCGCATATACATGATTAATGCAATTAATTTTTGACATTCCCAATACATATAATATGTTCATAATTAAAAATTAGGATAGTTGAAATTCACCACTATATGCAATATTATACCTGTATTAAGTATTTCTATTAAGAGTGATGGGCCACTTTTGAAAGAAAAATGTCAAATATAAGACACGTGTGTCTTAGGACTGCGTTACCTGGCGCAGAAGTGTCCAGCAGATGATGGAAGCCGTGCGGTGACAGTACGTGGCGTCCTTCCATGACAGCGACGTGAAGGAAAAGGACAACAGGCTCATGTAGATATTCTGCGTCAAGAACAAAAACAGTTTAGCGGTTAAAGGTCGAAAAATATTCTCTTTTTTGTGTTTACAGGTAAGGCATAAGCGTGACCTCATCCTTCATCAGGGTTTTTCCCAACTCTGTTAACTCCTCTGTAGCCGATGCAGCAGAAGACACTGGTGTAGCATCCATCATCCCATCTTCCTCTGCACAGCAAGGGAACATTGAAACAAACACACTTAAAATATAGTCCAGTATTTAAAATATATCAATTAAAAGCATTACACATATTTATCTTTTACTATATACAGTAGAACCTCGATTTTACAAACAGGCATATG
The DNA here is from genome assembly GCF_033978795.1 of Nerophis ophidion. Taxonomy (NCBI): domain Eukaryota; kingdom Metazoa; phylum Chordata; class Actinopteri; order Syngnathiformes; family Syngnathidae; genus Nerophis; species Nerophis ophidion. Next base: position 3,691,373 of record NC_084619.1, read on the forward strand.
AGCCTTTTAATTTACAAGTCACAGACCAAATAAAAAAAATACCAGTATGCTGTATTGTACGAACATTTCCTGAGCGTTCAAATTTTTCATCCAAAATGCCTGCAGTGAAACCATTAATGTGCCAAGCAGCACATTTAAAGTTGGAGGGCTTATATATCTCTGTGAGCATTCACTCAGAAGAACCGGGTTGTTGTTTGCTGCTGTGCTAATTGCTACTTTGTGAGCTTCTTAAAGGCCTACTGAAACCTACTACTACTGACCACGCAGTCTGATAGTTTATATATCAATGATGAAATATTAAATGGGAACATTATCACAATTTCAAAAGGGTTAAAAACAATAAAAATCAGTTCCCAGTGGCTTGTTGTATTTTTTGAATTTTTTTTCAAAATTTTACCGGTCTCGGAATATCCCTAAATAAAGCTTTAAAGTGCCTTATTTTCGCTCTCTGCGAAGACACTGGCCATTTCCCTGTGACGTCATACAGCGCTGCCAATATAAACAAACAATGGGAATACCACAGCAAGATATAGCGACATTAGCTCGGATTCAAAGTCGGATTTCAGCAACTTAAGCGATTCAACAGATTACGCATGTATTGAAACAGATGGTTGGAGTATGAAAATATTGAAGAAGAAACTGAAGCTATTGAGCGAATAGCTATTGACGCTATTCATAGCCATAGCATGGCCGAATAGCTGCGTTAGCATCGCCGGTATAATGTGCGGACCAAACGATCAGGACTTTCGCATCTTTTGACACTGGAGCAACTTAAATCCGTCGATTGGTAAGTGTTTTTTTCGCATTAAATGTGGGTGGAAGGAAACGTAATATAGTTGCAAATGCATCTACAGGTTATCCATACATCTCTGTGCCATGTCTGTCTTAACATCGCCGGTCAAATGTGGAGACACTCTGGCACATTCAATGGGGATCTGGCGGCAGACATTTTGGCATCTTGGGGCCAGTGGTGCAACTTGAATCCCTCCCTGTTAGTGTTGTTACACCCTCCGACAACACATCGACGAGGCATGATGTCTCCAAGGTTCCAAAAAATAGTCCAAAAAAACGGCAAATAACAGAGCTGAGACCCGGTGTTTGTAATGTGTTGAAAATGAAAATGGTGGGTGTGTTACCTCGGCGACGTCACATTCTGACGTCATCGCCTCCAGCGCGATAAACAGAGAGCCGTTTAATAAGCCAAAATTCACCCATTTAGAGTTCGGAAATCGGTTAACAAAATAGATGGTCTTTTTTCTGCACCATCAAGGTATATATTGACGCTTACATAGGTCTGCTGATAATGTTCCCCTTTAACATTGCAACACATGCCAATACGGCCTTTTTAGTTTACTAAATTGCAATTTAAAATTTCCCGCGAGGTATCCTGTTGAAAACGTCGCGGAATGATGACGCTTATGTTGACGCGTGCTTGTAAAGTTATTGGTTGGAGCGGACATTTTATCCCAGCACCACTCATGGCTAAAAGTCGTCTGCTTTAATCGCATAATTACACAGTATTTTGGACATCAGTGTTGCTGAATCTTTTGCAATTTGTTCAATTAATAATGGAGACTATAAAGAAGAATGCTGTTGGTGGAAAGCGGGGGATTGAGCTGCCTTTCGCAACCAAAACACAGCCAGTGTTTCTTGTTGTGAAGCTTTAATATGGAACAGAGCGGTCAAGCGAACATGTTTCTCTACCACATGTCAACCGGCAAGTCTTTGGATGAGAAAATTGTGATATTTGCGTCCATTTTTTGTTGTTGTAGTGCTTCACTCTAACTTTCCTCATCCACAAATCTTTAATGCTCGTTTAAATTAATGGGGAAATCGTCGCTTTCTCGGTCCGAATCGCTCTTGCAGCTGGTGGCCATGATTATAAACAATGTTCAGATGTGAGGAGCCCCACAACCCGTGACGTCACGCGCACATCGTCTGCTACTTCCGGTACAGGCAAGGCTTTTTTTATTAGCGACCAAAAGTTTCTAAATTTATCGTCGATGTTCTCTACTAAATCCTTTCAGCAAAAATATGGCAATATCGCCAAATGATCAAGTCTGACACATAGAATGGACCTGCTATCCCTGTTTAAATAAGAAAATCTCATTTCAGTAGGCCTCTAAGTGTTTGTTAGCCTTTTCCCCGCATTCAGTCAAAAAAAGCAGTGTTGGTTTGAAACATTCAGGTAGTATCCACAGTGTTGTCGACATTGACTCCTCCTCCCTCTTTCTTCGGCTGCACAGCAAGAGATTAACCAACAAGGTAAGTGTTTATTTTTCATTAAAATTCATTGTAGTGACCTCGTTATTCAAGTTAAGCAGTTTTGAGATTTCCAACTGAGTGCACCATGGTGCTAGTGACATTTTGTGTGTGTGTGTGTGTGTGTGTGTGTGTGTGTGTGCGTGTGCGTGTACGCCCGAATGCACGTCGGCTGCAAACTGTCAATTTAGCTAGTTAATGTTTAGGCTTTAATATTAAATAGAAAGTTGATCCATCACCCCTTTATAATGCTTGTTTGCTGTACTGCATAATGCTTTATTTTGTTTTCAAAGTGTACACTTTTTTACTGAAATATAGACTTTTGTCAATGCTTGAACCCATTGCTCATCCATCCATCCATTTTCTAACGCTTGTCCCTTTTGGGGTTACGGGGGGTGCTGGACCCTATCTCAGCTGCGTTCTGGCGGAAGGCAGTGTACGCCCTGGACAAGTCGCCACCTCATGGCAGGGCCAAGACAGAGAGAACATGCGAACTCCACACAGAAAGATCCCGAGCCCGGGATTGAACTCAGGACTACTTGGGACCTTTGTATTGTGAGGCATATGCACGAACCTCTGGACCACCGTGCTGCCCTCATTGTTCATACCGTATTTCCTTGAATTGCCGCCGGGGCGCTAATTAATTTAAAACCTCCTCTCACTCCTGCGCTTACCAAAGGCATGCGGTAAAAGTAAGCATGCGCTAATTATTTTAAAACCTCTTCTTACTCCGGCACTTACCAAAGGCATGCAGTAAAAATTTGAGTGTGATGTAAGGATACCATCATGAAAAGCACATTCAATAAAAAAAACTTTATTATGGTCTTACCTTTATGTAACGCACGAGTCAAATACATACATACATTTGTGGAGACTATTTGGCTCTTGCCTTTCTATTTACTCTTTGCGCGCTTCCTAGTCACGTGACTGCCACTGTCCAATCAGCTGTAGTTGTATGCCGGTAGCAGGAAGTGACTGGTATGCTCTTGCTCTATTTACTCTTTGGTAACTGGGTGCTCACGTGAGGAGGGAAAGAGCACCGAGTTCCCACACCGCCAACTCCAGCGTGCCCTGCCTGTCTGTCGGACCGTCGGCTCCACAGGTATATTAATAAAACATTTTAGCATAGCGGTATTCAATAGCTTGGACCTTAAATCCTACTGAATAGCTCTTAATCTTCTTCCCTTTATGCGATTTTAAATTACCGGTATTGAAATCAGCCTCCTCCATTTTGAAAATGATGACAGGGGAAGTGTCACTCGTGACGTCACGAGTTTGACCAGGCGGTAATACTAAGCATGCGCTAATTATTTTGGGAAGCGAGTTTGACCCGGCGGAAATTCAAGGAAATACGGTTTACATTTATTCTTTTGAAGAAAATATTCTTAAATGTACACACCTTTCTATTTAGGAACACGGTTTGCTCAAGCAGCGACCATCAGCATTCCTGTTCTGTTTACTCTGTTACGTATCGCTGCTCTTGAACAAGTCTGTGCTGACAATTTGGATGTACTTTTTAATTGCAATGAAAAGTTATCGATCTGTGGAAGAATCGAGGATCCACTTAAATGTTTTTTGTTTTTTCAATTAACCATATGGAAGAAGCCCAGTCTCTGAAATGTTCTAAACTCCTGTTTCCTATTGAACAGTTGCACCTTGTATGCATAATATAACCAGCAAGGTAAAGTACAATAGTTTCCTGAAACCAGACACCATTCTTACCTTCTATTTCTTCCTTATTTGGAGCAGGTTCGGGCAGTTTTCGTGAAATACAGCTTACAACTGGAAATGACAAAAATCGAAATTTATTACACTCACAAAATATGCAAAAATCGTAGGCATGACAATCGATGGATGAATTGGTTGTGTCAAATTTATGCAAAATGGACTGCAATACTTGCTGGCAATCAGCATAAGCGCTGCTGAGTCAATCTCAACATTTCAATCAGGGTTGTGCGATATAAATTGCATACATTTTTCCAATGACAAAACTTTTAATTAGGGCTGGGCAACGATTACAATTTTTAATCGAAGTTAATCGCACTATTTCTCTGATTAATCGCGATTAACTGCATTGTATACGCAAAGCCCAATAATGAATTCAAAAGTAGTGTGTAGTGCACCTTTATTGGAATATTCTCCCACATGAACAAAAGCGCCAAAACATTTGTTTTGGCACAATTTAAATCAGTCCTTGTTAAATAGCAAATTTTATGAAAATCAACTCAAAAAATGTAAATACAAACATTTAAGCTTATTGCCACTGCCAGGGTATTTAAGTTATCCTGTTTGTTATGGAAAATAAATATAATCTACATACAAATCTCTGAGCCACAATCATAACATCTGAACAGGCAATTTCTGAGGTAACAGCAGAAACATTTTTTTTATCAGGGATCTTATGTTTAAAAAACTTATATTATAGGTAGTGGGCTGTTTTAGGGAATTTTTGATCAAATTATCCGTAGTAGCAATATTAATAATGTTGTGTTTATTCTGCGTAGTGCACTTCAAATAATTATGACAATATCTAGAAATTGATATGATGGGAATTTTCCGATTGTTTGCTTGGTGCTTTGATAAACTGAACGCATCATATACATGGTACTATATTGTGATGTTATGAGCCAGGGAATAAAAGAACTACCCTACCCAGCATGCAACAGGAGTGACGAGCATGCGCGGTAGCCCGGTATAGGTTGTGTCGCCATGACGACATCTTGTATGTTGTGATATGCGTTAAGAACTCAGCCAACACGCCTGGTCTGCATTATTCATAAATAGACAGACAACACATATACTCCGCTGCTTCACAGGCCGCTGGATGTAGCCGGCAAAGTATTCCCATGCTAGCTAGCCGGTCTAGCAAGCACGCCTCATTCAGTCCAAAACGGCCCGATCTATCCACATTCAGAATTGTCTGGCGGTCGTAAGTGATCCCGGAGTGACCACGCTGTAAGCCAGCCAGGAAATTTGCAGAATTGTCCGGTATTTTTGCCAAATGTTCCATCTTTACCAAGAGCCCCTCCACGCCGAAGCGCATCGGGGCGCTGCCATCTTGTTGAGAAAAGGCGTTAACAAAATAAAAGCATGTAAACAACATACGCAAATGTGCGATAAAATAATTGTCGGCGTTAATAGATTGATGAGTTAACTCGTAATTAACGCATTAATTTGCCCACCCCTACTTTTAATACTATCGTTACATTGTGATAACGCATGTTGATGACACATTCTAGCTGTGTCCCCTGTATTTGACAGCCACAAGCAAACAAACGCGTCCTCAACACACTGGAACATTCTAGCTAGCAGCTAATATCCCTCCACAGTGCAAAGCCAATTCTAAGTTAGCCATCCTCGCCTCCATGGCGGCAAATATTATGCGTTTCTTACAAGTATTATCGCTGGAAGACGAGGAATAGCTAAACATGCTACATCAGGATATGCTAACTGCTAAGGTAGAGATCTTGAAAGTAAAAAGAGGTGGACAGATGGTTAAAAATATTGACAGTCAGGATACGAAGTATAGAACTTTGTATATGATCAATACTACAGTGGATAGATCATTTTTCTAGAGATATATACAGCCGATATCAACGTCCGATAAATGCTTTAAAATGTCATATCGGAAATTATCGGTATCAAAAAGTAAAATTCATGACTTTTTAAAACGCTACTGTACACGGACGTAGGGAGAAGTACAGAGCGCCAATAAACCTTAAAAGCACCGTCTTTGCATGCCCCCCCAGTCACATAATACCTACGGCTTGACACACACACAGAAGTGAATGCAAAGCATACTTGGTCCACAGCCATACAGGTCACACTGAGGGTGGCCGTATAAACAACTTTAACACTGTTACAAATATGCGCTACACTGTGAACCCACACCAAACACGAATGGCAACCACATTTCGGGAGAACATCCGCACCATAACACAACAGAACAAATACCCAGAACTCCTTGCAGCACTAACTCTTCCGGAATGCTACAATATACACCCCCGCTACTCCCCAAATCCTCAACCCCGCCCACCGCAACCTCCTAATGCTCTCTCCGGGAGAGCATGTCCCTAATTCCAAGCTGCTGTTTTGAGGCATGTTAAAAAAATAATGCACTTTGTGACTTCAATAATAAATATGGTAGTGCCATGTTGGCACTTTTTGTCAATAACTTGAGTTGATTTATTTTGGGAAAAACTTGTTACATTGTTTAATGCATCCAGCGGGGCATCACAACAAAATTAGGCATAATAATGTGTTAATTCCACGACTATATACCGTATTTTTCGGACTATAAGTCGCAGTTTTTTTTCATACCACTTATACTCAGGAGCGACTTATGTGTGAAATCAACACATCACCGTAAAATATCAAATAATATCATTTAGCTCATTCACGTAAGACACTAGACGTATAAGATTTCATGGGATTTATCGATTAGGAGTGACAGATTGTTTGGTAAACGTATAGCATGTTCTCTTACCATAATATGTTACGTTAACATAGCAGGCACCTTCTCAGTTGGTTATTTATGCCTCATATAACGTACACTTATTCAGCCCGTTGTTCACTATTCTTTATTTATTTTAAATTGCCTTTCAAATGTCTATTCTTGGTGTTGGGTTTTATCAAATACATTTCCCCAAAAAATTAACCTTATACCCCAGTGCGCCTTATATGTTTTTTTCCTTCATTATGCATTTTCGGCAGGTGCGACTTATACTCCGGAGCGACTTATACTCCAAAAAATACGGTATATTGGTATCAGTTGATATCGGTATCGGTAAATAAGAGTTGGACAATATCGGGATATCAGATATAGGCAAAAAAGCCATTATCAGACAACTCTAAATTTTACTTATAAAAAAATATTTGATCATTTTTATTCTTGGTTACAAACTCAGGACATAATTTACTTGCACTGGATACCGAAATACTTTAACAGCAACAATTAAAGGGTAGATAATAAATTAAAGCCAATAGAAGGGCATCATTCAAAAATGTAATGTCCTGTGCTTCTGCTCAATTGTATTTTTGATAAAAAAAAATGTAACCAGTCCATTATCTTAAAAAATTGAAGTATCAGCATTGGTGTGTCTAATACTGCCTCTGTAACTACTTGGTATTTGATGACCCAAAATGAATGTTGCGTATTGAAAAGCCCAAAACTAATGTCACCTACTGATACAGAAGAATAAGTGCTTATTACATTTTAACAGATGTGTAAATAAAACAATGTTAGAGTAGAAAACTGTTTAAATAGAGTAATAATGGTTTTGAGAAAATAATACAACCGTGAATGACGCTATATGTTTCCACACACGACAAATTAGGAGACTTTGTAACACGCGTTGAAATGGTTCCAATATCATTTATATACAAGATATATTGTAATATCTTTCACGATATAGATCTTAGGCCAAATTGCCCAACTATAAGATTTATTTCCTCAAAAAAAAAAAGTCTGAAAAGACAGGTCTTCTTATATTAGGGATGTAAATATTTATACATGAATATTGTAAACTTTTCTTTACATTTCTAAAAAAAATTTGCAAAAAAAAAGTCGTTCTTTAACTGATGTTGAAACCTATATTCAGGTTAGTTTTATATTCAGTCTATACAGTATTTATTCAAACATGTAAATCACAAATAGAGGGGCAGGCCCTACTGGTGTGTGCAGCCCGGGGAACATGCTTTATCTTTATCATGCAGCATTATGCTTCAAACCCCGCTTCCAAAGCTGTCCACAACAAAACAAGCTCCTTGTAACCATTAAGCCTCACTTTCTAAATTCGATTTTAAAAATTTAGCACAAATTGTTTTGTTCATTTTTGTATAGTAGCTGAAAGTGTTGTATATATGGTGCTTCTGAGATAATATTGCTGATCAATTACAATTTTGTATTTATTGAGTTTATTTAATTGTATTTTTAGTATTAAATTGTTCAATTCTGTTACTTTTTAGAAGGATTTTTTTTTTTGATTTCAGGCAAAGTGTTGTACTTTAAATATTTTCTGTTGCACTTAAGAACAACAATCTATCCATCCATCCATTTTTTACCACTTGTCCCTTTTGCGCTCACGGGGGGTGCTGGAGCCTATCTCAGCTGCATTCGGGTGAAAGGCGGGGTACACCCTGGATGGACAAGTCGCCACCTCATCACAGGGCCAACAAAGATAGACAGACATTTCTCCCGTCCAAAGGCAAAACCTGGTAACTCACTTCTAGCTGATTTTGAGAAAACAAAGGAAAACCAATCTATTTTGATGCTGTCTTACAAAGACCTACAAAGTCATCAAACGTATAGAAGTTTTCTTGAGCTTTTATTTTCTTGCCGATTGAGCCATGGATTGAATCTGCTCTCATGAACGTGTGCCCTTTCTCCAGATATTTTATCACAATCTCGAATGGGCCCCATTCTGCGTTTGCACATTGGGCAGCGTCCAGTTTTTATTTTGACCCTCACAGTTATCTGCCCAAAAGAGTATGCAAGGAGAAGAATCAAGAAGAATACATTTAATGAAGGTGCTTGAAACGTCCTGGGCCGATCTTCCAAATATCCCCTCGTGCCATAATATCACATAATCAGCTTGACCGTCGGCCCCCATTCGTGCAAATGTCTCATTAAAGACAATAAGGCGACTGACAAAGAAGCTCCGATTGGTCCCTTGAGATACTAGGTTTTTCTGTTGTATCTACGCGGTTATGTGGTAGTTGCTAGGTCCTGCCATGCGCGCAACAGCTTACTCACGGAACAAATTACAATATCGCATACACTAATGTAAACCATATCACCTAGGAACTCCAAAATTATTATCAGCTCAGTTTTGACCAACATTGAGTTACTGGGTTTTGCCTTTGGACAGGAGATTTACAATCACATTCACACACTAGGGCCAATTTAGTGTTGCCAATCAACCTATCCCCAGGTGCACGTCTTTGGAAGTGGGAGGAAGCCACGCAGTCGCCGGGACAACATGCAAACTCCACACGGAAAGATCCAGAGCGCAAGATCGAATCCAGGACTACTCAGGACCTTCGTATTGTGAGGCACATGCACTAACCCCTGACCCACCGTGCAGAATGATTTTTTGTTGTAATTTGACCTATATTCTTTGCTTTCTTTAATGTTCATAAAGATACAAGGTTATGCAGAGGTGTACTAATAATTTTAGAGACAAATTATACTATTTATAGTTGCGGCCAAGAGTGCGCAAAATGATTTCTTCTTTCTAGGGGCGTAACAGAAAATAATTGAGAATCACTGATGTTATCCAAGCAAAAAAAAAAAAAAAAAAAAAAAAGAAGGGAAGTAGAGAAACGTACTGATGAAATCCAGCACCTCCCTGGTGAGAAGGCGTACCAGCTGCTCCTCCAGCAACTCCTGAGTCTCCTGACTCTCCTGACACACCACCTCCTCATTTTCCTCGCCACTAAACAAAAAGGATCATGTAACCACCATGTGTGCTGCCTACATTATTGAGTAAGTAGCACACACACACACTTACTTGACAGCAGTCCTCTGGTTAATGACCTGCCACTTCATGTTTAAACTCTGGACAAACGAACAGGTCATGAGAAGGAGCAAGCTTAAAAATGCAGTGATGAGTCAATGCAAAAGGGCAATACCTGAAAGACGTAGCTGAACAGGGGGCCGAGCAGGGGGCAGAGGAGATTGTCGTGATATTCCACGGGACACGACAGTACCATCTGTTTTAGGAACATGCGTACAATGCATTAAGGAAATGTGTTCACAACCTTTTCAGGATAAATTATTAGATTTAATATTAGGTGCACATACACAAGGTAACACAATTGTAGATCTTTGTCAAGTTTTAAATGGAGAGGCAACAACTTAATCACCGATTCATCATTTGAAAGACCTACTAACCTATACTCATTTAAATATGCACATTAAGATCGTTTTTGTGAAATTAAATTGCTGCAAAATTAACTCCATGTAGCCTGCTTTATATACACATATATATATATATGTATATATATATATACACACACACACACACACACACCGTATTTTTCGGACTATAAATCGCAGTTTTTTTCATAATTTGGCCGCGGGTGCGACATACAATCTGGGGCGATTTATGTGTGAAATTATTAACACATTACCGTAAAATATCAAATATTATTTATCTCATTCGCGGAAGAGACCAAGAAAATGTCAGCAATCGTCACACAAACGTCAACCAATAAGAATTTGGCAGGGGAGGGTCATGTCAGAAGTGCATTGTGGGTCATGGAATGCTAACTGCTACATGCTACAGCCGTAGCTATTAAAATGGATCATTTCATCGTTGGCGGTAACTTATAAAAACTGAGAAGGGCTTAACAAAAATGGCACCGAAAAGGAAATCATGTACTGCAGATAACACAATATCAAATAATATTATTTACGGTATCTCATTCGTGGAATAGACTAAGAAAATGTCAGCAATCGTCACACACACATCAACCAATAAGATTTTGGCGGGGGAGGGTCATGGGATGCTAACTGCTATATGCTACTGCCGTAGCTATTAAAATGGATCATTTCAACGTTGGCGGTAACTTATAAAAACTGAACGAAAATGTCACCGAAAAGGAAATCATGTACTGCAGATTACAGATTATATATATATATATATATATATATATATATATATATATATATATATATATATATATATATATATATATATATATATATATATATATACACACACACACACACATATATATACATACCGTATTTTTCCGATTATAAATCGCTCCGGAGTATACGTCGCACTGGAGTATAAATCGCATTTTTGGGGGAAATTTATTTGATAAAATCTAACACAAATAACAGACATTTGAAAGGCAATTTAAAATAAATAAAGAATAGTGAACAACAGGCTGAATAAGTGTACGTTATATGACATAATTTTTATGGTATTTAAAAAAAAAAACATTGCAATATATATATATATATATATATATATATATATATAGGTTGCAATCTCTTTTTAAATATCATAAAAAGTAGGTATTACAATTATAATTAGACTTAACTTAAAAACAACAAAATACATGTACATACATACATACATATACATATAAGTATATGTATGTGAAGTATATATATATATATATATACACATATACATATGTATATATATATATATACACATACATATATATATATCTATATGTATATATATACATACACACATATATATATATATATATATATAATATACACACAGACACATTTATAAATATATATTTTTTTATACTATACTAAATAAAAACTAATAAAGAGCTTCAATTTTTACAGCTTCACCCCAATTCAGATTTTTTTAAGCATATTCTATAAATTTTTGGGTCCCAAATTAAGGACTTTCAAACGTAAAAATGGCTAAATAAACTAAAAATACAAATACTACAGTAGTATCGGCCATTAGAGAAGACCAAACCAATCAAAGGACACTGATTGGATTAGCTTCAGGCAGATAAATAAAGGGTGTTATTGTGTCCTGAGGGCTTATATAACAGCGATATACGAGGGACAATTCTAATAAAACAATCTAATGAATAAATTAAAGAACTTGACTATAAAGTTAAATACACCCTTATATATCTAGTATATCTCCCGTCCAAAGGCAAAACCTAGTAACTCACTTCTAGCTGATTTTGAAAAAACAAGGGAAAACCAATCTATCTTGATGCGGTCTTACAAATATCTACAAAGTCATCAAACGTATAGAAGTTTTCTTGAGCTTTCATTTTCTTGCCGATTGAGCCATGGATTGAATCTGCTCTCATGAACGGATATTTTATCACAATCTCGGGTGGGCCCCATTCTGCGTTTGCACATTGGGCAAGAGCCGTGTACAGCGTCCAGTTTTTATTCTGACCTCCACAGTTATCTGCCCAAAAGAGTATGCAAGGGGAAGAATCAAGAACAATACATTTAATGAAGGTGCTTGCAACGTCCTGGGGTGATCTTCCAAATATGCCCTCGTGCCATAATATCACATAATCAGCTTGACCGTCGGCCCCCATTCGTGCAAATGTCTCATTAAAGACAATAAGGCGACTGACAAAGAAGCTCCGATTGGTCCCTTGAGATACTAGGTTTTTCTGTTGTACCTACGCGGTTATGTGGTAGTTGCTAGGTCCTGCCATGCGCGGAACAGCTTACTTACGGAACAAATTACAATATCGCATACACTAATGTAAAGCATATCACCTAGGAACTCCAAAATTATTATCAGCTCAGTTTTGACCAACATTGAGTTACTGGGTTTTGCCTTTGGACGGGAGATATGGCCGGACTAAAAAGTCTGTCATCATATAGACAGTGTCCTCCCAAGCAAAACTACCGTTTATCTTGTTGATACAGCTCTTGCTTTGGCTCTCTTCAGATTGTGCAGGTGCAAATGAATCATCAGCCTTTCACAAGCTTGAACAAAGCAAAAAAAAAAGGATATGAATCACAGGGCGAAGTCTGTGATCTGGCACATGTTCGAGGGAGAAGAAAGCAGAGGCAGCTATTTTTTCTGAAAGCCCGTCGATGTTGTAGAAGTCCTGCTGTAGGGAAAGCGCTGCATTTCCCAGCAGGTGGAAGCTGCAAAAGTGAAATATGTTCAAATGAAGTCACAGATGGAATAAAAAATGGAGGATTAGAAGGGAAAGTTGTCGTCACCAGGTGTCATAAGTTTGGCTGAAAAATCCCTGCATTCGTTCTAGGTTTGTTTTCAATGGGTGTGCATCATAAGTATCAGTTGGAGGCTGGGCCAGACCTGAAGAACATAATACATGGAGAAGTTTGGTCATGATTGCTTCATGGATGGGAATTACAGTTTTTCACTTAAGGCATTAAGAACACGCCTCACATTTAGCAACCAGTGTTTTTTATGATAGTATACCTTCTCAAAGGACAATACTATAGAAAGGAAACTTGGACACACTTCATACTTAAAAGTGGTCAGCATACAGCTTGTTGAGCAGTGTAGATTTACTATTTACTGAGAATGGTTCAACACATTGTCTAAATAGCTGGCGATTCAAGTAGTAGCAAAATACTTGTGTCCAGCCTAATGCCATTCATGGTGGCAATGGCAGCATCATAGTCTGGGGCTGTATGAGTGCTGCGGTTCATTGAAGGGAAGCAAGAATTGTGACATTCTCTCAATGGTTACTGTCCTGATTGGCAGTGTTTCAGCATAATAAAAGGAAAGCAAACAATTTAACAATACATTGCTGAGGAAGACGTAGAATATATCATCTACTCCAGACCTGAACCCGATTGTGTATCTGTTGGGCACCCTCAAGTAATGCAACATACTTTTTACCTTAAATATTTTTGCTAAATTTACTCATTCAGATCACTACATTTATTGATACATTAATTTACAATCTATTGATCACGTATTATTTTTGGCTCGTTAGAGATACTTCTTCCAGCGGGCATGGTCACATGACCATTTCACCAATCCAACGTAAGCACTCGGGACGTTTGACTCCATTTCACCCAATAAAACGGCGCCTTGTCGGTCAACTATGACCTTGGGTCCGTCACTCAAAGACGTCTGTGTGCAACATTAACAGAAGTAAAAATTCCTATGGTTACATGGCAAATGGGTTGTACTTGTATAGCGCTTTTCTACCCCTTTTTAAGGAGCCCAAAGCGCTTTGACAGTATTTCCACATTCGCCCATTCACACACACATTCACACACTGAAGGCGTTCACCAGGACCCATCAGGAGCAAGGGTGAAGTGTCTTGCCCAAGGACACAACGGACATGACAAGGCTGGTAGAAGGTGGGGATTGAACCAGTAGCCCTCAGATTGCTAGCACAGCCACGCGGTCAAGGAGGCAGCCAGAAGGAAAAAAAGGCCCGCCTCTTAAGGTAAAGGCGGTTCACTAGAACATTATGTCATAAAACTACTGTAGATGTTTGTAGTACCGGTACATTCTATGGCATGGGTGTCAAACTCTGGCCCGCCGTGTAATTTAATTTGGCCCTTGAGACAATATCAATTTAGCATTAGAGCTGGCCCGCCGGTGTTATACAGCGTCGGTGCCGCTGTAACACCGCATTCACCGCAAATACTCATACTTGCCAACTCTCCTAATTTTCCCGGTAGACTCCCGAAGTTCAGTACCCCTCCCAAAAATCCCCCGGGGCAACCATTCTCCCGAATTTCAACCGATTTCCAGCTGGGCAACTAGATTGGGGGCGTGCATTTAAGGCACTGCCTTTAGCGTTCTCTACAACCTGTCGTCACGTCCGCTTTTCCTCCATACTAACAGCGTCTCACATAATATTTGTGGCTTTTACACACACACACACACACACACACACACACACACACACACACACACACACACACACACACACACACACACACACACACGCACAAGTGAATGCAAGGCATACTTGGTCAACAGCCATACAGGTCACACTGAGGGTGGCCGTATAAACAACTTGAGCACTGTTACAAATATGCGCCACACTGTGAACCCACACCAAACAAGAATGACAAACACATTTCGGGTGAACATCCGCACCGTAACACAACAGAACAAATACCCAGAAGCCCTTGCCGCACTAACTCTTCCGGGAAACTTCCAGCAAACTGACCAATAATTAACGTTTTATTCATGCATTTTCTCTTGCTACTTCAAGGCTTGAATGTTTGGTTCATTCATTATTGTTATTTTATTTTCAAATTTATTATTAGCCTGTTGATATTTACCTCAGAAAATTGCAAATAGATATGCCATTAATATTTTTTTAATTATTATTATTATTATTTGAAATTGGATTTTGCATGTCACTAAAGTTATATAAGCCTTGCTTGTTCAATATTTAATGCAAAACTTGTTTGGGTCCCTATTAAAAGGTTCATTTGTTCAACCTTGGCCCGCGGCTTTGTTCCGTTTAAAATTTTGGCCCACTCTGTATTTGAGTTTGACACCCCTGTTCTATGGTATCGTTTTAATAAAGAATATTTATTATCTAAAAGTTATTATTATTTTTTTTAATGGCAATGTTACATGTTGAAATTGTGCTGTTTTTTTGGGGGCGCAAGCAACGATTACCGCATTTCCTTGAATTGCCACCGGGTATATAGTATGCGCCTGCCTAGAATTACTGCCGGGTCAAACTCGTTTCGCAAAATAATTAGCGCATGCTTAGCATTACTGCCGGGTCAAACTCGTTTCGCAAAATATTATTCTTATTAGTGCATGTCTAGAATTTCCGGCGGGTCAAACTCGTTTTGCAAAAATAATTGGCATATGCCAAAAATTTCCGCCGGGTCAAACTCGTCACGCCACGAGTGACACTTCATCTGTCATCATTTTCAAAATTTTCAATAATTTGAAATCGCATAAAGGGATGAAAATTAAGAGCTATTCAATAGGATTTAAGGTCCAAGCTATTGAATATGCTAAAAAGAACAGTAAGCAGCTATGTTTTATTAATATACCGTAGCTGCGTGTGTCAAATATGACTCATTAAATGACTCCCGCCTCCTGGTGGTAGAGGGCGCTAGTGATCCTTCTTGCGACTACTCGGCTGCAGAAGAAGTGACAACAAGCAGCAAGAGTGAGCAGCGATCGTTTTTTTTTTCATCTCGCTTGCACTTTTAACATGGAGGATTACATATCTAAAATAAAACCGTTTTCTAAACTGGACTTTCAATCGAAAATCTCCATCAAGACATGGAGACTTTTAAAACTGAAGAAAGATAAGGAAGACTTCTCTAAACAAGTTATCGATGCTTTTGATCAGAAGGAGCTGCGCATGGACTTAATTTATAAGTAAGACCATAATAACCTTTTTTTTTATTAAATGTGCTTTTCATGATGGTTTCCTTACATTACACACAAATCTATAAGCGCATGCTTGCCTTTACCGCATGCCTTTGGTTAGCGCCGGAGTAAAAAGAGGTTTTAAATTAATTAGCGCCCCGGCGGCAATTCAAGGAAATACGGTATATTAATTTCAAAAGGTGACAAAGATTTGAGATAGGAGTGTTTTGAACTTGGTCATGGAACCAATTGAGCTTGCAAGTTGCTGTACCAACGTGTCTTTTTTTAAGAGCTTTGCGGAAGTCTACTGCATTCCTGATATTGCAGCTCTTATGTGTATATCACTGATTTGGCAGTATTGTCGTATCTCTGGATTGGTGTTTTGTTGCTGAGGGAAGCATTGCAGTGTGTCCTGAGTGCTTTTCTGTCTCGTCTTGACTTCTATGAGCGGCAGTTAAGCCTGCGTGGACACACACGCGGAATATTGGCTGTGGAATTCAAATGAAAGGAAGCGGCCGCGCATCTTCTTGGGGCGAGCAATCAATCAATCAATCAATCAATCAATCAATGATTATTTATATAGCCCTAAATCACTTGTGTCTTAAAGGGCTGCACAAACCACTACGACATCCTCGGTAGGCCCACATAAGGGCAAGGAAAACTCACACCCAGTGGTACATCGGTGACAGTGATGACTATGAGAAACCTTGGAGAGGACCGCATATGTGGGCAACCCCCCCCCCCCCTCTAGGAGACCGAAAGCAATGGATGTCGAGCGGGTCTAACATGATACTGTGAAAGTTCAATCCATAGTGGATCCAACACAGCCGCGAGAGTCCAGTCCAAATCGGATCAAACACAGCAGCGAAAGTCCCGTCCACAGTGGAGCCAGCAGGAAACCATCCCAAGCGGAGGCGGATCAGCAGCGCAGACATGTCCCCAGCCGATACACAGGCGGGCGGCCCATCCTGGGTCCCGTCTCTGGATGAGCAGTTCATCCTGTGTCCCGACTCTGGATAGCCAGTACTTCATCCATGGCCAACGGACCGGACCCCCTCCACAAGGGAGAGTGGGACAGAGGAAAAAAAGAAAAGAAACGGCAAATCAACTGTTCTAAAAAGGGGGTCTATTTAAAGGCTAGAGTATACAAATGAGT
Source organism: Nerophis ophidion (assembly GCF_033978795.1). Classification (NCBI taxonomy): domain Eukaryota; kingdom Metazoa; phylum Chordata; class Actinopteri; order Syngnathiformes; family Syngnathidae; genus Nerophis; species Nerophis ophidion. The sequence goes on from NC_084619.1 coordinate 3,708,599, forward strand.
TTTAAGGTGAGACTTAAATGCTTCTACTGAGGTGGCATCTCGAACTGTTACCGGGAGGGCATTCCAGAGTACTGGAGCCCGAACGGAAAACGCTCTATAGCCCGCAGACTTTTTTTGGGCTTTGGGAATCACTAATAAGTCGGAGTCCTTTGAACGCAGATTTCTTGCTGGGACATATGGTACAATACAATCGGCAAGATAGGATGGAGCTAGACCGTGTAGTATTTTATGAGTAAGTAGTAAAACCTTAAAGTCACATCTTAAGTGCACAGGAAGGCAGTACAGACGAGCCAGTACAGGTATATATGTATGTATATATGTATATAAATGTATATACAGTATAGGTATATATGTATGTATATATGTATATAAAGGTATATACAGTACAGGCGTAATGTGATCAAACTTTCTTGTTCTTGTCAAAAGTCTAGCAGCCGTATTTTGTACCAACTGTAATCTTTTAATGCTAGACATGGGGAGACCTGAAAATAATACGTTACAGTAATCGAGACGATACGTAACAAACGCATGGATAATGATCCCAGCGTCGTTAGTGGACAAAATGGAGCGAATATTAGCGATATTACGGATATGATAGAAGGCCGTTTTAGTAACGCTTTTAATGTGTGACTCAAAGGAGAGAGTTGGGTCGAAGATAACACCCAGATTCTTTACCGTGTCGCCTTGTTTAATTGTTTGGTTGTCGAATGTTAGAGTTGTATTATTAAATAGAGGTCGGTGTCTAGCAGGACCGATAATCAGCATTTCCGTTTTTTTGGCGTTGAGTTGCAAAAAGTTAGCGGACATCCATTGTTTAATTTCATTAAGACACGCCTCCAGCTGACTACAATCCGGCGTGTTGGTCAGCTTTAGTGGCATGTAGAGTTGGGTGTCATCAGCATAACAGTGAAAGTTAACACTGTATTTGCGTATGATGTCACCTAGCGGCAGCATGTAGATGCTGAAGAGTGCAGGGCCAAGGACCGAACCCTGGGGAACTCCACACGTTACCTTAACGTAGTCCGAGGTCACATTGTTATGGGAGACACACTGCATCCTGTCAGTAAGATAAGAGTTAAACCAAGATAGGGTTAAGTTTGACATACCAATTCGTGTTTTGATACGCTCTAATAAAATATTATGATCGACGGTATCGAAAGCAGCGCTAAGATCGAGGAGCAGCAACATAGATGACGCATCAGAATCCATCGTTAGCAATAGATCATTAGTCATTTTTGCGAAGGCTGTCTTCGTAGAGTGATTTGCCCTGAACCCGGATTGAAAGGTTTCACATAGATTGTTAGACGCTAAGTGTTCATTTAGCTGCTCTGCAACAATTTTTTGAGGATTTTTGAAATAAAGGGAAGGTGAGACACCGGTCGGGAGTTTACCATGAGGTCAGGATCGAGGTTAGGTCTTTTAAGGAGGGGATGAATAACCGCTTTTTTGAATGCTAGGGGAACAGTGAAAGAGGAAAGTGATAAGTTTATAATATTTAGCACTGATGGACCTAATAATACAAAGAGCTCCTTGATCAGTTTCCCAGGAAGTCGGTCAAGTAAACATGTTTGTTTTATTCCATTTACACATTGTAACAATTCTTCAAATGTTATTTCATCAAAACGAGAGAAACTATTTTGGATATTTGCAGTATCCGCCGTATATAAAGTCGTATCTGTGTTAATAGAACCCAGTTGTAGCTGCGACGTATTGTCTTTAATCTCCTTTCTAATGACTTCACTTTTCCTATTAAAGAATATCATAAAGTCATCTGTTGAGTGGGTGGAGCTACTGGAAGGAGTCCGTTGTTGGGTTAGCGATGCTACCGTATTAAACAAAAATTTAGGATCGTTTTTATTAAGGTGGATGAGATTTGAGTAATTTTTAGCTTTAGCTAAGGTAAGCATGCGTTTATAAGTTATTAAACAATAACTCCATGCTTGATGGTGCACCTCAAGTTTAGTCGTGCACCATTTGCGTTGCAGCTTTCTACATAATAATTTCTGAGCTCTAGTTTCTTCTATAAACCATGAGGTACGCCTTTTTGGAGCCTTTTTTAACTTCAGCGGTGCTATACTCTCAATGGTTTCGTGCAGGGCGTCGTTAATGTTGTTAGTGAGGCTATCAATAGAGCCCACATACTTTGGGAATGGTGCCATTACCGAGGGCAGTAGGTCCGCAAGAGTTGTCGTTGTGGCAGCATTAATGTTGTGGCTGCTATAGCAGTTATTATTATTATTAGCTTGCCGAACATGAGTCTGAACCTCGAATTTTATAAGGTAATGATCAGACATTACTTTAGTATATGGGAGTATCATAACTTTGGAAACGGTGATACCCCTGACAAGCAGTAGGTCTATCGTATTACCGTTGCGATGCGTGGGTTCACTTATTATTTGTGTAAGACCACAGCTATCAATTATAGTCTGGAGCGCCAAGCATGGTGGGTTATTCATATGAATATTAAAGTCCTCCATTATAATTATAATATCGACGTGGATCACTAGATCAGCAACAAACTCTGAAAATTCACTGATAAAGTCCGAATAGGGCCCTGGGGGGCGGTAGATGATAGCCAGGTATAGAGGCAGCGGTGTGACAAACCTCATAGTAAGCACCTTAAACGATTTACATTTATTATTTATGCTAGGACTAAGGTTAATGTTTTCGTTGTATATTAGTGTGACACCCCCCACACCTTTTGAGGGGACAGGCAATATGCGCATACGTACTGTATAGTTAGGAGGACATGCCTCATTTAGTGCAAAGAAGTCGTCCGGTTTAAGCCAGGTTTCACTGAGACTGACCACGTTAAGATTGTTGTCTCTGATGATCTCATTAACTAATAAAGTTTTGGGAGACAATGATCTTATGTTTAAAAAGCCTATATTATAGGTAGTGGGCTGTTTTAAGGAGTTTTTGATGAAATTATCCGTAGTAGCAATATTAATAATGTTGCGTTTATTATGCGTAGTGCACTTAAAATAATTACTACCATATCTAGGAATTGATATGACAGGAATTTTCTGATTGTTTGCATGGTGCTTTGATAAACTGAACGCATCATAATTTGCCACCTCAGTAGAACGCATGTCCAACTCTAACACAGTCACAGCAGAAAAAACTTGTTCTAACTTAACTGACTCCTTACCCAGACCAGTAGGCTCGTGTCTTCCATTTGAATCCAGCTTCAGGTTGGAGGGAAGCGGTGTTCTTTGGGGATTAGCCTTTTGCTTTGCTGCTAGTCCCGCTCGGCATCCGCGTTTCCGCTTCCGATCACGCCGCTTGCGTGTGTTGCTTAGACGTTCTCCGCTGGTACTACACTCCGCTGCTTCACAGGCCGCTGGAGGTAGCCGCCGATGTATTCCCATGCTGGCTAGTAGGTCCAGCAAACACGCGTCTTTCAGTCCAAAACGGCCCGATTTATCCACATCCAGAATTGTCAATGCTGAGGCTAGCTATGTTTGCTTACTAGGGCTATATTGGTCCATATCAATAATTATTACGACCTATCAAAAATAGGGACTAAGAGAAAATATATTGAATGTAAAAAAAAAAAAAAAAAAAATTAAATGTAACCTTACACTGATCATAATCTATTCAGTCATCAAAAGAAAAGAAAGGAATTGTCAAACCACTATGGAAAACACTCAATTTAAAAAAATTCTAAAATCACATTGAACGCACTAACCTCTTAAAATGAAGTTGAAAAAATAAGTAATATGTAAATTATTTTGAACAAAGTGTAACAAAATAGTGCAAACCGTGGAAATGTAAACAGAGAAACCTGAAGATAACAATTTTTTGCAGGATTAGCGCCATAAAATTGTGAATGTGTAACCTTTAATTTGGTCTGTTATTGTTATTTAAGTATGCAAAGGGATTTATGTTATGGAGTAATTATTGGATAATAATAAAAGTAATAATTGGACCAAATTACTATGATTTCAAAGTAGCACATTTTTTATATTTAGTTCCACTTTAGTTCCTACTTGCTTCCGTATACCTTGCTTCCGTTTTTAAAATTTCCAAAAAACTGCCATCCTGTCGAGGTGACATTTGCTGTTTTATCAACAATTTATTCCTTCTCCGCAGCACTCCTTTTTAGTTTCTCTTCTCACTCCATGCAGAAAATTAACAGCAAGCTGGCGCTACCCAACTAGATACTGCTACGTGATTAATTGCTACCCGCGTTGCACAGTGATCACTTTCTGTTTTGCTTAGTTACCAGAGCACGAGTGCCTTTCTTCATGCTACCAACCTTGCTTCGTAACTTCTGGTTTCTTTAGATCAAAAAATATATATACAGTACAGTACAGGCCAAAAGTTTGGACACACCTTCTCCTCATTCAATGAGTTTTCTTTATTTTCATGACTATCACTGAAGGCATCACATCTATGAATGAACACGTGGAGTTATGTACTTAACAAAAAAAGGTGAAATAACTAAAAACATGTTTGATATTCTACTTTCTTCAAAATAGCCACCCTTTGCTCTGATTACTGCTTTGCATACTCTTGGCATTCTCTTGATGAGCTTCAAGCACACCTGTGAAGTGAAAACCATTTCAGGTGACTACCTCTTGAAGCTCATTGAGAGAATGCCAAGACTGTCCAAAGCAGTAATCGGAGCTAAGGCTGGCTATTTTGAAGGAACTAGAATATAAAACATGTTTTCGGTATTTCACCTTTTTTCCTAAGTACATAATTCCACATGGGTTCATAGTTTTGATGCCTTCAGTGACAATCTACAATGTTAATAGTCATGGAAATAAAAAATAAAAAAGCATAAAATGACAAGGTGTGTCTAAACTTTTGGCCTGTACTGTACATATTCGTTTTATCGAACACATTTTTTAATGGTATTGATGACATGTCTATGGCGATATATATTGATATTGTTTAATTGGATCTAGCCCTTTTGCGCACACTCGATTTGTAGTATATCCTGAGCACAAAATGACAGTTTCAATTCTTCACTCACAACCAGACAAATATGCTTCTATTAAAAAATAATGACTCTGTTATGCCTGCAAGACACCTTTTTCATAAGGGAGAAATATAATTACATTGTGATCTCGCAAACTCTTGTGCCACAAAATCTCGTCCCTAATACCGAGTCATTCTCAGTCGGTTGTAAAACTATTTTGCTGTCTCTAAAGTACTTTGTATCCAAGTTTCATTTCTATGGTCGCATTGTCTATGGAGATTGTCATTCATCCAGGTCATTGCGTTCTCAGGGCATTTAATCTATTGCAACTGGACTGTTGTGTTTGTCTTACAAAATGTTTTGCCTTTCATCCAAGCAGGCTGACATTTCTATAGTATTGTCCCTTAAGTAGTAGTAAAAATAGAAAACGCTTACCAAGAACCAGATTTCTCTCTGCGTCCATCAGGTCATGCACTCTGGTGAACGTCTCACTGAGACGAGCTCTGTTCTCTGGCATAAACAAACTGTTTAGAGTTCTGTGGAGAGATGGAAGCAAAAGAAAATAATGAGCAAGCAAAAAAAACTAGGTCAACAAGGGAAGTAAAGTGTGCCATTCGCATACCTGACAAGAGCCAGCAGGTTAGGCAGGAAGGCTAAAAACTGGGCAGCACAAGCGTTTCTAAAAATGGGGGCTGCTGATGAAGTGTAAGCCACTACAAAGCCTCCAGATTTGGCGGCCTCCAGGTCTGCAGGCCAGCGCGCCCGCTTCGCCACACCCAACACAGCGTTCAAACAGAAGCCCAGCTGAGAGAATGATGGCAAAAACTCAATCAATGCTCTTGTTGGGATGGAGTATTTATTTTCTGTCCCGTATGCTCACCCTCCCCCTGTTGAGGCCGGCTGTGTCGACCTCTGTGCGCTGCTCACTGACCACCTGATCCGCTCCAACAAAGGACATGAATGCAGCGGGGTCGCAAACCACCCTTTAAGGCGAAATACATGTCAAGTCGTGGCGTTACATTGAATGCTAAAAAACAAGCTATCAACTTACTCCTTCGTCGCGTCTGAGGTCCATTCTCCCATCACAGGGGCCAACAGTTCGTCTATAAAAGCCTTCTGCTTCTCAAAGTCCTTAAACTCGTTACTGATGAGCACCAGAGACTCCATCAGTGCACTTTTCTCCATGAAAGTCAGAAGGCCGTCGCTGGCAAACATCTCCTTTATGCGATTATAAAACATGTCGAAACTAGGCTGCAAGAAGGGCAGGAATACAAATAAATAAACATATTTGTCCTTATAGTTGCCATAAACTGTGATGCTTCCAATAGCATCCATTACCGAAAAAAATTGTGGGTAATCTCGGCAAATCTTGATGATGGAAGAACAGGCGTGCCTCCTCAGGTTATTTACAGCTCGGGTGCGTGGCGCCTGTGTAGGAAGAAGACAAAACAAAATGTTTGGTCTTGGTTGTGGAAGTACAGAGAAAAAAATTGATTTTCTGTTGGAGACCTGCCTTATTTTCCTGCACAGGCTCAAATGTAACAGTTTCAAACAGCTGCAGAAACACAAGGATGGGAAAAGGTTAAACTCTTACATAAATTATATCCAATACTCAAAGTTTATATTTGTTAGTGGGATAATACATATTTCACTTCCAAAGCCTCCATTCTATTTGATAAATGCATCACAAACGCCGCGCCTTAAATAAAGTCACGTCCTACAAAACAAAAAACATGATACCTCAATCTGGCTCTTGTCAACTTCCCTATGTGACCATATGTGTTATACATTATTTATTACACTAAATAATAAATCATCAATATTGCGAGGTTGCATATGACGTCACATGCGTTTTTCTTCTTCGCAGCTTAATTCACACGATGGTCAACCAGCTTGAGCGTTGCATCAAAACAAGTGACAGTGAGTGTAAAGTTTGAGCAGAAAATGCCGTTTTCCTTATCTGTTCTTGGGTGTTCCAATCGTTAGAATAGAGAGATAGAAAATACCTTTCATAGAGTCCCGATATAAAAATGTAATAAAGTCAGGGAAAAAAACGAAAGTGCGTGGAAGGAAATGGCTCTTAAAAATATCTCTTTCATCGTCTTGTGAAATACAATCGGACCTTGCACGCGTCTGCAACCATCACTATCTGAAATGTTTGTTTAAAACTTTGAACATTTGATTTGTGTTTCTCTGCTCAGTTAGTGTTTGACAGCAAAACTAAACATTAAAAAGGACAATAGTTCCCATTAGTTTGTGCTCCTTTGTAGTTTGCTATGCCTAAATATGACTACAAAGACCTGGTTGTGCAAATAAACTAACGTCACGTTAAGTCTAAGTAATAAATATTGTGATTTTTGTTCCAATCCACCGTATTTTTGTTGTTAAATAAAATTAGAGTTTTATTGTCATTACTACAGTGAAAAGGTTAAAAGAACAACGAAATTGGAGCAGATCCCTTAAGGTGCATACACAATTGTATAGTAATATAAATAGTAAAAAAGACAAAAAAGAAGATATAAAAGTGAAAAGTATAATAGTGACAGAGATTCGACAGTTGATTTTCATAACAGAAACTAAAAGCTTAATTGTTTATGTGCAGGAAAGACTCAACCTTGATATAGCAAGCAAACATTGCTGAACAACAGGGACATTTATAGCTAAATAATGAAATAAAATATGAACGTCATACCATAAAACAACTGCAGACAGAAATTATAGATTAGGCTGATATTTGTAGCAAAAATGAACAGCACAAAAATGTCACCTGTTTCCCAAAAGCGTCACAGCACTCGTTAAATACGGTTCTTAACGATGCACAAATGACTACAACATTGTGTCTTATGGATTAATGCTTCATTTATGGACCCCTCCAGATGTAAAGACATAATGATGTGCCTCCTATCTTTTCTTCTTTAAGTCCTTGTATGTGAGGCTGAGTCAAGCAGTAACGTCTTAGTGATGATGAATGGTTTAAATCTTTCAAAAATTATTTTTCTTAAGCGTGTATAAATCCACTCAGTCCCCTTTTATTTATTTTTTAATGGTCGCTTGTGTATTTGCCTGTAAACCTTTCAAAATATGCCCAATATGCGGCATAGCTCGGTTGGTAGAGTGGCCGTGTCAGCAACTTGAGGGTTGCAGGTTCGATTCCCGCTTCTGCCATCCTAGTTACTGCCGTTGTGTCCTTGGGCAAGACACTTTACCCACCTGCTCCCAGTGCCCCCCACACTGGTTTAAATGTAACTTAGATATTGGGTGTCACTATGTAAGGGCTTCACGGTGGCAGAGGGGTTAGTGTGTCTGCCTCACAATACGAAGTTCCTGCAGTCCTGGGTTCAAATCCAGGCTCGGGATCTTTCTGTGTGGAGTTTGCATGTTCTCCCCGTGAATGCGTGGGTTCCCTCCGGGTACTCCGGCTTCCTCCCACTTCCAAAGACACGCACCTGGGGATAGGTTGATTGGCAACACTAAATTGGCCCTAGTGTGTGAATGTTGTCTGTCTATCTGTGTTGGCCCTGCGATGAGGTGGCGACTTGTCCAGGGTGTACCCCGACTTCCGCCCGATTGTAGCTGAGATAGGCGCCAGCGCCCCCCGCGACCCCGAAAGGGAATAAGCGGTAGAAAATGGATGGATGGATGGATATGTAAGGCGCTTTGAGTCACATGAGAAAAGTGCTACATAAATATAATTCACTTCACTAATTCACAAATCTGTACCAATGCATATTTTTTTATTTAATTTTTATTTTTTTTCCCCAAGATGGCGCTGCTGTAGTGGCTGCTGTTGGCAGGAGCTCTGTGCTCTTGTGTCATCCTTTTGTGTTTCGTCTTGTTTTCATGTGTTATTATATTTTTTTGCCTTTTGGTCCAGGACCTTTTGGGACTGTGTGACAAGGGGTGGCACTTTCGTGACCTCTGTGGTGCTTTTTTTGTGGACTTTTGGATCTGCCTCCCGGGAGCCTTTTGGCCATGGAGACAAGCTGCTGGGTCTCTGCCACACCAGAGTAGGTTTGGAAGGACTGGAGGAGATGCGGATGAGGGGACAGGACTGCGGAGCTAGCACTGAGTGCTGGGACGGAGAGGCTTCGTGGTGTCTTGGCTGGGTGAGCAGGTGTCGGACACCTCAGTCACCTTGGACGTATCCTCGCTCATCCACGCGGACTGGACACTGGCCGAGATTGGAGTCGGCTGTCTTGGTTGCTTTGTTGGGTCTGCTCCTGTCTCTGGCCGTGCTCCCTCCTCCCCAGCGGACGATGGCGTGGAACACCGCAGAGGCCACCGCAGTGGATATGTTACTTTTACTTTTTATTCAGAGCTGTATGTAGAAGTGGCTGTTTGTATCTGCTGCTTTAATGTCCTCTGTGTTCTTTGATGTTTCCCTCTAACACACATGTAAGAGGGATGTGTACTATGGCTATGAGTTGTTTTTTCCCCTCGGCCTCAGTCTGCACCCCCTCTCCAGGGCCCAGGCTAAGACCGATTTTTTTATTTTATTTTAATCTTCTATTTTTTTCTCCCATTCCCCCAACCCCTTGTTCACCTGTATCTCATCTTTTTTGTAAGGGGCGCTGGAAGCCGGCAGACCCGTCAGCGAACCTGTTCTGTCTCCCTGTAATGTTTGTCTGATCTTGAATGGGATTGTGCTGAAAATTGTAATTTTCCTGAAGGAACTCTCCTGACGGAATAAATAAAGTACTATCTATCTATCTCTCTATCTATCTAACCTATTAGACTCTAAACCAGGGGTGGCCACACTTTTTCTGCAGGCGAGCTACTTTTCAATTGACCAAAACGAGGGGATCTACCTCATTCATATATATCATTTATATTTATTTATTTATGAAAGAGAAATTTTTGTTAAGTTAAATGTGTTTAATGATAATACAAGCATGTGTAACACATATAGAGTCATTTCTTTCATGAAGACAATAATATAAGTTGGTGTAGTTGGATAAGCGATCGCTTGTGCACGCCAGCTTTCCGAGACTCTATTTTGTTAGCGCAGGCAGCATGAAGCAGGGCTCTTATTGTGAAGACAGGAAATGTGCAGTCGGTCTTTAGGCTTTTGACGGCAGGTACGGCGCGATCGAGAGTCTGTTGAAATAAAAAGTTTTTCTCGCCTTCCTCTCGGTCATTTTTTCTTTATAATGATCTCGCAGCAGCCAGCGTCATCTCACAACACCCTCGGGTGCCGTGAATGTCAATCAAGTGACGTCTTGGTGAAGATTGATGATCGCTAATTTTTAGGTCTATTTTTTTAAAAGCCTGGCTGGCGATCGACTGACACACCCCCAGCGGTCGACCGGTAGCTCGCGATCGACGTAATGGGCACCCCTGCTCTAAACCATTGCCTGAAACCCGAAAGTGCCCATTGGTCACGTGATTGCAAACCAGCAATTTAAAAGGTTCATGTCATTATGCATTATTGTTAAAAAATATATATATATGCTTTCACGTAAATAAAAGCTTCCTCCCTTAATAAAAACCTGGTACTGTCTTCAGTTGAGTGTATTTGAAAACGTTTTTTTTTTTTCCCCATTCGTTAATTTTCTATACCGCTTATCCACATTTTTGTAATGTGGGAGGGAACTTAAGTGACCATGGAAAAACCACATAAGTGTGGGGAAAAAATGCCTCACAGAGAGATGTCTTCTATGATTACATCCATCCATCATCTTCCGCTTATCCGGGGTCAGGTCGCGGGGGCAACAACCTAAGCAGGGAAACCCAGACTTCCCTCTCCCCAGACACTTCGTCTAGCTCTTCCCGGGGGATCCCGAGGCGTTCCCAGGCCAGCCGGGAGACATAGTCTTCCCAACGTGTCCTGGGTCTTCCCCGTGGCCTCCTACCGGTTGGACGTGCCCTAAACACCTCCCTAGGGAGGCGTTCGGGTGGCATCCTGACCAGATGCCCGAACCACCTCATCTGGCTCCTCTCCATGTGGAGGAGCAGCGGCTTTACTTTGAGTTCCTCCCGGATGGCAGAGCTTCTCACCCTATCTCTAAGGGAGAGCCTCGCCACACGGCGGAGGAAACTCATTTGGGTCGCTTGTACCCGTGATCTTATCCTTTCGGTCATGACCCAAAGCTCATGACCATAGGTGAGGATGGGAACGTAGATCGACCGGTAACTTGAGAGCTTTGCCTTCCGGCTCAGCTCCTTCTTCACCACAAGGGATCGGTACAACGTCCGCATTACTGAAGACGCCGCACCGATCCGCCTGTCGATCTCACAATCCACTCTTCCCCCACTCGTGAACAAGACTCCTAGGTACTTGAACTCCTCCACTTGGGGCAGGGGCTCCTCCCCAACCCGGAGATGGCACTCCACCCTTTTCCGGGCGAGAACCATGGACTCTGACTTGGAGGTGCTGATTCTCATTCCGGTCGATTCACACTCGGCTGCAAACCGATCCAGTGAGAGCTGAAGATCCTTGTCAGATGAAGCCATCAGGACCACATCATCTGCAAAAAGCAGAGACCTAGTCCTGCGGTCACCAAACCGGAACCCCTCAACGCCTTGACTGCGCCTAGAAATTCTGTCCATAAAAGTTATGAACAGAATCGGTGACAAAGGACAGCCTTGGCGGAGTCCAACCCTCACTATGATTCAAGGATCTTTATTGCCCTAAGGACTATGCGTGCATTTTATTGGCTGTTTGGTCTGTGAGGAATAAGGTTAAACAGCTTTGCTTGCCTTGTGAAGCACTACAGCAAGGTCCTAGTCTGATGGCTCATCTGTCTAAATTATTGTGGAGCACTACTATCATCCATCATGCTGGTTTGACACCACACTGAGCAGAGGTACACACACAGCAAGGGGGCTAAGGCTTTGATGCCTTGAATAAATGTGTGCTTCCTGATACATTTTATATCATATTCTTTGAGCTTAGCCTTCAAAATATCTCCCACAGGGATCAGATTGTACAGCATAATCACACCATAAATATTAATCGTATGCTACGTCAATTAAATAGCCACGACTGACCTTGCAAAGGACCCCAGGCAGTAATTGCAGTCTGTTTTTGATGAACGGGAAGAGAGCTGACACGTTAGTGAGCACGCAGGACATGATGACAGGATCTTTGGTTTTGTAGTTGAGCAAGCCCTGCAGCAGCTCCATGCTCTGATCCACAGGTAACTTCTACACAGGAAGAGAAGACACCAAGGTTAACATAGAGCTCTATTATCTATTCTTTGGTAGGTACCGTAGGTTAAATGGGAAATGGTCTGTATTTATATAGCAGATATATATCAATATACCATATTCACACAATGATGGCGGAAGCTGCCATGCAAGGCACTAACCACGACCCATCAGGGTGAAGTGTCTTGCCCAAGGACACAACGGCTGTGACTAGGAGGGTGGAAGCTGGATACAAAACGTGGAACCCTCAAGTTGCTGGCATGGCCGCTATACCAGAACAGAATAAAAAGTACTTTATTTATCCCTGGGGGAAATTCAGCATGGGCGGTATAGCTCGGTCGGTAGAGTGGCCGTGCCAGCAACTTGAGGGATCCAGGTTCGATCCCCGCTTCTGGCATCCTAGTCACTGCCGCTGTGTCCTCGGGCAAGACACTTTACCCACCTGCTCCCAGTGCATCCCACACTGGTTTAAAAATGTAACTTAGATATTGGGTTTCACAATGTAAAGCGCTTTGAGTCACTTGAGAAAAGCGCTATATAAATATAATTCTCTTCGCTTCTCTCCGAGCCACGATGATCTTATAATCCTTGGGGTTTGCATGTTCTCTCTCTGTTTTTTTAAGCTCCCCTATTCTGCCCCTAATATCTGTTAAATAACCATTCAAAAAGCACCAACAATACTCAATTTACATTTTGTGACTTGAATATTAACCAAGTAGTAGTGATATTATTATCATAAGCACTAACGCAGACAAACTATTTAAAGCGGCGCTGTGTTCACTTCCGGGTGTGCCTATGTTTACATCATAGACTGATCAGCAGCTTCCTCACTTCCTTGCTCCCTGTAAGTGTTATTCAACACATAAATCATGCATCTCACCAGGACAGAAGACGTTTGAGTAGGTATTCCAACAAGTTAGGACACTTTTGGCAGCCATATGTTTAATGTACCTTAACATTTTCTGTTAAAATAAAGCCAATAATGACATTTTTTGTGGTCCCCTTTATTTTAAAAAGTATCTAAAAATATATACGTTTGTACCGGTACCAAAATATTAGTATCAGGACAACCCCTACTAAAGTCTGCCTAGACATGATTTGGTGCTTCTAAGTTGGCCCCCGCTCAAACAAATTCGGAAACATGCTTCATATGCACCTGCTTTGCGGAAGACTAAGACGCAGCAGAAGGGGTCTGCGGTTCTAATTTGGCAAATTTGACGCTATATTTAGCGAGTAGAGGCATGCATTACAAGTCAAAGAGAACACTGTGCATTCATACGGTATTTAAATATAGTACAAGCGGTCACGAAAGGCAAAGTATTCGACCACTTGAGCGGAGATCTGCCTCCATAAGCCTAAAGAACATGCATACAACGTGAAGAATGTTATGTTTTTTTCTTACTTCAATAACTCATGAACAACAATTTTAAGCAACACAGGACCTCTTTATTCATAACTCTGCAGGATACCCTTACTCCCTTCTCACCATTATTTCTGCTAGTACTACAGTCTAAACCAAGAGTCTTCAATGTTTTCCAGGCCAAGGACCACAAACTGATAGAGATGGAGCGGGGACCCCCTTGCTATACATCCTAAATTAAAGCAAACTTGTCCTAAAGGTAACTTGCTATTTTGCAATACTAAGATACTAAAATAATACTTTATAGAGGGTTGCTAAACACTACCTATCTAAAATGCTAACATGAATATAATGTTATTATTTTAAACCTGCAAGATTCATTGAGTAGGGTGAACATACTACTGTCATTTATGAGCTAAACTACAGTGTGTCTGATATATGTTAATGAGTTTTTAAAGACATTTAAATTTGAGGAAATGATATATGTTAATGAGTTTTTAAAGACATTTAAATTTGAGGAAAAACTGTGGAGGAGAACACAAAACATTGATTCTTACAATATATTATTTAGTATAAAAATGATCATAATAATCATAACTTTATTAATCCGAAGGGAAATTCAGAAGTCAAAAAGTTTGGGGGCGCCTGATCTAGAACCTCAATTCATAAAACAATCCATCAAACTATCAACTAATGTTATATTCATACTTAATAGGGCTGAAAATGGTTTAAATTGCCTGTTACCTCCTCCTCAACGCTCCTCAAGATCTGTGAAATTACACAATCCATGAAGATGGTCACAGCTTCCCACTGGAGCGCTGGGGGAAATTGCTGGGAGCCCAGGCCATCGCCGGTCTCAGCTGGAAAAAGATGAGCGTAAAATAAGCCGGCATCAGGACATGTAAGTTTATGTTATCTAACTGGAGCTTCCCAACAGTAGGGAAATTCAAGTACTTTTGCAAAAGGCTATTTGTAAAAAGAAAGGAAGACGCTATGAGAATATAACTGGAACAAAAAGGAACAGAAAGCAATTTTCAAAATAGAACTTGCAATTTTACAAGACAGATGTCACCATTTTATGAAAAGAGTATAACATATATAAAAAATGTAATATTATAATACAATTTTATTTTTGTAACATATCGATTTTTTGGACAATTTACTTTTTTTTTTTTCCTTTTTCCAGTTCAAAAAACAACTTTATTTTGTTCTAATTAAGAAGAATGTTTTGACAGTGGAACGGTTGAAATGCGTTGAAAAATGTGGAAGGAGTAGTCGCCAGAATAAAGGGTGGAAATAGGGCTTTGGAAAATCCTGGAATTTTTTTTAACTTGGAAAAAAAAGTTGTATAAATTTCCAGGATGGTGGAATGTGTTGAAGGTGGAATGGTTTGAATCCGTTGAAAAATGTGGAAATGGTGGAAGTTTGAAAAAATGGCCAATTCATTTTGAATGGGAAAAATGTCCCGGAAAACCTGGAGTTCTGAGAAATCTGGGAATTTGTCGATTCAATTGTCAAGGGAAAGCCTGCGACAATCGAATGAAAAATGTGTAAGGTAGAGCTCGCCAAAATAGAACAGAGTTTTATTGTCGTTATTACAGTGAAAAGGTTGAAAGAACAACAAAATTGGAGCAGATCCCCGAAGGTGCATACACCATAATTTAGTAATATAAATAGTAAAAAAAGATATCTATCTATATATATATATATATATATATAATATATATATATCCACACACATGCACATATCAATAAATATGCATATAAATACACATATACACATAATATTGCACATTATAGTTCGAAAAAATAAAAAGACATGACCCATGAGGACATGATGGACACATAGTGCTCACTCAGTGCCTGTTTAATGCTACTATGGCTCTTGGGGAAAAACTGTTTTTTAGTCTATTTGTGCCCGCTTGTAGCACCCTATAGCGCAGGGGTCGGGAACCTTTTTGGCTGAGAGAGCCATGAAAGCCAAATATTTTCAAATGGAGCCATATCATATTTTTTTAACACTGAATACAACTAAATGTGTGCATTTTTAAGCAAGACCAACATTTTTAGAGTAATTTAAGTCCGTCTTTTTTTTTTTTATAACATTGTTATTTTGAAGCTAACCAATAATAAATAAAACACTTCTTTAGTGTGTGAATGTGAGTGTGAATGTTGTCTGTCTGTCTGTGATGGCCCTGTGATGAGCTGGTGACTTGTCCAAGATGTATCCCGCCTTCCGTTTGAATGCAGCTAAGATAGGCTCCAGCGACTCCCCCCCGCGTCCCCGTACGGGACAAGCGGTAGGAAATGGATGGATGGATTGACCATTAATGCGACTTCTTGAACAGGCGCGGTAGAAAACGAATGGATGAATTAAAATGCATGACAATTTTTTGTATTTTGAACTCTATTTTTAACACCGTGATTACCAGCGGAATTGTTCATTACTTATCGTGTTAAGCAATGTCGCCTTAGATTTATCTGAGAGCCAGAGTCGCATCTGGCTCGAGAGCCATAGGTTCCCTACCCCTGCTATAGCGTCTGCCCGTCTGGAGAACAGAAGTTTTGCTTTAGAGCATTCACACAATTAAAATAATTAAATTTTTAAATCAACAAAATATTTATTAACTATTTTTTAATGTCACCTGTGTGTAAGCAGACTTTTTAAGCACTTTATTAAAAAATTCACACATGTTCAACAGGAACCATACAGTATGATTTGAAAGTCTTCTATGGGCACTGCGACATTAAGCTCACAAAGAGGGACAAGGAGTGATACGTACTTGTGGTATTGCTGTCGTTCAGCTGGTATTTTAACCACATGGCTGCCATCAGAAAAGCCTCAGATGGAACTAGTTTACACGCACATCTCACGCCCTCTCCCAGCCGCGCCCGGAAAGCTGCAGGGGTTTGCAGGACCAAAACATTTAATGAAACTAATAGAGGGATACAATTAGGAACATTTTAAGAGAAAAACTGCTAACAGTTAAAGGAAGGGTTGAAATCCTCATCATTGTCAAAATCCACCCGGGAGTACTGACAGCTTGGGTTATCATTTCTGGATGGAAAGCCCGTCTGTGCAGAAAGACAACGTGAATAGACATCCTGTTTGCCTTTTAAGTTCTAATGCAATGACAAAGCTCACCTTGAAGAGGATGGTAGTGGATGTTTTGAGGTATTTGACGGCCGCCTCCAAAATGACGGGGTCGCGGGAGAGCGTCTCATGTCTGAAGATGGACGCCCAAGTGGCCAGAGTGGACGTCTTAAGAAACTGTGAAGAGGAACAAGAAGAACATTGAGCTAGTAGGCTCACACTGGTTTAGCATAAAGAAGCTGCTCTAGTGCTAAAAAATAGACATGCTAACAACTACAAAGGTCACTGCCTTGCTAAAAAAAAAAAAACAGAGGTTGTCAATAGTTCTTACCAAGCTGGAATGTGTGGTGAAGGCCAGCAAAGCTTCCAAATACTTGTTCAGGTTTGGAGGAACCTCCACTTTGACTTCAGAACCCTGTGGGGAAAATTTATAACGTATATGCTTTGGATACCATATTTGAGCATTAAAAAGCCTCTCTTTCAGCAAGTGGCTGTATCACTTTGTTATTAGCGTTGTTTTCCATACCAGAATGAATGAGACAATGTGGGTATTCAGCATTATGTGACAGTACAAAAATGACAGAGCTCAGTTGAGCCTAGTGGACTTTTGTATGCTACCTTTTTCCCCATTAGCCTATTGCAGGGTATCTGCAGGTTTCAGCAAGTCAAAGTTAAGACTTTTTAAAGACCTTTTTAATGCCACCTTGAATGAAATTTAAGACCGAAAAAAATAATAAAAAATCTATAAATATAAGCAATGGTTGGGGATCCCACTGTACTACAACCTCAATGACAATCAGTCAAGTTTACTTTTTGTATGTTTATTAATGAACAAACTGATAAGCACCACTCTGCCAAACAGCTTATCAAAAATCTTGAGAGATCCAAAAACTTTGACATCCAAAACAAACAAACCAACACCAACGCCAGTAAAAACATAATAACCGAGGTGAGGGTAAAAATAAATTACATTTGGTCAATAATAGTGCAATAATAGTGCAAAACAGTATTATAACAACAACAAAACACTTAACACACACTCAAATGAGCCTCAGTTGAGCTTCAGCTGGCTGTTCTCATTCACGAGTTCTGCCTCTATTTTTTTTTAGTTCACTCATTTTTTATGACAACAGGACATCTGCTGATTAGAGTAAGCGTTGTATCTTCAAGAGATACAAAGAAAAAATGAGTGAGCTGTAATCACTCACTTTTACTCAAGGACGTGCCGTAACTTTTACTCAAAGACAAGCCCCGAAAAGAAAAAAAAAAAAAAAACTGGCCCGACAATTTAAGACCATTGAGTACTGAATTTAAGACCATTTTGGGAAATTCTAATAAATGTAATACTTTTTAAGGCCTTAATTTTAGATGCATGAATTTAAGACTTTTTAAGGATCCGCGGATACCCTGTTTGGGCTGTTATGCCAGTCACTAAACGAACGGTACCGGAAGACCTGATCAGTCTAAGCATGCGAGAAGACTACGTCACTTCTTTTCGAGCAGTTTTTTTACGACATCACGCACTGTGTTTATTTTTGTATTAAAAAAATAGCTTACCCAGTAGTAAAAAAGAACAAGACTATACAAATGAACAAGGGATAGATTTAAAAAATTAAAAGATATTAGCGTATTTTTCGGGCTATAAGTCGCAGTTTTTTTTTTGTCTGGCTGGGGGTGCGACTTATACTCAGGGGCGACTTATGTGTGAAATTATTGACACATTACCGTAAAATATCAAATATTATTATTTAGCTCATTCACGTAAAAGACTAGACGTATAGGATTTCATCGGATTTAGCGATTAGGAGTGAAAAATGGTAAACGTATAGCATGTTCTATATGTTATAGTTATTTGAATGACTCTTACCATAATATTTTATGTCCAGGCACATTCTCAGTTGGTTATTTAAGCTTCATATAACATACACTTATTCAGCCTGTTGTTCACTATTATTTATTTTAAATTGCCTTTCAAATGTCTGTTCTTGGTGTTGAGTTTTATTATATAAATTTCCCCCAAAAATGTGAGTTTTACTCCAGTGCGACGTACGTTTTTTTCTTCTTTATTATGCATTATCGGCAGGTGCGACTTATATTCCGAAAAATACGCTACTGCCGCAATTTTAACCACTTTAACTCTCTTTTGAACTGCTAATGATTACCACCATTGTGTAATTCATCTTTTAAAATTTAGATTTTTTTTAATATATATATATATATATATATATATATATATATATATATATATAGTAGGGGTGTAACGGTACGTGTATTTGTATTGAACCGTTTCGGTATGGGAGTTTCGGTTCGGTACGAGGGTGTGTCGAACGAGTTTGTAATCTAAAGTTTTAACAAGCTGCTCTGCTTTCTGCCTCTGTCTGAGCAGTGAGCACCCAGCATTGTCCCGCCCACACAACCATCTGATTGGTTACATACAAAGCCAATCAGCAGTGCGTATTCAGAGCGATTTAACAGCCAATCAGCAGTGCGTATTCCGAACGCATGTTTTAAATGCTTCGTTGTCGAAGCAGATATGTGCGTTTAGCAGCGGACATCGTACACTCCCCAAATTATACAAAACACTTTCCAGTCACAACTATTACAAACATCACTGTGAGCCCGTAGACATTCTAGAAACTTAAACTGCAGCTCAGCTTGTTCACAGTTCTGGCTTGAGGTGATGTGAAGGCTAATTATCTTTTGGCATTACGTTAGCTCATTTCGCTGTGTGTGTGCGTGTGTGTATTAGGGGCAGCAGAGCCCTGTCTGTCTGTTATTTCACATGAACTAACATGAACTCCATAGATATCAGGAATGAGTAGTCTCTCCTATTGTAGTTGTACTATTTTTCAGCAATATTTACATTAATCAGTAATGTAGCAGCCTAGTTTTGAATGGCAGCGAGCCTGCAATCACAAAGGATTAAAAGATAAAGCCATTGTTTACAAATTTACAAATTTGGTAAATAAATAAATAATGACCCACTGGGTCATTATTGTCACCGATGTCCCACTGGGTGTGAGTTTTCCTTGCCCTTATGTGGGCCTACCGAGGATGTCGTAGTGGTTTGTGCAGCCCTTTGAGACACTAGTGATTTAGGGCTATATAAGTAAACATTGATTGATTGATTAACCAAAACATTTATATTTGGTTGTTTTCTTACCGTACCAAAAATGAACCGAACCGTGACCTCTAAACCGAAGTACGTACCGAACCGAAATTTTTGTGTACCGTTACACCCCTAATATATATATATATATATATATATATATATATATATATATATATATATACACATACATACACACACACACATCACACTTAACTTAAATTTATATCTTAGACTTAGACAAACTTTAATGAGCCACAAGGGAAATTTTTCCACACAGTAGTTTAGTTACAAAGGGTGGAAAGGATTGTGCATACAAGGGCACAAAAAGGTATAAAGTAGACAGAAAATGTACCATAGTAGCAATATGAAATATAACATATGTAATATTTACATATTATGTATACTGATATATTATTTGATTATACAATATACACAATATATAACAAATTCCAGTAGTAAAAGTAGTAAAAGCCAACTACGGACAGATATAAGCTGGCTTCTACATCAGCACGAAACACATTTGAGTTTGTAATGCACAACACAATGCAATACAACAATCTGTACTGACTGAAAAACATGAACAATCATATTACTTAGACAAGCTTTATTGCCTACTCAGTGGCCTAGTGGTTAGTGTGTCCGCCCTGAGATCGGGTAGGTTGGGAGTTCAAACCCGGCCGAGTCGTACCAAAGACTATAAAAATGGGAGCCATTACCTCCCTGCTTGGCCCTCAGCCTCAAGGGTTGGAATGGGGGGTTAAATCACCACAAATGATTCCCGGGTGCGGCACCGCTGCTGCCCACTGCTCCCCTCACCTCCCAGGGGGGGAACAAGGGGATGGGTTAAATGCAGAGGACAAATTTCGCCACACCTAGTGTGTGTGTGACAATCATTGGTACTTGGTACCAATCATTGGTAAGGGAAATTGGTCCACACAGTAGCTCAGTTTCAAAGGATGGAAAGGGTAAGGATAGAAAGGATAATGCAGTCTACTTAATACCTGCATTATCCTTACCCTTTCCATCCTTGGAAACTGAGCTACTGTGTGGAACAATTTCCCTTGTTGATCAACAAAGCTTGATTAGTAATATGATTGTTCATGTTTTTCAGTCAGTTTAATGATCCACAAGGGAAATTGTTCTACACAGTAACTTAGTTTCAAAGGATGAAAAGGGTAAGGATGGCAAGGATAGTGCAGGTATTAAATAGACTGCATTAACCACTAGGCAACAAGGGAAATTGTTCTACACAGTAGCTCAGTTTCAAAGGATGAAAAGGGTAAGGATGGCAAGGATAATGCAGTCTACTTAATACCTGCATTATCCTTACCCTTTCTATCCTTTGAAACTGAGCTACTGTGTGGAACAATTTCCCTTGATCAACAAAGCTTGATTAGTAATATGATTTTTCATGTTTTTCAGTCAGTTTGTTGATCCACAAGGGAAATTGTTCTACACAGTAAATTAGTTTCAAAATATGAAAAGGGTAAGGATGGCAAGGATAGTGCAGGTATTAAGTAGACTGCATTAACCACTAGGCAACAAGGGAAATTGTTCTACACAGTAGCTCAGTTTCAAAGGATGAAAAGGGTAAGGATGGCAAGGATAATGCAGGTATTAAGTAGACTGCATTATCCTTGCCATCCTTACCCTTTTCATCCTTTGAAACTGAGCTTCTATGTGGAACAATTTCCCTTGGAAAGGATGGCAAGGATAATGCAGGTATTAAGTAGACTGCATTATCCTTGCCATCCTTACCCTTTTCATCCTTTGAAACTGAGCTTCTGTGTGGAACTATTTCCCTTGTGGATCAATAGTGTGTCTAAGTCTATTAAGGTACCTGTAAAGTATTAGCCCACATTTCATGTTGTTTGTACCTAAACCCTGAGTGTATGTTCTGTAGTTCTAATAACAAGCATGATGTGCTGCGTGTATCATGATCAATATAAAGTGTGACTCACCCGATGGACAGTTTGGTCCAGCAGGCCTGAGACATTTTTTCTAGTGAATTATGGGTAAGGACGCCATTTATGTAGGAATAGCTTAGCTTAAAGTTCAATATTGCTTTGTGGTAGTTTTGATTCAATTTCACCTCACTCTCTCGGCTTCCGTCTCCTCCAATGTCTCACTCTTGCTTTGTGCTCGCTTCTAGAAGCAGTAGTTCATCCTCCATTAATTCAGATTAAAAAAGATAGGGTTGTGACTCCTCATTTGTCCAAAAATAATTGTCTTCGTTGTTTGTTAGCAAATCTGCCATGATTAGAACACACTCGCGTGTTTGAATCCGGAAGGCGTTGTTGCCAGAAGTCAAACGTGCATATTAAAAGCATTATTTATGTACAAGAAATAATACAAGAATTAGTGTGTATACAAAAAGTTGGAGGGTTTTGAAGGTAGCTTGGAGGGCTTTGAAGGCTACGATGACTCCCATTACCTGCATCTTCCAAGCGTTTTTATTTATCATCTTTAAAATATATATTTTCTTAAAAAGGACTTGTCTTTTTTTGTCTGTCAAAATGATTGTGAACAATAGGAAAAAAAATCTAAAAAAAGTGCAGGTCCGCTTTACACGTGTTCAATATCTAACTCTTCATGTCTGTGGGGAACACCAATGCCTCACATGTCTTCGGTCTGTGAATTTTGATGTAGTATAGAAAATAGGCCATCAGGATGCAAAAAAAGCATCGTAGATACTTTGAGAAAATACTTTGCTCTAGCTCACTCAGTAGATTATGAAGACTGTTTAAGCTGTCTCCATGACTTTTTAGTCTTTTTTTTCATAAATACCATCTCCTATGTACTCTTCTCTATTGCCTGTGTATTCTTCTCTATTGCCTGTGTAGTCTTCTCTATTGCCTGTGTATTCTTCTCTATTGCCTGTGTACTCTTCTCTATTGCCTGTTTTTCCACTGGTTGCTACAGCAGTTGGTTAAGAAGCTTCTTCTTTGATATTGATAGAACACCAGCGTGGGTGATACTGTAAATTATCATTAGTCTGTAAATACAGAGCTAGTATCGCCAATACTGATACCAATCACTGAATAATTTTGTAAAAACACAGGAAAAATATATTCTTCAAATAAAAATATTATAAAACCCTTCCATCCATCCATTTTCAACCGCTTGTCCCTTTCAGTGGTTGCAGGGGGTGCTGGAGCCTATCTCAGCTGCATTAGGGCGGAAGGCGGGGTGCAATGTAAAATGTAAATAAAACCACTAAAATTACTGACATGACAAGCAGATATGTGGAAAAAAACGCAGTTGGCATCAACAGGACCAGACGAGGCCGCACAGTTGCAAAAACTGAGGATAATAAAGTCAGTTGCTGGACGTAAAAAAAGAGAAATTAAGATAGAAGTATGGATCCCACCATACTAGTATGGATCCAATACCAATACCCACTTTGGTATCAATACTATCTATATTTACAACGCCCACCCTTTTAGTTCACATTTTTTTCACGCGAGATTTCAGACTTGGAGGACTACTCTGTCGACGTGTGTGCTGTGCTGTGTAGATATTATCCTAGCACACCACACAAATAAAGATAAAAACTGCTCAATGCCTGCTTTTTGCCTTTATATGTAGGGTCTGTAACAGATAAAATAGATAGATAGATAGATAGATAGATAGATAGATAGATAGATAGATAGATAGATAGATAGATAGATAGATAGATAGTACTTTTTTGATTCCTTCAGGAGAGTTCCTTCAGGAAAATTAAAATTCCAGCAGCAGTGTACAGGGTTGAGATCAATTTAAATAAAAGTAAAAAGTAAATAATGGGGGTTCAAATGGAAACAAAATAGAGAAATATTACAATAGGAATAAAAACTAAAAAGCAACAATGGGAATTAAAATATACCAGTAAAATGAGAATATAACAAGACAAAGTAGGCAGTAGTGACCATGTTATGAAAACGTATTGCACTATTATTGTTTTGCATCCCCTGTCATCCTAGTAAACATCACTCTTTGTGTGTACCAGCCTTAAAAAGCATGACTCAACATTAAAGACTTGCAAACTTACCACCAGAGAAACGAACTGACTTCCCAGAGCACACAGCACCTGACAAAGCCTCTTCAGGAACAAGTAGCGCCGCTCCACGACCTGAACTGTTCTACAAATGCAAAAACATTAACTGATGTATTGACACCTCACCAAGGCCAACATCTGTCCTTGTGACATCTACTTACTGGCTTTCAGAGGATGTGGGCCCATCTGCTGACCTGTAAGAAGACATATTGAAACATTCCTAGGCATGACGGAGGGATGATGTTTGATGAAAGTACTCACTGGGCTGCAGAAAGAATGTAATTGATGGCGACGTCATCAAAAAGCAGCATGAAAGGCTTCCTCTCCTCCAGCTTGCCCTGTGGAACCAATGACACACACACAGACAAACACAATCAGAATGATCAGCTCCAACTACACTAAACATCTCATAAGATCTAATACAGGAGCTGCATCAAGAGGACGCAACTGTGACACACCTTGCGGCTGATGGCGATGAGGAGGCACTCGGCGGCCTCCAGCTGCAGCTCAGGCAGGCCCAGCAGCAGACACAAGCTCTCCAGCAGACGGCAGTTTCCCGAGGTGATGTACACCAGGGACACCCAGTCGATGTAGCCGGCCAGCGTGTTCAAGGTCGCCACGGCAACTTTGCAGTGGGCTCTGGCCTGACATAAGATGAGATGGGGACAGTCGTTTGACATTTTTTACACACGACACCATTTTGACAGACAGGAGATCATCTAAAAATAAAGTACAAACATGCTTGAAATTTCAATAAGACAAAACTATGCAATAAGTGTTACTTTGCAGTACTGTAATTTCCGGACTATAAGGTGCACTTAAAATCCTTTTTTTTCCTCAAAACTCAACAGTGCGCTTTATTACCCGGTATGGCATAATTTGGGTTTTGCTTACTGACCTCGGATCAATTTTATTTGGTACATTGTGTAATAATAGGACTAGGAGATGGCAGTCAAACATAAGAGATACGTGTAGACTGCACTATGATGGCAATATGACTCAAGTAAACAACACCAACATTTTATATGTTCCATTGAATATATAGAACTTTACACACGGCGCTCAATAATCTATAAAAATGTTTGAGTATGACTTTGGTAACCTATGAAGCCGTACCGCTTGATGAATTGTACTGTGCTTCAACATAAGCGTATGCTTATGGTGTGTGTATAAGGTAAGACCTCATCTGGCGTTTTGTTTCGCAATATTATGCGAAAGAAACTTTTCTTACCGTTTGGTACCTGCTGATCTGTATTTGGGATCTGCATAAATCCTGTAAAATTACGCGAGTCCGCCTCTGACACTGTAGTCGATAAGCTTCTTCTTTTTCTCTATGTTCTTGTTATGGGGCATTCGCCTTCCGCTGTTGCCATTTCTAATATAAAGTAGTGTCAAGTTCTTACTTATATCTCAAGGTTCATGGTTCAGTTCAAGTTTGTCACATGCAGACTACACCACAGTGAAGTGCTTTTTTCCATGCTCTTCAGATATTGCGTACAGTGGGATACAAACACTAGTTGCAGAATCTAATACACTAAATACAAAAAAATACAAAAAATTGAATAGCTCTGATGTACATTAATTACAAGACAATTAAGTTGCACAATAAGTCACAGAAGTTATGGTAGAAGAATCAGTACAAGTAGAAGTACGGCAGTCAAATACAGTACCCGTGCAATATCTAATAGTGTAACAGTATATACAGTATAGGAAGGAACAAATATGAAAGGTGTCAACAGTTATTTGGCAGTTGAGTAGTGACGGTAGTATATCTGTCAGTAAACTTGTCATGAAAGTGCTAAAACATACCCGTGTAGTGAGTTTACGTTATTCAGCCAAGGAACTTTAGTCATTAGAGAGTTCCGGCCGGACAGTTTTTCACTAGACACATTTCCGGCCTTGTTTTTGTTTCCGGATGAGGAGATGCTGCTCCGTTATTGATTTAAGTAAAGTCTGAATGTCATTAAAACAGTTAACGCCATCTTTTAACACTTCTTCCACTCCCGTCCTTGCACGCTACACCGCTACAACAAAGATGACGGGGAGAAGACGCTGTCGAAGGTGATCCACGTAAATAAGACCGCGCACAAAACCACGGATCCAGGAGCGACTGTCAGAAAGCGGCTTGAAGATGGTCTGTAAAACATAATCTACGCAACATTTTGACCAAAGAACCACAATTATATGTTATGTAGACCATAAGAAAGTGTTTTCAATTTAGAAAAAAAAAGTCTTACTCCTTTGATGCGCCCTATAATCCGGTGTGCCTTGTATATGAAATAGACTATAAATCGGCAGTGCACCATATAATCCGGTGTGCCCTATGGTCTAGAAAATATGGTAAATTAGTATTCACATACTAATATTATTTAGTCAAGTGTACAATATAATTTACCCTACATCATAAATTGTACCAGTACCATTAAAGATACACATATGCAAGTCTAAGGTTTGTTCTAATTACAAATAAGTTGGTAAATAATGATTAAATTATAGAATAACGTGCCGAAAATTAAACAAATAATATTATAAATGACCCTACCTTAATGTCGGTAAACTAATAACATTATCATTAGCAACAGTATGTCAGTGTTAAATTATATATCCATTCATGTGATTAATCACAGAACAATTATCACATTAATCATGCATAAACAGATAAGTAAAAATGTGCGGGTAAATTGTGGGCTTTAGACAAAATTGCGGCGCAACGCATAATTCACCGGGATGGTTAATGCGCCATAAATTGGCCAAACGTGACAGAAATGTACTCACCTTCATTTCATGTTCTGGCGACCCTTTCTGCAAAAAAATTAAATAAAATTATATAGATACACACACACTCACATATTTATACACATTATGCCTTGTTTTGTTCATCCATCACCCATCCATCATCTTCCTTGTTTTGTTGTTATATACAAATATGATTTAAATACCAGTGCTTGGTAATCGTCAATGTTAAGTTGGAGAATGGCCATCAGGAAGCTGAAGATGCTCTCCATGTTCTGTGAGAGTGTCTGCTGGATGTCTCGTCGCCGTTGATGGGGAAGCGTATGGAAGGTGATCACGTCCTCCGCCAGCCTCAGCAAAATCAGCATGACCAATTCCGTCTGTGTCGCCTGTGGTTGAATCCAACAACAATAACTATACAGTACTTTCATTGTGCATTTGACAACTGGAAGTATTTGGTCAATTCCATTGTAATTCAGTGTGCATGCTCAAAATAAGGTAATTCTATGACCTAGGCACACATGGTAACACTTCTAATAGGGAGTGTTATTCGCTTTTTCTTTGGCTGTCCATGTTTTTTTGCAGCATGTGATCCCACAGATTGGCTTGTCATCATGGAATTAGATATCTGACATCAGTAATCGCATCAAAGGACTAATTTCTGCTTTTCACAATATAATAAGGCGTTTTAAGATAAAAACAGGACAATTTATTGTTTCTATAATAATTTACCTTAAAAACTAGGGCTGTTCCGATCAGGGGTTTACGCTGGTGATTCAATATCAATCATCCATGAGTAAAACTGGCCGATACCATTACTGATCACATGTATTAATTGTAAATAATTAAATGTATTCATGAGTGCTACTGACATTCTGACAATATCAGCATAATATTTAAACTAGTCCCTTATTCTCTTTTATTACATACAATTGTTTGAGCAAAAAACAAATGAATAGTACAAAGTAACTGAAGAAAAGCAAAAACTACTATGTAGTACTCACTTAAATCTTTTTTGCACTCAAAGTTCTCCTGTGTCCAAGAATTCATTCAATGAATTTTTAAACATTACTGAAAACAAATAAATATTGAGGAAAAGAAAAGATTGGTCCAATCCCTCTAGTATTGATCAAATAGTAATACTAACCTTGGTGTTGATACCACAAATTTAGGGATGGATCCACACTCTTACGTGTTGTGTACTGACTGTGACTGTGATATTATCCTCTTTCTAACTTGTATTAATCTACTTGTACATTACATACATACATCATGTACATAAAACCCGAATGGGAGGATTTTGAATGTTCTTTGTGGCTTTATAGCCAGAATTGACCAGCTACCATAAGCTCCATGATAAGCGGACTTTTGATCGAATGTATTTAATATTTAGAATGCATTAAAAGATATCCATCCCTTGTCATGATTGTTGAACGATAAGCAAAATTCCAAACAAGGTATAGTTCCCCTTTAAAGACCTGACTGTTTTGGTTGTTTGTACGTTGTACTAGTGGTTAACTTACTTTTGCACTTGAATGACAATTCAGGATATTAGAATAGAATAGAATAGAGTTTTATTGTCATTACTGCAGTGAACAGGTTCAAAGAACAACAAAATTGGAGCAGATATTGACTGTACAGTTGATCAAGGTTTTATGACGACCACAGATTGACACTGAAATTGAATAATTCGGTTTCCATTTTTTTCTGTTTCAAAATACACACCAATCAGAGTTTGACCAGGTTTCCAGTAACATTCTAATAAAAGGTAAAGGCACCCAACATATAGACAGAACATAACAGCATGAATAGTAACGGACTCACCCCTTCGCCAGACAGACTTTCCATCTCTTCGAGCATGTTTGACCAATTCTGAGGCCATTCTCTCTTGATCATTTCCACAACCACTCGTGAGAGGACATCTTTAATGTAGCTTTCCTCCTCCAGAATAGAATGTGTACCCTGAGAACAAACAGGAGTCAGACCAAATCCTATGGAGCATGTACTGACAGTGAAAGTGCTTCCCATACATTCATATATTAATTGATTTTGTGCTACTTCTTCTATACATATTTATTTTCATGCATTTTCACTCACTTGTTCAAATGTTTTATTGGCCAATTATGTATATTTGACACTTCAACATTCGCCTCCCAACAAGCCGTTGTTTTTTTCCTCGTCCGTTTTTGCATTAAAGCCACGTGCGATTGGTCAAAATGTGTGGTGCCGTACAAGAGAGAGTGAGAGAAGGTTGCTACATAATTTGAGACGACAAGGTGGAAAGGTGAAGAAAATAAGCTACAGGAAACAAAAGCAGAGAAAGTTTGTTTCTGAATGCCAATCTTTGCTAGAGACTATCAAAACTGTAACCTCAATAATGCTTTTTCTTCCAGTTTTGCACATTTTGATTTACATCGTTGTAGGGCTGGGTGATATGACTAAAAAATGTATCACGATATAATTGTTTCATATCAGTCGATATCGATAATTATTGATTAAAAAAAATAATTATATTCTAAATAAAGACCAGGAGAAAAAAGGCTGAATTTAAACACTTTTATTTTAAAGAAAACCTTTAACCTTTAAAACGAGGTCAGCATTAAGAGAAACAGTCAAATAAATGAAAATACTGGTCGATGTGCAAATATTGACATTAAATAAATGCTTAACCAGACTTCTCAACGATGCTGAGCGGTAGCATGTCCTTCGCTAATTGATGCACCACTGCATCCCTTATTTCTTTATAACGTTTTGAATTTTTGTCGCATGGCACTGCTGCCGAGTGCCTCTCGATGGTGGTCTGTTGTTGCCGCTTCGGTGCTGTTCCACTTGTTGTGGCTGTTTGCTGCTGTACTCCAGCGGGTGAGAGCGGCTCAGCTGGTAAAATAAGTTTGTCGTGTTCCAAGACTTGGTCGGGACGACGACCTTGCAAAGTTTGCAGACAGTATTACTCTGATTCGTATCGGACTTAAAAAATCCAAAATACTGCCAAACTGGTGTGACGTTTCCTTTTTTATTTACAATTTCCTCTCGTGCTGCCGCACTCATATTCCCGTTTCGTTGATTAACGTGGACCCCGACTTAAACAAGTTGAAAAACTTATTGGGGTGTTACCATTTAGTGGTCAATTGTACGGAATATGTACTGAAATTTACAATCTACTAATAAAAGTATCAATCAATCGTTGCTTTTTTTTTTTTTTTTTCCTGTTAGCATTTCCCAGAATGTCTTGCGGTTCAGACTCGGCCGTGATAGGTCGAGAGGCTAAAGCCCTTCCTTTGCCTACACCCCCCAGAATGACGTGCGGTTCCGGCTCTGAGTTTCTTACTATTTTTTTCTAACAGAACTCAGTGAAATTATCAAACGTTCTATCAACCCCATTTTCTATTGATATCGATCACATGTCTATCGCGATATATATTGTTATTGTTTTATCGCCCAGCCCTACATCGTTGTGTAACGTGTTGTTGACGTTGCAGAGTTTCACTGTAAATAGTTGGATATTTACAAATACACAAAATTAAATTTGACATATTGCTTTAATAGCAATCTGCATGTTGAGTACATAAATAAAACCATGTAATGATATAATTGGATATAGCCTATTTATATTTTAACATGAAAAATTACTTGACACATTCTGATAATAGAGTCAGCTCTATGAACCCTTTATATTAGAAATGGCAACAGCGCATTATGAATGACCCATAACAAGAAGATAGAGAAAAAGAAAAAGCTTATCGACCATGGACTACAAAGGCGGACAAGCGCAATTTTTCAGGATTTATGCAGATCCCAAATACGGATCAGCAGGTACCAGAAGGTAAGAAAAGTTGCTTTTGCATAATATTGCAAAACAAAACGCCAGATAAGGTGTCTATCCTTATACACACACCATAATAATACTCGTATGTTGAAGCACAGTACAATCAATCAAGCGGTGCGGTTCATAGCTTACCAAAGTCGTACTAAAATATTTTTGAGTGCCGTGTGTAATGTTCTATATTTTTAATAGAACATATGAAATGTTGGTGTTGTTTACTTGAGTCCTATTGCCATCATAGTGCAGCCTACACATATCTATTATGTTTGACTGCCATCTACTTGTCACACTTATCATTACACCATGTACCAAATAAAATAGCTTCGAGGTCAGTAAGCAAAGCCAGTTATTTCTCACATTAGGCACACCGAGTTATAAGGCGCACTGTCGACTTTTGAAGAAAAGTCCGGAAAATACGGTAAATGTTTTTATCCATCACAAAAGTATCAGTTAATTTTCCACACTAAAGCACTTTTTCCGAGTTATCTTTTTTCTTGACATTATGATAATAATATCCTACCGTGGCCTTAATACCGCGGTCATATTGTACTGTGAGATTTTGACATTGTTACGTCCCTACTGATAACCATGGCACCGAGTATCATACTTACATTTAGTAACAGCTGCATGGTGCAGTCTTTTACTTGGACTTTTTCTTGTTGCTGCATGTCATTCCATCGGTACCTGCAAGGAGTAATAATGACCAGGTGAGTAAGTAGTTATCTCATCACATAAATATTAACACACTTACTTGATGACATGCTCCAATATTTGCAACCCGAGGTGCCTGATGACAGCGGCGTGAGCTTTGTCTGCTAAATTCAAGCCACAGGGGACACACAGGTCGCTTTTCTCTTTAAATTCCTCAAAAAACTACAAAAGGAGACAACACAGTTACAGTGAATATACATTACGTTGGACACCTGAGTGTAGAAAAACAGCTAAATGACATATGACAACCAGTTATTTATATGAACGAGGTAGATCCCCTCGATTTGGTCAATTGAAAAGTAGCTCGCCTGCAGAAAAAGTGTGGGCACCCCTGTTCTACAGAAACCATATAAACAAAAAAATATTTTTCACCCCATTTTTTTTTTCATTTCCATACATTTTTGAAACAGCTCCATGGAGCCACCAGAGCGCCGCTAAAGAGCCGCATTTTTGCAACTCAACGCCAAAAAAACGGAAATGCTGATTATCGGCCCTGCTAGACACCGACCTCTATTTAATAATACAACTTTAACATTTGACAACCAAACAATTAAACAAGGCGACTCGGTAAAGAATCTGGGTATTATCTTCGACCCAACTCTCTCCTTTGAGTCACACATTAAAAGCGTTACTAAAACGGCCTTCTTTCATCTCCGTATTATCGCTAAAATTCGCTCCATTTTGTCCACTAACGACGCCGAGATCATTATCCATGCGTTTGTTACGTCTCGTCTTGATTACTGCAACGTATTATTTTCGGGTCTCCCCATGTCTAGCATTAAGATTACAGTTGGTACAAAATGCGGCTGCTAGACTTTTGACAAGAACAAGAAAGTTTGATCACATTACGCCTGTACTGGCTCACCTGCACTGGCTTCCTGTGCACTTAAGATGTGACTTTAAGGTTTTACTACTTACATATAAAATACCACACGGTCTAGCTCCAGCCTATCTTGCCGATTGTATTGTACCGTATGTCCAGGCAAGAAATCTGTGTTCAACCTTGGAGAGGACCGCATATGCCAACATATGCGGTCCTCTCCAAGGTTTCTCATAGTCAATCAATCAATCAATCAATGTTTACTTATATAGCCCTAAATCACTAGTGTCTCAAAGGGCTGCATAAACCACAATACAAACCACTACCACATCCTCGGTAGGCCCACATACGGGCAACGAAAACTCACACCCAGTGGGACGTTGGTGACAATGATGACTATGAGAACCTTGGAGAGGACCACATATGTAGGCAACCCCCCACCCCTAGGAGAACCGAAAGCAATGGATGTCGAGCGGGTCTAACATGATCCTGTGAAAGTTCAATCCATAGTGGATCCGACACAGTTGCAAGAGTCCAGTCCAAAGCAGATCCAACACAGCAGCGAGAGTCCCGTCCACAGCGGAGCCAGCAGGAAACCATCCCAAGCGGAGGCGGATCAGCAACACTGAGAGGTCCCCAGCCGATACACAGGCGAGCGGTCCATCCTGGGTCCCGAATCTGGACGAGCGGTCCATCCTGGGTCCCGACTCTGGACAGCTAGTACTTCATCCATGGCCATCGGACCGGACCCCCTCCACAAGGGAGAGTGGGACAGAAGAGAAAAAGAAAAGAAACAGCAGATCAACTGTTCTAAAAAGGGAGTCTATTTAAAGGCTAGAGCAGGGGTCAGCAATTTTTTTGAAACCAAGAACTACTTCTTGGGTACTGATGAATGTGAAGGGCTACCAGTTTAATACACACTTAAATAAATTGCCAGAAATAGCCAATATATATATATATATATATACATATATATAAAAAATGGGTGTTTCTGTCTGTCATTCCGTCGTACATTTTTTTTCCTTTTACGGAAGGTTTTTTGTAGAGAATAAATGATGAAAAAAATACACCTAATTTTTAACGGTTTAAAAGAGGAGAAAACACGAAAAAAATTAAAATACAATTTTGAAACAGTTTATCTTCAATTTCGACTTTTTAAAATTCAAAATTCAACCGAAAAAAATTGAGAAAAACTAGCTAATTCGAATCTTTTTGAAAAAATAAAAAATAGAATTTATGGAACATCATTAGTAATTTTTCTTGATTAAGATTATTTTTAGAATTTTGATGACAAAATCCACTTTTGAAATAAGATTTAAATTTGATTCTACAGATTTTCTACATTTGCCAGAATTTTCTTTTTTTAATTTTAATCATAAGTTTGAAGAAATATTTCACAAATATTCTTCGTCGAAAAAACAGAAGCTAAAATGAAGAATTAAATCAAAATGTATATTTATTCTTTACAATAAAAAAAAAATACTTGAACATTGATTTAAATTGTCAGGAAAGAAGAGGAAAGAATTTAAAAGGTAAAAAGGCATATGTGTTAAAAAGTCCTAAAAATCATTTTTAAGGTTTTATTTTTTCTCTAAAATTGTCTTCGGAAAGTTATAAAACGCAACGTAAATAAATAAATGATTTTATTTAAACAAGTGAAGACCAAGTCTTTAAAATATTTTCTTGGATTTTCAAATTCTATTTGAGAATTGTCTCTCTTAGAATTAGAAATGTCGAGCAAAACGAGACCAGCTTGCTAGTAATGAAATAAAATGTAAAAAAAATAGAGGCAGCACACTGTTAAGTGCTGCTATTTGAGCTATTTTTAGAACAGGCCAGCGGGCGACTCTTCTGGTCCTTATGGGCTACCTGGTGCCCGCGGGCACCGCGTTAGTGACCCCTGGGCTAGAGTATACAAATGAG
Organism: Nerophis ophidion; assembly: GCF_033978795.1. Taxonomy (NCBI): domain Eukaryota; kingdom Metazoa; phylum Chordata; class Actinopteri; order Syngnathiformes; family Syngnathidae; genus Nerophis; species Nerophis ophidion. Next base: position 3,742,290 of record NC_084619.1, read on the forward strand.
TTTTAAGGTGAGACTTAAATGCTTCTACTGAGGTAGCATCTCGGACTGTTACCGGGAGGGCATTCCAGAGTACTGGAGCCCGAACGGAAAACGCTCTATAGCCCGCAGACTTTTTTTGGGCTTTGGAATCACTAATAAGCCGGAGTCCCTTGAACGCAGATTTCTTGCCGGGACATATGGTACAATACACTCGGCAAGATAGGATGGAGCTAGACCATGGGTGTCAAACTCTGGCCCGCCGTGTAATTTCATTTGGCCCTTGAGGCACTATGAAATTAACATTAGAGCTGGTCCGCCGGTTTTATACAGCGGCAGTGCCGCTGTAACACCGCATTCACCACTAATACTCATACTTGCCAACCCTCCCGATTTTCCCGGACTCCCAAATTTCAGTGCCCCTCCCGAAAATCTCCCGGTGGATAAACATTCTCCCGAATTTCTCCCCATTTCTACCCGGACGACTATATTGGGGGCGTGCATTAACGGCACTGCCTATAGCGTCCTCTACAACAGTGGTCCCCAACCATCGGGCCGTGGCCCGATTGATACCGGGCCGCAGAATCATTTTTTATTAATTTTTATTTTAAAAAATTAAAATAAAACAATAAAAAATGTGTTTTTTTTTTGTTTTTTTGTTAAATCAACATAAAAAACACAATATACACTTATAATTAGTGCACCAACCACAAAAACCTCCCTTTTTCATGACCAAAACGTCCCTTTTTCATGACAAAGAGAAAAAAAAAAAAAAAAAAAAAGGACATCCCCCCACCCGGGCCGCGGGACAAATTATTAAGCGTTGACTGGTCCGCGGATACAAAACGCTTGGGGACCACTGCTCTACAACCTGTCGTCACATCCGCTTTTCCTACATAGAAATAGCGTGCCAACCTAGTCACATAATATATGCGGCTTTTACACACACACGCACATAAGTGAATGCCAGGCATACTTGTTCAACAGCCATACAGGTCACGCTGAGGGTGGCCGTATAAACAACTTTAACAATCTTACAAATGTGCACCACACTGTGAATCCACACCAAACAAGAATAATCAATCAATCAATCAATGTTTACTTATATAGCCCTAAATCACTATTGTCTCAAAGGGCTGCACAAACCACAACACAAACCACTACCACATCCTCGGTAGGCCCACATAAGGGCAAGGAAAACTCACACCCAGTGGGACGTCGGTGACAATGATGACTATGAGAACCTTGGAGAGAAGGAAAGCAATGGATGTCGAACGGGTCTAACATGATACTGTGAAAGTTCAATCCTTATTGGATCCAACACAGTCGCGAGAGTCCAGTCCAAAGCGGATCCAACACAGCAGCGAGAGTCCCGTTCACAGCGGAGCCAGCAGGAAACCATCCCAAGCGGAGGCGGATCAGCAGCGCAGAGATGTCCCCAGCCGATACACAGGCAAGCAGTACATGGCCACCGGATCGGACCGGACCCCCTCCACAAGGGAGGGGGGGACAGAGGAGAAAAAGAAAACAAACGGCAGATCAACTGGTCTAAAAAGGGAGTCTATTTAAAGGCTAGAGTATACAAATGAGTTTTAAGGTGAGACTTAAATGCTTCTACTGAGGTAACATCTCAAACTGTTACCGGGAGGGCATTCCAGAGTACTGGAGCCCGAAATGAAAACGCTCTATAGCCCGCAGACTTTTTTTGGGCTTTGGGAATAACAAACACATTTCGGGAGAACATCTGCACCGTAACACAACAGAACACATACCCAGAACCCCTTGCAGCACTAACTCTTCCGGGACGCTACAATATACCCCCCCCCCCAAGCAATAATTAATGTTTTACTCATGCACTTTCTCTTGCTACTTCAAGGCTTGAATGTTTGATTAATTTGTTATTGTTATTTTATTTGCAAATGTATTATTAGCCTGTGGAAAAAGTTTATTTTGATATTTACCTCAGAGGGCTGCATATAAAAAAGGGGCATTCAATTTTTATTTAAATTTTATTTTACATGCCATTGATATTTTTTAATGATAATTATTTAAAACTGTTTTTTGCCTGTCACTCTAATGGTATATAAGCCTTGCTTGTTCAATATTCAATGCAAAACTTGTTTTGGGTTCATTTGTTCAACCTTGTCCCGTGGCTCTGTTCAGTTTTACATTTTGGCCCACTCTGTATTTGAGTTTGACACCCCTGAGCTAGACCATCATTGTCGATGTCCCACTGGGGCAGGGGTAGGGAACCTATGGCTCTAGAGCCAGATGTGGCTCTTTTGATGACTGCATCTGGCTCTCTGATAAATCTTAGCTGACATTGCTTAACGCGATAAGTAATTAATAATTTCGCTGGTAATCACAGTGCTAAAAATAACGTGCAAAATTAAAAAAATTCTCATGCATTTAAATCCACCCATCCGTTTTCTACCGCACCTGTTCAAGAAGTCGCATAAATGGTAAGAAGTATTTTATGTCACGATGGGGGGTCGTTCTCCCAGGAAGGCAGACAGACTACTCGGGACATGGCATTTAGGTAAAAACATGATTTAATTTTAACAAAAAAATATACAAACAAAAATCGCTCACAGCGGAGGAGCAACTTGGGCTAAAAAACGAAGCTAACGCATAAACAGACTATGAACATAAATCAAACAAAACTTACTCGGCATGGCATGAAGCACGAAACTATGGCAAGGCATGAAACAAGTCAGCACAGGGCGACTGACTGGCAAAGACGAGCTTAAATACTGCCTCTGATTAGTGCTCGGGAAGCAGGTGAGCGGGCATTTTGTCCACCAGAGACAGGTGGACAAAATGAGTAACCAGGGAAACCAGACAAGGGAGTGGAAAAAAACAGGAACTTAAAGAGTCCAAAGGACAAACAGCACATGGCCGAACAAAAACATGATCAACAGACATGACAATTTATCTATTATTGGTTAGCTTCAGAATAACAAAGTTATTAAAAAGAATGAGACTTACTATACTCTAAAAATGTTGGTCTTACTTAAGTGAAGTGAAGTGAAGTGAATTATATTTATATAGCGCTTTTCTCTAGTGACTCAAAGCGCTTTACATAGTGAACCCCAATATCTAAGTTACATTTAAACCAGTGTGGGTGGCACTGGAAGCAGGTGGGTAAAGTGTCTTGCCCAAGGACACAACGGCAGTGACTAGGATGGCGGAAGCGGGAATCGAACCTGCAACCCTCAAGTTGCTGGCACGGCCGCTCTACCAACCGAGCTATGCCGCTTAAAAATGCACGCATTTAGTTGTATTCAGTCTTAAAAAAAATATGATATGGCTTTCACGGAAATACATTTTGAAATATTTGGCTTTCATGGCTCTCTCAGCCAAAAAGGTTCCCGAACCTTTAAATAGCCATTAAATAGACTCCCTTTTTAGACCAGTTGATCTGCCGTTTCTTTTCTTTTTCTCCTATGTCCCACTCTCCCTTGTGGAGGGGGTCCGGTCCGATCCGGTGGCCATGTACTGCTCGCCTGTGTATCGGCTGGAGACATCTCTGCGCTGCTGATCCGCCTCCGCTTGGGATGGTTTCCTGCTGGCTCCGCTGTGAACGGGACTCTCGCTGCTGTGTTGGATCCGCTTTGGACTGGACTCTTGCGACTGTGTTGGATCCATTATGGATTGAACTTTCACAGTATCATGTTAGACCCGCTCGACATCCATTGCTTTCCTCCTCTCCAAGGTTTCTCATAGTCATCATTGTCACCGACGTCCCACTGGGTGTGAGTTTTCCTTGCCCTTATGTGGGCCTACCGAGGATGTCGTAGTGGTTTGTGCAGCCCTTTGAGACACTAGTGATTTAGGGCTATATAAGTAAACATTGATTGATTGATTGATTGATTGATTGATTGACCCCTGCACTAGGGTGAGTTTTTCCTTGCCCTTTTATGAGGCTCTACCAAGGATGTCGTTTGAGATTTAGTGCTATATTAATAATGATAGATTGATTGATTGATTGATTGATTGATGTGGCCTTAGAGACCCGAACGAGGTGGACATAACGCTAGCGTTTGAATGAATGCAAAGCAGCGGTGCGAGCTAACACGCTAACACCTGCACACAACACTGCTCATTTAGCCGAGATTAAACAGCCGATAAAGTAACATTACGAAGCTCCTACTAAAACTCAGACACTATTTTTATTCGTCTAAAACATAATTTTGTGGTATAATTAACGAGTCTCGCAATAAATGCCAAGTTGAGCCTGCTAGCGCGGCAGCTAGCATGGGAATAAGGACGCTACCTTGAGGGCCTCCAGTCGGTAAATTTGCGTGGATTCTGCGTCCATGGTCACATTCAGAGCCTTGATGAGCTGCTCGCACATCGCCGCTATATGGTCAGCCATGATTCAACGGAGCGTCGGGCACCCTCAGGTAACAATACAAGCCGCAACGAACCACCTGCTTGTCGGATATTTCGTCCAACCTCAAAGGCTTTAGCCAACGTGCACCGAATCTGTCTTTTTTTTGGGCCCTTCGGCTTGCCGTAGAATGTTGCATGCTGGGAATTGTAGTTCTGTGTAAAGATCGTCTATAACAGGGGTGGCCACACTTTTTCTGCAATTGACCAACTCGAGGGGATCTACCTCATTTATATATATCATTTATATTTATTTATTTATGAAAGAGACATTTTTGTAAACAAGTGGAGGAGTTCAAGTACCTAGGAGTCTTGTTCACGAGTGGGGGAAGAGTGGATCGTGAGATCGACAGGCGGATCGGTGCGGCGTCTTCAGTAATGCGGACGTTGTATCGATCCGTTGTGGTGAAGAAGGAGCTGAGCCGGAAGGCAAAGCTCTCAATTTACCGGTCGATCTACGTTCCCATCCTCACCTATGGTCATGAGCTTTGGGTCATGACCGAAAGGATAAGATCACGGGTACAAGCGGCCGAAATGAGTTTCCTCCGCCGGGTGGCGGGGCTCTCCCTTAGAGATAGGGTGAGAAGCTCTGCCATCCGGGAGGAGCTCAACGTAAAGCCGCTGCTCCTCCACATCGAGAGGAGCCAGATGAGGTGGTTCGGGCATCTGGTCAGGATGCCATCCGAACGCCTCCCTAGGGATGTGTTTAGGGCACGTCCAGCTGGTAGGAGGCCACGGGGAAGACCCAGGATACGTTGGAAAGACTATGTCTCCCGGCTGGCCTGGGAACGCCTCGGGATCCCCCGGGAAGAGCTAGACGAAGTGGCTGGAGATAGGGAAGTCTGGGCTTCCCTGCTTAGGCTGCTGCCCCCGCGACCCGACCTCGGATAAGCGGAAGATGATGGATGGATGGCATTTTTGTAAACAAGTTAAATGCGTTTAATGATAATACAAGCATGTGTAACACATATAGATGTCTTTCTTTCACAAAGACAAGAATATAAGTTGGTGTATTACCTGATTCTGATGACTTGCATTGATTGGAATCAGACAGTAATGATGATAACGCCCACATTTTCAAATGGAGGAGAAAAAAAGTTGTCCTTTCTGTACAATACCACATGAAAGTGGTTGGTTTTTGGCATCTAATTCATCCAGCTTCCATACACTTTACAAGAAAAACATTGGCGGCAAATTCCGTAGCTTGCTTGATTGACATTCACGGCACCCGAGGGTCTTGTGAGATGACGCTGGCTGCTGCCAGTTCATTATTATGAAAAAATGACAGAGAGGAAGGCGAGAAACACTTTTTATTTCAACAGACTTTCGCGCCGTCCCTTCCGTCAAAACTCTAAAGGCCGACTGCACATTTCCTATCTTCACAATAAAAGCCCTGCTTCATGCTGCCTGCGCTAACAAAATAAGAGTCTCAGAAAGCTGGCGTGCACAAGTGATGTGCACGCCAGCTTTCTGAGGGATCGCTTGTGCACGCCAGTTTTCCCAGACTCTGTATTTAGTTAGCGCAGGCAGCATGAAGCAGGGCTTTTATTGTGAAGGTAGGAAATGTGCAGTCGGCCTTTAGAGTTTTGACGGAAGGTACGGCGCGAGAGTCTGTTGAAATAAAAAGTGTTTCTGGCCTTCCTCTCGGTCATATTTTCATAATAATGACCTTGCAGCAGCCAGCGTCATCTCACAAGACCCTCCGGTACCGTGAATGTCATTTAAGTGACGTCTTGGTGAAGATTGATGATCACTCATTTTTAGGTCTATTTTTTTTAAAAGCCTGGCTGGAGATGGACTGACACACCCCCCGCGGTCGACTGGTAGCTCGCCATCGACGTAATGGGCACCCCTGTTCTATAATGACGAAAGCACACTCGTGAATAGACTCCTGGTGTGACTCGACACCACCGCAGTTAGGGAAAAAGGGGGTTAGTTGTCACACCTTTTTACTTTTAATATGAATTGTTCATCTTTAAAACCTGTTTAAAGTCATTCCTACATATAATCGAGGTTGTTGGCTTGAAACACTGCCTATTGCCTTCTTACAATAAACTATCAAACACACGCCAGTGGTTCTCAAATGGGGGTACGTGTACCCCTGGGGGTACTTGAAGGTATGCAAAGGGGTACGTGAGATTTTTCAAAAATATTCTAAAAATAGCAACAATTCAGAAATCCTTTATGAATATATTTATTGAATAATACTTCAACAAAATATGAATGTAAGTTCATAAACTGTGAAAAGAAATGCAACAATGCAATATTCAGTGTTGACAGCTAGATTTTTTGTGGACATGTTCCATAAATATTGATAGAGAGATAGATAGATAAAATCAGCACCTCCAAGTCCGAGTCCATGGTTCTCGCCCGGAAAAGGGTGGAATGCCATCTCTGGGTTGGGGAGGAGACCCTGCCCCAAGTGGAGGAGTTCAAGTACCTAGGAGTCTTGTTCACGAGTGGGGGAAGAGTGGATCGTGAGATCGACAGGCGGATCGGTGCGGCGTCTTCAGTAATGCGGACGTTGTACCGATCCGTTGTGGTGAAGAAGGAGCTGAGCCGGAAGGCAAAGCTCTCAATTTACCGGTCGTTCTACGTTCCCATCCTCACCTATGGTCATGAGCTTTGGGTCATGACCGAAAGGATAAGATCACGGGTACAAGCGGCCCAAATGAGTTTCCTCTCCCTTAGAGATAGGGTGAGAAGCTCTGCCATCCGGGAGGAACTCAAAGTAAAGCCGCTCCTCCTCCACATCGATAGAAGCCAGATGAGGTGGTTCGGGTATCTGGTCAGGATGCCACCTGAACGCCTCCCTAGGGAGGTGTTTAGGGCACGTTGGGAAGACTATGTCTCCCGGCTGGCCTGGGAACTTCTCGGGATCCCCCGGGAAGAGCTGGATGAAGTGGCTGGGGAGAGGAAAGTTTGGGCTTCCCTGCTTAGGCTGCTGCCCCGGCGACCCGACCTCGGATAAGCGGAAGAAGATGGATGGATGGGACTTGTTTAAGTCAGGGTCCACGTTAATCAATTCATGGGGACATAAATGATGGTATTTTGAGAGGTAATAATTGAAGTCGGACATCACTGAAAGCCTAAGTAGGAAACGCACGGCCCTCCACTGTAAAACGTGTATGGCTTATGTTGAGAATATTTCCGTATGTAGAGGCCGGTATAGCTCGGTTGGTAGAGCGGCCGTGCCAGCAACTTGAGGGTTGCAGGTTTGATCCCCGCTTCCGCCTTCCTAGTCAATGCTGTTGTGTCCTTGGGCAAGACACTCCCAGTGCCACCCACATTGGTTTAATTGTAACTTAGATATTGGGTTTCAGTATGTAAAGCTCTTTTTCTTAGTTTATTTCAAAAATGACATACATACAACATTATACATCAGTTAATTTCATCATTTCGCAATACACAATACATCATGTCCGAAAAGGAGTAGGAAGAAGCAAAGCTTATTCAATCCTACCCCTTTTCCACTTCAGAGCGCCCACAAATATATACATTCATTCACTGACCTTCTTTACAGCAAAATGACATCTGTGAGTGAGTAACACAGCAGTTTTCTAACATGTACTTAATTATTTCAGTCATTATTAACATACCAAGATGAAGAATATCTTATTTTCAATAAGTTTGAAAGTGTTTCTCATAATACTTCTTCTTTGTACTTTGTAAGCACTATTAATTTGAACATCCTCTTAAACTGGGTCATATCAGTACAATGTTGAACTTCTTTACTTAATCCATTCCATCATTTAATTCCACATACTGATATGCTAAAAGTTTTAAGTGTTGTACGGGCATACAAATGTTTTAAGTTAGATTTTCCTCTAAGGTTATATTTCTCCTCTTTATCAATCAATCAATCAATGTTTACTTATATAGCCCTAAATCACTAGTGTCTCAAAGGGCTGCACAAACCACTACCACATCCTCGGTAGGCCCACATAAGGGCAAGGAAAACTCACACCCAGTGGGACGTCGGTGACAATGATGACTATGAGAACCTTGGAGAGGAGGAAAGCAATGGATGTCGAGCGGGTCTAACATAATACTGTGAAAGTTCAATCCATAATGGATCCAACACAGTCGCGAGAGTCCAGTCCAAAGCGGATCCAACACAGCAGCGAGAGTCCCGTTCACAGCGGAGCCAGCAGGAAACCATCCCAAGCGGAGGCGGATCAGCAGCGCAGAGATGTCCCCAGCCGATACACAGGCAAGCAGTACATGGCCACCGGATCGGACCGGACCCCCTCCACAAGGGAGAGTGGGACATAGGAGAAAAAGAAAAGAAACGGCAGATCAACTGGTCTAAAAAGGGAGTCTATTTAAAGGCTAGAGTATACAAATGAGTTTTAAGGTGAGACTTAAATGCTTCTACTGAGGTGGCATCTCGAACTTTTACCGGGAGGGCATTCCAGAGTACTGGAGCCCGAAATGAAAAAGCTCTATAGCCCGCAGACTTTTTTGGGGCTTTGGGAATCACTAATAAGTCGGAGTCCTTTGAACGCAGATTTAGTTGAGAAGAATTGTTGTACATTCTTTGGTAGCAGGTTATAATTGACTTTGTACATCAATTTAGCTGTTTGCAATTTTATCAAGTCATCGAGCTTTCATATTTTTGACTCAATAAATAAAGGGTTTGTATGTTCTCTATATCCAACATTGTGTATTATTCTAATCCATCATTTTTTGTAACACAGTTAACGAATGTAGCGCACATTTCTAGTTGTTTCCCCACATTTCTGCACTATAACTCAGATATGGTAACACTAGCGAGCGGTATAGCTCGGTTGGTAGAGTGGCCGTGCCAGCAACTTGAGGGTTGCAGGTTCGATTCCCGCTTCCGCCATCCTAGTCACTGCCGTTGTGTCCTTGGGCAAGACACTTTACCCACCTGCTCCCAGTGCCACCCACACTGGTTTGAATGTTACTTAGATATTGGGTTTCACTATGTAAAGCGCTTTAAGTTGCTAGAGAAAAGCGCTATATAAATATATACTTCACTACTTCACAGCGCTACATGAGAAGCAAATAATCACTTTTTTAAAATAACATCATATGCATTTGTGCAAAGTAAAATCAGAGAGGTGAGCCTACTGTAGAGAATATAAAGTGATTTTTGGCCCAGGACGTATTTTGTTTTATTCATTATTGAAATATTTTTTGCCACCTTATGTTGTATGTATCGTGAGATCGACAGGCGGATCGGTGCGGCGTCTTCAGTAATGCGGACGTTGTACCGATCCGTTGTGGTGAAGAAGGAGCTGAGCCGGAAGGCAAAGCTCTCAATTTACCGGTCGATCTACGTTCCCATCCTCACCTATGGTCATGAGCTTTGGGTCATGACCGAAAGGATAAGATCACGGGTACAAGCGGCCCAAACTAGTTTCCAGGTCTCTCCCTTAGAGATAGGGTGAGAAGCTCTGCCATCCGGGAGGGACTCAAAGTAAAGCCGCTGCTCCTCCACATGGAGAGGAGCCAGATGAGGTGGTTCGGGCATCTGGTCAGGATGCCACCCGAACGCCTCCCTAGGGAGGCGTTTAAGGCACGTCCAACCGGTAGAAGACCCAGGACACGTTGGGAAGACTATGTCTCCCGGTTGGCCTGGGAACGCCTTGGGATCCCCCGGGAAGAGCTAGACGAAGTGGCTGGGGAGAGGGAAGTCTGGGTTTCCCTGCTTAGGCTGTTGCCCCCGCGACCCGACCTCGGATAAGCGGATGATGATGGATGGATGGATGGATGTTGTATGTTTTGTATATGATATTTCCAGTTCATTTTATCATCTATTAATACTCCCAAAAAATCTGGTTTCTTTTACCCTTTCGATATCTATTCCATCTATTTGTATTCGTGTCTGATGCTCTTTTCTGTTACCAAATAGCATTATTTTAGTTTTACTGAGATTCAAGGATAGCCTGTTTTTGAGTCACTTGAGGAAAAAGCGCTATATAAATATAAGTCACTTCACTAAGTCTGTATTTTTGTTACATATTATGTATGTTTTCAATATGTAGCAATACACATCACCAGTAGAGGGAGCTGTTACGGAGCTGAGAAGGGGGCGGAGCTAGAATTCCACAGTGGCCTCCTCCTCTTCCCGCCCTCCTTCCCTTTACGTCACTCTGGGATCGGCTGCGGGCTAACAAGCATCGCCATCCACCAGCGGAGTTTACGCCTCTTTACCTTCGCCTTCTTTCGGGTAAGCAAATTATAAAACATCCACGCTCTAACCACACATTTTTTTCAGTAACGTGTGGCGTGTTGCTGAATCGAACACACGTTGTTTTTAAAGCGTATTGTTGTTACGGTAACGAATGTGCGCAAACTTGTTAAGCGAGGCGACGTCAAAACTACAGCGGAAACTTTCACAGGCCTTGTTTAGTGTTTGCAACAGGTCCCGCCGCGATGAAGTGTTTTGAATATATTATCCATAACATTTGTTGTGTTTGTGTTTTCATGGTAGGACGAGGGATCGATCCAGCCAGCCAGGAGAAAGTCGCCTTCACGGGCTGTGGGATTAAAGTCGCTCCGCTTTCGTCGAAACTGCCAGTCGTGCGGATTCATGCCAGATTGTTAGCTAAATGCGGTACGAAGCTAAAAAAATGATGCCGGTGAGTTCAAGACTTTAAACTTCACATTTATTCGTAGTATTTGCCTTTTGGGTTATTTAAGCACACCTACAATGTTATTGAATGCATAAGACATGGCGAATCTGCTGACTGTAAACACAGGTTTGAGTTGCCGGCTACTATTGTGCCTATCTACTGTATGTGACGTCATCTATTTGTTTTGTGACGTACTTTTGACATTGCATGTAGGATATATGCACTTGACACAATTACGTAATAGCACACTAAGAGCTGTATCAGAATGTTCTTAGTGTCACTAAATAAGGCAATTTTCCTCTCCTGTATACTTGTCTACCTTATCTGACGTTATGTATTTGTTTTGGTTTTTTGAGCTTTACGGTGGAAGAGGGGTTAGTAGTCAGGGTTCAATCCCGGGCTTGGGATCTTTCTGCGTGGGTTCCCTCCGGGTACTCCGGCTTCCTCCCACTTCCAAAGACATGCACCTGGGGATAGGTTGATTGGCAACACTAAATTGGCCCTAGTGTGTGAATGTGAGTGTGATAGTCGTCTGTTTATCTGTGTTGGCCCTGCGATGAGGTAGCGACTTGTCCAGGGTGTACCCCGCCTTCCGCCCGATTGTAGCTGAGATAGGCGCCAGCGACCCCAAAAGGGAATAAGCGGTAGAAAATGGATGGATGGATGGACGGTGGAAGAGGGGTTAGTGCGTTTGCCTCACAATACGAAGATCCTGAGTAGTCAGGGTTCAATCCCGGGCTTGGGATCTTTCTGCGTGTGTTCCCTCCAGGTACTCCGGCTTCCTCCCACTTCCAAAGACATGCACCTGGGGATAGGCCCCTCCCACCTCCAAAGACATGCACCTGGGGATAGGTTGATTGGCAACACTAAATTGGCCCTAGTGTGTGAATGTGAGTGTGATAGTCGTCTGTCTATCTGTGTTGGCCCTGCGATGAGGTGGCGACTTGTCCAGGACATACCCCGCCTTCCGCTCGATTGTAGCTAAGATAGGCGCCAGCGCCCCCCGCGACCCCAAATGGAATAAGCGGTAAAAAATGGATGGGTGTATTTGTTTTCTGACGTAATGTTGACATTGTCTTCTTGCATGCAGGATATATGCGCCTGACAAAATTACGTAATAACACACCAAGAGCCGTGTCAGAATGTTTTGCCTTTTGTCGTTGCAAAATAAGGCAATTGTACTCCTCTGCAACACACTACCCTAAATCAAACCCCGTTTCCATATGAGTTGAGAAATTGTGTTAGATGTAAATATAAACGGAATACAATGATTTAAATGCACTACAAAGACAAGATATTTGATGTTCAAACTCATAAACGATATTTTTTTGCAAGTAATTAACTTAGAAGTTGATGGCTGCAACATGTGCCAAAGTAGTTGGATCACCTTTTCTTTTATCAACACTAAAACGTTTAGGAACTGAGGAAACTAATTGTTGAAGCTTTGAAAGTGGAATTCTTTCCCATTCTTGTTTTATGTAGAGCTTCAGTCGTTCAACAGTCCGGGGTCATTTTACGCTTCATAATGCGCCACACATTTTCGATGGGAGACAGGTCTGGACTGCAGGCGGGCCAGGAAAGTACCCGCACTCTTTTTTTTACAAAGCCACGCTGTTGTAACACGTGCTGAATGTGGCTAGGCATAGTCTTGCTGAAATAAGCAGGGGCGTCCATGAAAAAGACGGCGCTTCGATGGCAGCATATGTTGTTCCAAAACCTGTATGTACCTTTCAGCATTAATGGTGCTTTCACAGATGTGTAAGTTACCCATGCCTTGGGCACTAATGCACCCCCATACCATCACAGATGCTGGCTTTTGAACTTTGCGTCGATAACAGTCTGGATCGTTTGCTTCACCTTTGGTCCAGATGACACAATGTCCAATATTTCCAAAAATAATTTGAAATCTGGACTCGTCAGAACACTTTTCCACTTTGCATCAGTCCATCTTAGATGATCTCGGGCCCAGAGAAGCCGGCGAAATTTCTGGATGTTGTTAATAAATGGCTTTCGCTTTGCATAGTAGAGCTTTAACTTGCATTTACAGATGTAGCGACAAACTGTATTTAGTGGCAGTGGTTTTCTGAAGTGTTCCTGAGCCCCTGTGGTGATATCCTTCAGAGATTGATGTCAGTTTTTGATACAGTGCCTTCTGAGGGATCAAAGATCACGGTCATTCAATGTTGGTTTCCGGCCATGCTGCTTACGTGGAGTGATTTTTCCAAATTCTCTGAATATTTTGATGATATTATGGACCGTAGATGTTGAAAACCCCCAAAATTTCTTGCAATTGCACTTTGAGAAACATTGTTCTTAAACTGTTTGACTATTTGCTCACACAGTTGTAGACAAAGGGGTGTACCTCGCCCCATCCTTTCTTGTGAAAGACTGAACATTTTTTGGGAAGCTGTTTTTATAGCCAATCATGGCACCCACCTGTTCCCAATTAGCCTGCACACCTGTGGGATGTTCCAAATAAGTGTGTTTGATGAGCATTCTTCAACTTTATCAGTATTTATTGCCACCTTTCCCAACTTCTTTGTCACGTGCTGCTGGCATCAAATTCCGAAGTTTACTATTATTTGCAAAAACAAAAATGTTTATCAGTTTGAACATCAAATATGTTGTCTTTGTAGCATATTCAACTGAATATGGGTTGAAAAGGATTTGCAAATCATTGTATTCCGTTTATATTTACATGGAACACAATTTCCCAACTCATATGGAAACAGGGTTTGTAATAGGTTAGTACTTCTCTCAGAGTGTCAATCAAAACTTCTGTAAAATGTTAATGTTGTATTTAAGTGAATCTGTCAGTGTCTACAGCAGTGTTTTTCAACCTTTTCCGAGCCGAGGCACATTTTTTTTCATTGAAAAAATGTGCATGCACACCACCAGCCGAAAACATAAAAAAATCAAACTCAGCAGCTGATATTGACAGTAAAAAGTCGTTCTCGCAATTGTTGGATATGAATTCAAACCATAACCAACCGTGCATCAATATAGCTCTTGTCTTAAAGTAGGTGTACTGTCACCACCTGTCACATCACGCCATGACTTATTTTGAATTTTTTGCTGTTTTCCTGTGTAGTTTTTTAGTTCTAGTCTTGCACTCCTGTATTGGTGGCTTTTCCTCTTTTGTTGGTATTTTCCTGTAGCAGTTACCTGTCTTCCTTGAACGTTACTCCCCGCATTTGCTTTGTTTTCGCAATCCAAGACAATTTCCTCATTTGTGGGGTCATTGTTGACTGTCATGTAATGTGCGGATGTACTCTGTGGACGCCGTCTGCTCCACACGCTGTAAGTCTTTGCTGTCGTCCAGCATTCTGTTTTCGTTTACTTTGCAGCCAGCTCAGTTTTAGTTTTGTTTTGCATAGCCATCCCCAAGCTTCAATGTCTTTTGTTAGCGGCACTCGCCTTTTGTTTGTTTTTGGTTTAAATGTTAGATATCTTTTTTCCTGCACACTAGAGATGTGCGGTTTGCGGTCTCATCCGCGGAGTCCGCGGGTAAACAGCAGGTCGGGCGGTGGACATGATGAAAAAATAGATTTTAATTAGATTCGGGCGGGTGGCAGTTGAACCATCCAGAGATATTTGATACACATGGTTCTGGTATCGGTATCCTTTGCCATTCAAAGAGCCATTAAAGACCCGTGTCATAAAGCGAAGAAGTCAATAGGAGATGCTATTAATCTCTTGAATGACTGCCGACAGTCACCCAGATAATAAGTATTAGGGCGTGCTATGAAGCCGTTGACTTTGTCGCCTACTACAACATGTACGATCTGCTTGTCAGTCAAGCATCATGTTGTGTGTGGCTTCTGCGGCAACACGCACACGACTGCAAGGCATACTGGGTGACACAGAGTACACTAATGGTTGTGATATGAACAATTTTAACACTCTTAGTAATATGCGCCACGCTTTGAAGCCACACCAATTAAGAACGACAAACACATTTCGGGAGAACATCCTCGCAGTAACATAACATAAACGCAACACAACAAATACCCATAATCCTTTGTATTCATGACACTTCCTGACTATTTTATACACCCTGAACCCCCCCGTGCGTCGGTAAGGTGGGCGCGGGGGTGTAAAATATATTCAGGATGTGTCATGAATACAAAGGATTATGGGTATTAGTTGTGTTGTGTTCATGTTGTGTTACTGTGAGGATGTTCTCCCGAAATGTGTTTGTCAATCCTGTATTGTGTGGCTTGATAGCATGGCGCATATTAGTAAGTGTTAAAGTTGTTTATATCACAACCCTCAGTGTACTTTGTATCAACCAGTGAGCCTTTCAATCTCATACGTGTGATTGCGGAAGCTGCACACAACATGTTGCTGGTTCAACAGTCGGTTCGTACATGTTGTTGAAGGTGTCTAAGGCAATGGCTTCGCCCATATTCTTGTCATCAGGACGAACGCTATTGAAAAGTCGCGAGAACGTTAGCGGCTCCAATTCACTTCATTACTCTGTGAAACAGGTTTAAATAGCTCTGTGAGTGGTAAAGGTGACCAACCTCTAATGTAATTCAGCGGGCGGGTACGGTCCTGATAAAATGATGGTTCGGGTGGATGACGATTTTGATGACGCGGATGATATAATTGCCTATCCGCGCATCTCTACTACACACTGCCTCCCGCATATTGTGATCACAACAACCCATGTTCCCCACATCTACAAAGCAATTAGCTACCTGCTGCCTCCTAGTGATATGGAAGAGTATTACACGGTTACTCTGCCGAGCTCTTGACAGCACAGACACTCAACAACGGCACATTTGCGGATTATAATTACATTTTTCTACCGCCTGTCCCATGGATGGATGGATGGAATTACTGGTTTGCAAAAAATAATTTTAACCCAATTAGGTGAAATTACATAATTTCCCATGGCACACCAGACTGTATCTCACGGCACACTAGTGCACCGTGCCACAGTTGTTGAAAAACACTAGTCTCCAGTGCAATGTCATGCAAAATATAATCCGCTCTATCTTGTTCACAACCTTGCCAGCATTATCATAATCATGAAGGGTCCAGTGCGTTTTGCTGCAGTGTTGTCTTTGCTTTGCTGTTGAGTTCCTTAATATAAATGTCCGTGGGAGATTTGTTGTCAAGGGCTTCTTGCAAGCAAACGAGAGTGTGGATGTAAGGCTTCTTGTGGTTGTTGGATTGATAGTGCAGTAATTTACATTAAATATTCCATATTGATGTTTTGCACCAATGTCATTACACACTGCCTGTGAAAATGTCCTGGGTTTTTGCTCTTCTGTGTTAATGACACTGAATGAGAAGGCCGAAGTAGGCCAGGTAATTTTCCGGCCTCTGAGGTGGTAAGAGGCGAGCCTTCCCCTGTGTAAATTACTGTATTTTCCGGACTATAAGGCGCACTTAAAATCCCTTTTTTATTTTCTCAAAACTCGACAGTGCGCCTTATAATGTACGGAATAATTTTGGTTGTGCTTACCGACCTTGAAGCTTTTTTACTTGGTAGATGGTTAAATAAGTGTGACCAGTAGATGGCAGTCACACATAAGAGATACGTGTAGACTGCAATATAATGGCAATATTCAAGTAAACAACACCAAAATATTATATGTTCCATTGAAGATATACAATTAAATTTATATTTCTCCTTCTAAGATTATATTGCTCCTATGTGTTCTATTTGTGGAAAACATCTTTTTATGGACCTCTAAGATGTAGAAATAAAGTAAACAAAATGTATCAAAGATAATGCTGTGAGAAAAAGCTGAAATGTTGACTGAAATAATGAATGAAGACACAGATTTGTCTTTAAATGTATGGATAATGTTTCTTTAGCCCATGTTATTACACCACAGTGACATCAATGACTCTCACCTATTAGTTGTCTTTTGTAGTTTTTACCCAACAATCTAAATTGTAATCAGAAATGGAGTTATTTAGAAAAAAAAATCCAGAATCTATTTTTGGCCAAATTCGTTTGCAGTGTTTTATGCCTGGCACTTACGTCGTCACACATCTAATTATGTGATTGCAGGATGCCATTTTTGGGATTGGTCTGAAAAGCCGTGCACAGATAGAAACATGTGCATGCACACTGCCTAGTCGACTGCATTGCAATTGTTAGTCCGCTCCACAGATATATCTTACAAAAGCACTTGACTTGAAAGACTGCAAAATCCCCCCCCACAAAGTCAAAATATAATAATTTCACTAGTGCGATTGCCCTTCAGCACAAGGTACATGGAGCAGATGAAAAATACTAAAAATGCAGGTGTGTGTGTATATATATATATATATATATATATATATATATATATATATATATATATATATATATATATATATATATATATACAAACCCTGTTTCCATATGAGTTGGGAAATTGTGTTCGATGTAAATATAAACAGAATACAATGATTTGCAAGTCCTTTTCAACCTATATTCAATTGAATGCACTACAAAGAGAAGATATTTGATGTTCAAACTCATACACCTTATTTTTTTTGCAAATAATAATTAACTTAGAACTTCATGGCTGCAACAAATGCCAAAGTAGTTGGGAAAGGGCATGTTCACCACTGTGTTACATCACTTTTTCCTTTAACAACACTCAATAAACGTTTGGGAACTGACAAAACTAATTGTTGAAGCTTTGAAAGTGGAATTCTTGCCCATTCTTGTTTTATGTAGAGCTTCAGTCGCTCAACCATCCGGAGTCTCCGCTGTCGTATTTTACGCTTCATAATGCGCCACACATTTTCGATGGGAGACAGGTCTGAACTGCAGGCGGGCCAGGAAAGTACCCGCACTCTTTTTTTTACGAAGCCACGCTGTTGTAACACGTGCTGAATGTGGCTTGGCATTGTCTTGTTGAAATAAGCAGGGGCGTCCATGAAAAAGACGGCGCTCAGATGGCAGCATATGTTGTTCCAAAACCTGTATGTACCTTTCAGCATTAATGGTGCCTTCACAGATGTGTAAGTTACCCATGCCATGGGCACTATTACACCCCCATACCATCACACATGCTGCCTTTTACACATTGCGCCTACAACAATCCAGATGGTTCGGTTCCTCTTTAGTCCAGATGACACGATGTTGAATATTTCCAAAAACAGTTTGAAATGTGGACTTGTCGGAACACTTTTACGCTTTGCATCAGTCCATCTTAGATGATATCGGGCGCCGTTTCTGGATGTTGTTGATAAATGGCTTTCGCTTTGCATAGTAGAGCTTTAACTTGCACTTACAGATGTAGCGACAAACTGTATTTAGTGACAGTAGTTTTCTGAAAGGTTCCTGAGCCCACGTGGTGATATCCTTTAGAGATTGATGTCGGTTTTTGATACAGTGCCGTCTAAGGGATCGAAGGTCAATGTTGGTTTCCGGTTTCCAAAAAACAAAATTATGCAAATCCGCTGCTTGTTGAGAAGAGGGATGTTTGCTTTCATATTACCGCATTTTTCGGAGTATAAGTCGCTCCGGAGTATAAGTCGCACCTGCCAAAAATGCATAATAAAGAAGGAAAAAAAACATATAAGTCGCACTGGAGTATAAGTCACATTTTTTGTGGTAAATGTATTTGATAAAACCCAACACCAAGAATAGACATTTGAAAGGCAATTTAAAATGAATAAAGAATAGTGAACAACAGACTGAATAAGTGTACGTTATATGAGGCATAAATAACCAACTGAGAAGGTGCCTGCTATGATAACGTAACATATTTTGGTAAGAGTCATTCAAATAACTATAGAACTATAGAACATGCTATACGTTTACCAAACAATCTGTCACTCCTAATCGCTAAATCCGATTAAATCTTGTACGTCTAGTTGTTACGTGAATGAGCTAAATAATATTATTTGATATTTTACGGTAATGTGTTAATAATTTCACACATATGCCGCTCCTGAGTATAAGTCGCAAACTATGAAAAAAACTGCGACTTATAGTCCGAAAAATACAGTAGTTTCCAATAAAACCAGAGCCATATGTGTATTTTTTACATTAATTTATAGGAAACACTGGATTGTATAAGCAAAGTGTCTTTTAACTCAATTTAGAAAGATACCTGGTAGAAAACCTGAAGTAAACTCACATGCCGTGGATTTGTAAGGATTACATTTTCCACTCAAACTGGAGTTTCCGGCAAAACAGCTCAATCAGAGAAGGGGCAACAAGGTCGTGTTTGCTGGACGACTTCTGCTGGCAAATGACCTGGCCTCCGCTGCGCCTACACATCGTTTGTTATCGCCGAGCGTGCGGCACCGCGTGGACGGCAATAAAGATTGTCACCCTTTCAGAATTGGTTTCATTGCCCGGCATGTTTACCTTGATGCCGTCAGCGTGGAATTTATTTATGTGTGTTTAAATAAGATACAGCCTCTGGTTGCGAGCTGATAAAAAGCGAAATGGCATCTATATGGCCAAGACTGATGTCGTGTATTGTCTGGTAATGACAGCCGTATAACCCATGGTCCTGCTTGTGCAGGCCGAGGGACTGGAGGCTGAAGAGAATGCAGTGCTGTAATTGCTGGCCTGGGATGGCGGTAAATAGGGGGTTGGGGGGGGTTTGGTCGGGGCTGTTAGTGGACACAATGAGCTGCAAAGACTCTTCAGTAATATAGAGAGCAGATTGTATATGGTCTCTGATAAGTAACGTGCACTCTTTACTTTTTACAACAGCGGTTCTCAACCTTTTTTCAGTGATGTACCCCCTGTGAACATGTTTTTAATTCAAGTATCCCTTAATCAGAGCAAAGCATTTTTGGTTGACAAAAAGAGATAAAGAAGTAAAATACAGCACTATGTCATGAGTTTCTGATTTATTAAATTGTTTAACAGTGCAAAACATTGCTCATTTATAGTGGTCTTTCTTGAACTATTTGGAAATAACGGTATAAAAATAACTAAAAACTTGTTGAAAAATAAACAAGTGATTCAATTATAAATAAAGATTTCTACATCATAGAAGTAATCATCAACTTAAAGTGCCCTCTTTGGGGATTGTAATAGAGATCCATCTGGATTCATGAACTTAATTCTAAACATTTCTTCACAAAAAAAGAAATCTTTAACATCCCAAAAAATTTCCCAAAAAATCTAGCTGTCAACACTGAATATTGCATTGTTGTATCTTTCTTACATTTATATTTTCTTGAAGTATTATTCAATACATATATTTATGAAGAATTTTTGAATTTATGCTATTTTTAAGATATTTTTTAAAAATCCCACATACCCCTTGGCATACCTTAAAGTACCCCCAGTGGTACACGTACCCCCATTTGAGGACCACTGCTTTACAACATTACTCATGTGCCTCTGTTTTAATTTCTTGCTCCAATATAAATTGATGTAATAATAATGTAAATATAAATTATAGATAACAAGGTCTAATTGTCACCACCATAAAACCTGTTGTTATTCTTACAGGCCATGTTTTAATGTTCGTAATGGTTATACAAGCGTAAAACACTGACACTAGGGCTGGGGGATATGACCTTCTATTAATATCTCGATTAGGGATGCACCGATTAATCGGTAACCGAATATATTCGGCCGAATATGGCAAAAAAAGCCACATTCGGCCTTCGGTGGAATGAGTTAAAAACAAGGCCGAATAGTGGCGTGTGACGCAATTTTTTGACGCGGTGACGCAATCAACCAACGTGTGGTGACGTTGGGATATGTTGTGTACCTGTATAAGTGTATGAGGTTACAAGCACACACTTATTGAGATTTAGTGGGGCCTCTGTTTACATTATTAGCCTGTTGTGTAGGCTACCTGTATAAGTGTATGAGGTTACAAGCACACACTTAATTGAGATTTACTTAAGCCTTCTGTTTACATTATTAGCATATCTACTGTGGCTAAGCAGACTTTTGCCAAAAGGACAATAATTCATTTGTTGTGGGTTTATCCACTTTAATGCACTTCATTTTTTTTTTGGAATGCATGTTTTGTTTGAAGGCCTAATATAAATGAAAAACTGTGCTTTTTTTGAAAAGCAAAGATTACTGGAATATTAAAATATTCAATAAAAAATTACTTTATTTGAAAAACATGTCTAAATATTTATTCTAGGCTATTTATGCAATATTAAAAAAATTGTGAAAAACTGCATTCATTATTCGGTATTCGGCCTTCGGCCAAGCGTTTAAATTTTATTCGGCTTCGGCCACAAATTTGAATTTCGGTGCATCCCTAATCTCGATATTTTTAGGCCATGTCACGATACACAATACATATCTCGATATTTTGCCTTAGCCTTGAATTAACACTTGATGCATATAATCACAGCAGTATGATGATTCTTGGTGTGTACATTAAAAAAATCTTGTTCATACTGCATTAATATATGCTCATTTTAAACTTTCATGCAAAAAGCGACGTCACAACTAAGTCAATTTACCAAAAACTGGATTTATTAAACAGTTATTAAGCAGTGGCACAAACTAGGGCTGAGCGATATATTGATATACTCCATATATCGTGGGTTTGTCTCTGTGCGATATAGAAAATGACTATATCGTGATATCTCAATATACGTTCTCACGCAGTTGCTTTTAGCTGCTGGTATTACACTACAGGCTCTTCCCACTCCTTGTGTCTCCTTCTCACAGACGCTCCTTCTTACATACGTCACATACTGTCACGTCATACGTCACATACGTATACGCCCTAGCGGAGCAGAGAGGTGGCAGCATGGGTAACGTTAGCTGTGGTGCGAGCGGTAATACGACAGAAAGTAGGTGCCAATCTGGTAACAAATGAAGAATTAATTCCCAAGAAAAACAGCAGGAGATCCATCGTCTGGCGGTGACTTGGCTTCAAGTGGGAATATGTCGAACAGACAACCGTAATTTGTCAAGTGTGGGGCAAAAGCATTGCTACAAAAAGTAGCGTTACTGCTAATATGTAGCATCATTTGAAAAGTCACTTGCAAGAGAATGAAGAGTGCTTACTCCGCATGTCAACATCTCCGTTCGGTGCCACACGCCCACACCATCAAAATGCTGTGGCAAACATTTCCAGATCAACACCGTATGGAAAAAATAGTCAACAGCAAAAGGAGGTAATGTCCGCAGTAACCTACCACATAGCGAAGAACGAACACTATTTGATTTTCTATTATGCAGCTCATTTTCGTTTGACACTTATTGAAATATCTCTTGTGACATCATCCACAAAAGTGCACTTTATTTGTTTTGAACTATTATAGTGGCGTTCTGTACAAAAAGTACACTTTAATTTAGTGTTGTTTCGATACGTCATCTTAGTGACATCATGCACAAAAGTGCACTCATAGCTTGTTTTAAAATGTCTCTGACAATCTTGCACTTTCTGTTTTGAAATGACATGAATGTTTGTGCCACTGCTTAATAACTGTTTAATAAATACAGTTTTGGTCAATTGACTTAGTTGTTGTTTCCCTCTCTGCATGAAAGTTTGAAATGAGCATATATTAATGCAGTATGAACAAGAATGCTTTAATGAAGACACTTAGAATCATCATACTGCTGTGATTATATGCATTCAAGTGTTCATTGAAGGTTAAGGCAAATATCGAGATTAATATCGTGTATCGCGATATGGCCTAAAAATATCGAGATATTAAAAAAAGGCCATATCGCCCAGCCCTAACGGAACACCAAATTGTCTGCGATGTCTGTGTTGTGTGCCATCAGTCATGACAATAGTGCCTCTTTAAACCCTCTTCCGATCATATATTTTAAATTGTGATGAGTACATTTAAAATCAATAGACCATGCAGGTTTTTTTGTAAATTCACCAATCTTTTATCACTTCTTCGTTCCTTCGTCATGAAAACATTTGCTTATCGAGTAGATTCTAAAGTAGATATGCCTCCCTCTCCTTGCACATTTTTGTCCTTTTCTTTTTGCCGTGACACCACGACATATCTCCTCGACTTAGTGACCGTGCGTCATGTCGGTGAGAAAATGAGGCGACTGTGGGAAGCCTGAGTTTGCTATGATTGTGTCAACAGAAACCCGAGCAGGCTTTTTTCTTTGCAGTCTGTGTGGTGTTTGTTATGTCAGCAGGTAGTCATCTGTGTTAGTCAAGAACTCGACACAACCACTTTGTTCAATTTTTTAAAGACAACCACAAGTTGTTCTTCATCAGTCCATTAACATGTTGACTGAGTCAATAGCACCTCTGCTGGTCACTGCCAAGCAGCGCACCAGACCAAACATAAGCACAGCTAGATCTAAGATTGTTTATTTACCGGTCAACTTCTGTGAATGACTGGACTTTTTGGGTTGTGCTTAATGTAGCACTTTAAATAGTGGTATGTCACAGTAGGTGGATCCAGGTTGGAACATGTTCTTATGCAGCTTTACTGTCTCTTAGTCTAACTTTATCCACTCATCAGGGTGGGGTGTAAAATGACTGCATGCCTGTCGATTTTTTAGTGCTGCACGGGGTTCTGGGTATTTGCTCTGTTGTGTTTATGTTATGTCACGGTGCGGATGTGAAATGAAATGAAATGAAATTAATTATATTTAAATAGCGCTTTTCTCAAGTGACTCAAAGCGCTTTACATAGTGACACCCAATATCTAAGTTACATTTAAACCAGTGTGGGTGGCACTGGGAGCAGGTGGGTAAAGTGTCTTGCCCAAGGCCACAACGGCAGTAACTAGGATGGCACAAGCGGGAATCGAACCTGCAACCCTCAAGTTGCTGGCACGGCCACTCTACCAACCAAGCTATGCCGCCCCATGTTCTCCCGAAATGTGTTTGTCATTCTTGTTTGGTGTGAGTTCACAGTGTGGTGCATATTTGTAACAGCGTTAAAGTTGTTTATACGGCCACCCTCTGTGTGACCTGTATGGCTGTTGACCAAGTATGCGTTGCATTCACTTGTGTGTGTAAAAAGCGTAGATATTATGTGATTGGGCCGGAACGCAAAGTCAGTGCCTTTTAAGGTTTATTGGCGCTCTGTATTTCCCATATGTCCGTGTACACAGTGGCATTTTAAAAAGTCATACATTTTACTTTTTAAAACCGGTACTGATAATTTCTGATATTACATTTTGAAGCATTTATCGGCCGATGATATTGGCAGTCCGATATTATCGGATGTTTCTAAATTTTTCATATCATCACATGCCTATACCACACAGACAAGTGCTGTTTTATACAAATCAGGAGAGATAGTGCTAATGTGCAAAAGTTAAATGAAAACATTTCCCTTTTTGTCGCCCTTGACCTTTCTTCCGTTTTACCTTCATTTCTGAATGCTACGTTGTGCGACTCAAACAAGATTGGTGCAGACAAAAAGTACCATTTATGCTTTCCGGCTTTTTTGACGGACTCATGATGATGTGTTGGAACTGTGTCAATTCTTGAAGCAGTGACAGGGGCAGCTGCCATAGCCGCCCGGGGGAAATGATGCTGCAGAAGCATCTCACTGACGTGAAGTAATCACTTTCAGAGGTGACTTTCCTCAGCAAAGGGCCAACTTGATTAATTTGCCTACCTCAGCGAGATTTAGAAGGGAATACAGGCCCACGACTGCAACCTGAAGATTAGCCTCCCGAGGAACCGTCAAGGATGTGACTTTCTCATTGCCCCCTTGTTCCCCCCAGGCTATAGAATGAAGCATGTGTGCAGCAGTTAGCTCGACTTACTGACATTTTGATTTTGTCCGATTCTCTGTTGCTACCGCTTTTACAACAAAGAGCAACCGCCTAAACTACAAAAAAAAAAAAAAGAATAATAATTTAAAAAAATATATATATATTTTTTTTGTCCTGTCCCGCTTCTCAGGTAAATCATATAGTTGATGTAGATGTTCAGAAGTGTAATATACTTCTTTCGTTGCCTTATTTGTATTTGACTTTATTAAATATATTTCTATTATCATTTGGTGCTAAACTAAAGTCTGAACAAGCTGCTGCACTTCGTACTGCCTCTGCCCCTGTCAGTACGTCACTGCAGCACCCAGCATTGTCCCACCCACACAACCATCTGATTGTTTACACCAGAGCGGTAACAGCCAATCAGCCGTGCGTATTCGTATATCGTAAATTCCCATTCAGCATACGGAGCGGAGAAAGCATAAGCAAAAATTGTAGGTTTCTTCATGCGACGAAGCCGGCCTACTTCACCACAGTCTGTAGTCTATTACCCGACACCACCTTAACTAAGAAATATTCTGGGGGAAACACCGTGATAATACCGTAGGATGTAAACTCTACGTATGTAGGCAAAGATCAACTACCAAGGCATCTTATCTAACTTGGACCAGTTTTCAAATGTCAGTTGAAGACAATGAACACCTGACGTTGTTTTTTTTCCTACTACTAACAGTGGGTGACCTTTCGTTTGCTCGTTATCCGGTTTTTGCAGAGTAACTCAATTACAGAA
Organism: Nerophis ophidion; assembly: GCF_033978795.1. NCBI lineage: Eukaryota > Metazoa > Chordata > Actinopteri > Syngnathiformes > Syngnathidae > Nerophis > Nerophis ophidion. The sequence continues at coordinate 3,767,661 of NC_084619.1, forward strand.
CAATCCTCTATGAGCTGTCTATTCCTGCAAATGGGGAAACTGCAGTGTCAGAGAGGTTTAATGACTCTTAACTCAATATGCCACCAATTGCGGACTTGAGAATGCTGAATACGGTGGAATTGACCCTGACGAGGAGAGTGTGGTCTTCAAGGCTTGACAATCGGATTGATGCTATTATTAGGATTGATGTCTGCTCCTTTACACCACCTTTTGGTAAAGCTAACCATTGTAATTGTCTTTCAAACTCCGCTGATTCCGTTACAAAAGTCATCTGCTCATTAATCATCAATCTGCTGCCTGCACTGTACATGTTCACTGCTCTTATGCTCCGCTGCACAATCTGAATAACTAAAGAGAACTACTGCAGTGGTACAGAACATTCTCTCCGGTGATCGGCAGCGGTTGCATTGTTTATATTTAAAACACAGATCATTTCACAGTCAAAACAAGTCAGGAATCCTTCCCTGAGGCGCACAATCGATGGCTTTAGAGCTGCAACTTAATACTATTTTGTTAGTCGACTAGTCATCGATTATGAATTAAAAGAGTGTATTTCGGTCATGTAATCAACCATTTTGTGTGATCAATTTAACAGCACACATTGGACATATTAACAATCATACACATACAAAAGTAAAAAGAATGACCGAACAAGGAATAGGCTGAAGCCAAGGCTTATATTTGCCTATTATATACATTCACAAAAAATTTGATTGTCTGGAACATCATTGTTCAAAAATATCAATGGGATGAAAGTAATTGTTGGCATATTTGATAATTTTCCATTATTTCACCTTTCAAGGCTTACTTAAACCTTAACAAATAACTACATGTCTTCAACTCATCACTGAGCTTGTTCCACCATTACATTTATATTTTGTATTCGTTCTTACTTTACATATTTGAAAAATCAATACCCTCCGTAAATTATAGTTTTCTCCTCATAATTTGAAAAACGAAGAATGCAAGCTGGAAGGCTGTTTTTCTTTACTCGAAATTAATAATAATAATAATAATCCATCCATCCATCCGTTGTCTTTAAAAACACAATATCTGAACATTTTAACACATTAGAAGTTATGAATAATGGGTTGGTAGGTTCATAGCAGGACACTTTGTGTATTATTCTAATTACCCTTTTTTGAAGTCTGTGTTTGTTTTTATAAACATTTCCCCAAACTTCAACACAATATGTTAGATATGGCAAAATGAAAGAATAACATATGCAGACATTTCTTATTCAGCATGTGTCTTACTTTATAAAGAATAGCAACAGATTTGGATATTTTTCCCTTTATATATTCAATCTGCAGTTTCCAACATAATTTATGATCAATTATTATTCCCAAGAACTTAGTTTCATATACTCAATCAATTTCCACTTAATTTCATTTTAATTGTGCATCACATTTTGTCCTTGTACCACTAAACATCATACATTATGTTTTCTTATCATTTAATTATAACTTATTGATATTGATAATTATCGTAATGATTAGTTGACTTATTGGGAGAAATTGGCCATGATACCCTGCCCTACTTAACAAAATGTTTTGAAAAGCCTTAAAAAAACCTAGGAATTGCCTGCCCATTATGCAGTACAGTGAGAGAGTTTGTGTACACTAAATTTAAATTGTTCTAATGTTATACATTTTCACAGGCTGTGATAAATAATCAGACAGTGTGTTTCCAGCAGAGCGTATCAAAAGCACCTTTTTAACCCTTGTGTAATGTTCATATTGTTGTTGCTCAGTGAGCGTTTGTGGGTCTGATGGACCCGTTGCATTTTGTGGCTTTTACTGCCTCACAATCAAACACTTCTATGTTAAAATACTGAACAGATGTTTACATTATTCCAATAAACATCAAAATGCAACCCACAAACGCTGGTTGAGTAACAACAATATGAATATTGCACCAAACATTTCTCTGCCAGTTTCCCACACAAGGTTGCGACATTGTTTGTCAATACCGTCTGCTCTCATTTTCTCGCACATTTGACCCTCTGATGTTTTGTGTACCTACATTCTGTCCTCCTCGTGTCTAGGCCTTCTGTGTGTGTGTGTGTGTGTGCCTGGGGGACAGAACATCAATTTCCACACTTCTATTAGAAAAGTGTAGGGAGGGTGTATGGTGTGTGGTCATTAAATATGTATTCTGAAATATGTTCTTCACAGAAAATGAGCCAAAGTCAGTGAGTCTCAGTTTGAAAAATTTATTAATTGTATCATTTTTCTTTTAATAAAAAAATGAAAATGGGTCCCACAGACCCAAACACCACACACGGGTTAAATGGTTTAAATTCCGGCATTTTGTCCAGCATACTTCCAATACACTGGCGTGGGACCTCTGAGACGTATTAAATATATATATATATATATATATATATATATATATATATATATATATATATATTGTCCAAATCGAATGAGAACTTTTAGTGTGTATATGGAAGGACACTCCTTTCCCATTTTCAGCTCCCTTTTCAACATGCCAAATCAAGTGAGTGCTGCCAGCTGCAGGTGTTTTTTCCCTCTTAGATGTGTTCTTCCAACAGGGTCTTATGGCCTGACGGTTTGATGTTTCAGCCTTTTATCTGGGAGAGACACTTTCCTGTTATTGTTGCGTCTAACAGGGCAATCAATGTACAAGTGAACCGAGTTCTCTCAAGCAAGATGTCGGCTCTCCTATCTATTGATCTTTTTTGGTTGTACATGGTCAATGTTGGTAATCGTTGAAACTACATTGGAATATACTCATGGCATCAGCTGTTGGCGAAGTGCTCATAGCACAATTTAAGCTTACTGTTGTAATACTGAGTCAGTGTCCCAGTGAACGGCTACGTTTTTATAGCTCAGATTAATTTAATCCCAGAGATGTGGTCCCAGTGCCTCAGCTTTATCGCGACCCTACTTTTGAGGATATCTACAGTGACTTTATGACCACATCCCTGCGGCGTAATTGCCAGTTTGTGATTTTTTCAAGCTCTCGAGCCCTGTGAGACACAACTCCACGCCACAGAAGCTCTGGACGAAGTACCACTCTGTCGCTACAGATGGTTACCTAAGGCTTTGGGTGTATTGTCGTAAGTGTTTTAGATAATACGTCCTGTTCGGATGAATGTTGCATAAACACTCAGGTTGTTTGTGCCAAGTCAAAGCTCAGAATGAGACGATTGTTTGCAAACCTTTCCCTCCTAATCAGATAGAAGAGACCGCGGTAGAGTGGGCAAAAACAAACCATGTATTATCAAAGTAAACTGGGGCAATATGGCCTATAAATTCAATCCCCGATGTGTAATGCTGTTATTTTTAGACTAGATATAAATTGTACCTTTTATGGAATCATTTTCAAAAAATGTGATTAAGAGATTCCTTTGGGAAGAAATACTTCTGCTTGAATGGAATACTTTTGTTTTAAAAAAATGTAGTAGAATTGCACATTGCATGCAAATTAACAATCTCAAACATTGAGATCAATAAAGGGCAAGCTTCAAACTTCTTTCTTGAATAACATACTTATGCAAATAAAAATGTTTACATTGTATCCAAATCTATAATTAAGTAAAACCTTGAGTTGATTATAGTTTCTTTAAGTCAGGGGTCACCAACCTTTTTGAAACCAAGAGCTACTTCTTGGGTACTGACTTTTGCGAAGAGCTACCAGTTTGATACACGCTTTAAAAAATTGCCAGAAATAGCCAGTTTGCTCAATTTCCCTTTAACTCTATGTTATTATTAATAATTAATGATATTTATCTTTGTGGAAACACTGATCATCTTAATGATTTCTCACAATAAATATATATTTTCGATGACATGTTTTAAATACGTTGAAATCCAATCTGCACTTTTGTTAGAATATATAACAAATTGGACCAAGCTATATTTCTAACAAAGACAAATCATTATTTCTTCTAGATTTTCCAGAACCAAAATTTTAAAGGAAATTCAAAAGACTTTGAAATAAGATTTCAATTTGATTTTACAGATTTTCTAGATTCGCCAGAATATTTTTTTTAAATTTTAATCATAATACATTTGAAGAAATATTTCACAAATATTCTTCGTCGAAAAAATAGAAGCTAAAATGAATAATTAAATAACAATGTATTTATTATTCTTTAGAATAAACAAAATAAATGTACTTGAACGTTGATTTAAATTGTCAGGAAAGAAGAGGAAGGAATTTAAAAGGTAAAAAGCTATATGTGTTTAAAAATCCTATAATCATTTTAAAGGTTGTATTTGTCTCTCTAAAATTGTCTTTCTAAAAGTTATGACGCAAAGTAAAAAAAATAAATGCTTTTTTTTAAACAAGTGAAGACCAAGTCTTTAAAATATTTTCATGGATTTTCAAATTCTATTTGAGTTTTTTCTCTCTTAGAATTAAAAATGTCGAGCAAAGCGAGACCAGCTTGCTAGTAAAATTAAATTTAAAAAATAGAGGCAGCTCACTGGTAAGTGCTGCTATTTGAGCTATTTTTAGAACAGGCCAGCGGACGACTCATCTGGTCCTTACGGGCTACCTGGTACCCGCGGGCACCACGTTGGTGACCCCTGCTCTAAGTAGATAAAGTAAACCCCAGCTTTTTTTTATTCACATGTCTTGGCGGTATGTAAAGCAACTGCTTTAGCGATCGGAATACGCATCGTGCTTCTTTCTCAACATACAGTACATACCTTGTGTAAATCATTCCACCATTCTAAGGTGATTTTTAACCTGTAGTGTGTTTCTTGTCGTGTCATGTTTGCATTTCCCACACTCGGCTGGTGGCTTCGGTTTCAGATGCTGGAACAAGTTTGTTGTGCTGATGCCTTTTTGAAACTAACTTTGCACCGTGCAGTATGACTTGTTCCACGCCGGTTGCCGCAAAACCAAAGTAATGACAACACTTTTCTTTTCTTTGGAACAAACGTCTGGCTCTCTTTAGCTTTAGCCATGTTTTGCTACGTGTGCTGCTAAGGAAGTAAGGGGACGGCGCAAGCTACAGAAGCTCCTGGGCAACCATTCTCCCGAATTTCTCCCGATTTTCACCCAGACAACAGTATTGGGGGCATGCCTTAAAGGCACCGCCTTTGCGTGCTGGCCCAATCACATAATATACACGGCTTTTCACACACACAAGTGAATGCAAGTCATACTTGGTCAACAGCCATACAGGTCACACTGAGGGTGGCCGCATAAACAACTTTAAAACTGTTAAAAATATGCGCCACTCTGTGAACCCACACCAAACAAGAATGACAAACACTTTTCGGGAGAACATCTGCACATTAACACAACATAAACACAACTGAACAAATACCCAGAACCTCTTGCACCACTACAATATACACCCCACTCTACCCCCCACCCCCCAACCTCCTCATGCTCACTCAGGGAGAGCATGTCCCAAATTCCAAGCTGCTGTTTTGAGGCATGTTAAAAAAAAAATGCACTTTGTGACTTCAATAATAAATATGGCAGTGCCATGTTGGCATGTTTTTCCATAACTTGAGTTGAGTCATTTTGGAAAACCTTGTTACATTGTTTAAAGGGGAACATCATCACCAAACCTATGCAAGCGTCAATATATACCTTGATGTTGCAGAAAAAAGACCATGTATTTTTTAACCCATTTCCGAACTCTAAATGGGTGAATTTTGGCAAATTAAACGCCTTTCTGTTTATCGGTCTTTTAGCGATGACGTCAGAACGTGACGTCACCGAGGTAACACACCCGCCATATTCATTTTCACATTTCAAACACCGGGTCTCAGCTCTGTTATTTTCCGTTTTTTTGACTATTTTTTGGAACCTTGGAGACATCATGCCTCGTGGGTGTGTTGTCGGAGGGTGTAACAACACTAACAGGGAGGGATTCAAGTTGCACCACTGGCAAGAAATCTGCCGCCAGACCCCCATTGAATGTGCCAGAGTGTCTGCCGACGATGCTAAGACAGACATGGCACAGAGATGTATGGATAACCTGCAGATGCATTTGCAAACATTAAGTCAACGAAATCACAAAGGTGAGTTTTGTTGATGTTGTTGACTTATGTGCTAATCAGACATATTTGGTCACGGCATGACTGCCAGCTAATCGATGCTAAAATGCTATTTACGCTAGCTGTATGTACATTTGAAACTAGATACCCACATTTAATGCGAAACAAACGACGGATTTAAGTTGCTCCAGTGTCTCAAGATGCGAAAGTCCTGATTGTTTGGTCCGCACATTTTACCGGCGATGCTAATAAGGCAGCCATGCTATGGGCCACTTCATTAAGTACACCCATGCTATGACCGAATAGCGTCAATAGCTATTCGCTCAATAGCTTCAATTTCTTCTTCAATTTCGTTTTCGCTATCTGCCTCCATACTCCGACCATCTGTTTCAATACATGCGTAATCTGTTGAATCGCTTAAGCCGCTGAAATCTGAGTCTGAATCCGAGCTAATGTCGCTATATCTTGCTGTGGTAACCGCCATGTTGTTTGTATCGGCAGCACTGTATGACGTCACAGGGAAATGGACGGGTGGATATAGCGATGGTGAAAATCAGGCACTTTGAAGCAGTTTTTCGGGATATTCCGGGAGGTGTAAAATTTTGAAAAAAACTTCAAAAAATAAAACAAGCCACTGGGAACTGATTTTTATTGTTTTTAACCCTTTTGAAATTGTGATAATGTTCCTCTTTAATGCATCCAGTGGGGCATCACAACAAAATTAGGGATAATAATGTGTTAATTCCACAACTGTATATATCGATATCGGTTGATATCGGAATCGGTAATTAAGAGTTGGATAATATCGGCAAAAAAATCGGACACCTTTAGTGCTTGTCGTGAAATATTTGCCACCCTAAATTGAGGCAAGTAGATCCGACTTAATACTGTTACGTGGGAAAAAGTCAATAATAGAGCACCAATATTGATATTACGCCTGTCCTTTTTTTTTTTTTTTTTGCATCTTGATTGTTCCCGAAAGCCATATATTTAAATGTGTGGAGGTGTTATTTGACTATGTACATAGTACATGTGCGTGCAATGTGCTAAAATTTTTTTACTTAAGTGGGTCAAACATTCACTCCTACATAACACCAGGAAATGTTTGTCCTTGAATGTTAAGAATTGTCTTTCCAGCAAAGCGCAGCCACCCTTTCCAACCTCTCACCCTTTCCTCCCCCCGCCCCCTCGCTATGTTGTCTGTCCTCCACTATCCAAATATTAACAAGGTTCATTTGAATGCCCTACATTGCTGGGAAGTTTGCATGATGTCAGCTGCTCTGCTGGTTCTGAGCACTGATTAACACGTAACACAGGAAGTCATTCATTGTTGTCAACTATTGGGATTTGCATGGTGTTCTTGTAGCATTCAGTGACACAAGGAGACAAAATGATACAATGAGAGCTGTTTATATTTTCCACCACTAGTTATATTACTCAAGGATGACTCACTGCTGGTTCACACTATCAATGGGGGGCTTTTATGTACAGCCTAAATGTAGCAGAGCAATTGAGTCAGGTTGTGTGTCATAGCCTTCTGTCTTGCATCACTCCATGTGTTGCTAAGAAGAGAAAACATGACGCCTTCCTTGCAGGAAAAAAAAAAAAGCACCTTTTTGAATTTGGTCTTGGCTCTGCATGTTAAACAATGCCAAACCGTAAAATCCTAAATAAGTCATATTGGGATTTTTTTGAAACACATTGTGGTCCACGTCAGTGTTTTTCAATCTTTTTTGAGCCAAGGCACATTTTTTTCATTGAAAAAATCCTGAGGCGCGCCACAAGCAGAAATCATTTAAAAAACGAAACTCTGGAGCCGATATTGACAATAAAAAGTCGTTCTCGCAATTGTTCATCATCATCATCATTTATTTTTATTCCTTTCATGAAAATGCATATTTACAAGCCACGTACAATTGACACTTTCATTGTTTTTTTTTTTGTTTTTTTTTCTTATACATTTCCATGATCAGAAAGGAGCAGATGGAAGAATTATATTCTTATATTTATCTGCCCCTTTTTTAACACAAATTACAGTATTTTAGATGACTTTATAACTGTTCCCTCCACCAACACCCAAACTCCAACATACTTTTCCATTTTCCTTTAAGTACTTTCACAATGACACGTCCATCCATCCATCCATCCATTTTCTACCGCTTATTCCCTTTCGGGGTCGCGGGGGGCGCTGGCGCCTATCTCAGCTACAATCGGGCGGAAGGCAGGGTACACCCTGGACAAGTCGCCACCTCATCGCAGGGCCAACACAGATAGACAGACAACATTCACGCACTAGGGCCCATTTAGTGTTGCCAATCAACCTATCCCCAGGTGCATGTCTTTGGAGGTGGGAGGAAGCCGGAGTACCCGGAGGGAACCCACGCATTCACGGGGAGAACATGCAAACTCCACACAGAAAGATCCTGACCCTGGATTTGAACCCAGGACTGCAGGTTCTATCTAAATCAAAACCCAGTTAATATAATTTCAGTTTTCTCTTTTTATAACTCTTTTTAAATACAAAGATATTCTTACACCTTTTTAGGTCTTTGTTTAGAGAATTCCATGCTTTCACACCAACAACAGACAAGCACATTTGTTCCAAGTTTGTTCGCGCTCTTGGATGTTTAAAATCATACGGCCTTCTGTGGTTCTCATCTTCAGATGTGAACACAAATAACTTTTGTATGTCCTTCGGAAGAACTTTATTTCTCGCTTTGAACATCATTAATAGAGTATTCAATTCTACAATGTCTTTTAGTTTTAGTAATCCTGACCTAATGAAGAGTGGATTTGTGTGGTCTCTATATCCTACTTTAACGATTCGAATTGCTCTTTTCTGTAAAAGAAATAAAGGCATTATGTTGCTATGATAAGTATTTCCCCATATTTCTGCACAATAATTGAAATAAAGTAGAATAATTGAGCAATATAACATTCTCATTGTGTTGTATGGAAAACTATATTTAACCTTGTTCAAAATAAATAAGCTTTGTTGGATATGAACTTAAACCAAAACCAAAACCAAGCATTCATCACTATAGCTCTAGTCTCAAAGAATCAATCAATCAATCAATCAATGTTTACTTATATAACCCTAAATCACGAGTGTCTCAAAGGGCTGCAGAAGCCACAGCGACATCTGTCCAGAGTCGGGACCCAGGATGGACCGCTCATCCAGAGTCGGGACCCAGGATGGACCGCTCGTCCAGAGTCGGGACCCAGGATGGACCGCTCGTCCAGAGTCGGGACCCAGGATGGTCCGCTCGTCCAGAGTCGGGACCCAGGATGGACCGCTCGTCCAGAGTCGGGACCCAGGATGGACCGCTCGTCCAGAGTCGGGACCCAGGATGGACCGCTCGTCCAGAGTCGGGACCCAGGATGGACCGCTCGTCCAGAGTCGGGACCCAGGATGGACCGCTCGTCCAGAGTCGGGACCCAGGATGGACCGCTCGTCCAGAGTCGGGACCCAGGATGGACCGCTCGTCCAGAGTCGGGACCCAGGATGGACCGCTCGTCCAGAGTCGGGACCCAGGATGGACCGCTCGCCTGTGTATCGGTTGGGGACATATCTGCGCTGCTGATCCGCCTCCGCTTGGGATGGTTTCCTGCTGCCTCTACTTTGGACAAGACTCTCGCTACTATATTGAATCCACTTTGGACTGGACTATCACCGTTATGTTAGATCCACTACGGATTGGACTTTCACAATATCATGTTAGACCCGCTCGACATCCATTGCCTTCGGTCCCCTGGGTTTTTTTTTGCCCACATATGCGGTCCTCTCCAAGGTTTTTCTCATAGTCATCATTGTCACTGTCACTGACGTCCCACCTGGGGTGAGTTTTTCTTTGCCCTTATGTGGGCTCTACCGAGGATGTCGTTGTGGTTTGTGCAGCCCTTTGAGACACTTGTGATTTAGGGCTATATAAATAAACATTGATTGATTGATTGATTGATCCTCTGCTCAGATCCCACATCAGGGCAAGGAAAAACTCAACCCAATGGGATAATGAGAAACCTTGGAGGGGACCACAGATTTGGGGACCCCCCATTGGGTGACCGGTGAAATGCACTTCGAGTGGATCTAGCATAATATTGTGAGAGTCCACTCCATAGTGGATCTAACATTATAGTGAGACTCCGGTCCATAGTGGATCTAACACAATCGTGAGACTCTGGTCCACAGTGGATCTAACATAATAGTGAGACTCCGGTCCATAGTGGATACAACACAATAGTGAGACTCTGGTCCATAGTGGATCTAACATAATAGTGAGACTCCGGTCCATAGTGGATCCAACATAATAGTGAGACTGGTCCATAGTGGATCTAACATAATAGTGAGACTCCGGTCCATAGTGGATCTAACATAATAGTGAGACTCTGGTCCATAGTGGATCTAACATAATAGTGAGAGTCCAGTCCATAGTGGAGCTAACATAATAGTGAGACTCTGGTCCATAGTGGATCTAACATAATAGTGAGACTCCGGTCCATAGTGGATCTAACGTATATCATGCAAAAGTGCAGATTCCAACCGTTGAAAGACTTAGTATAGTTTAAGACTTACGGTCATTAGAAAACATCACTGCACGTCATAATTTGCCCGGATCTGATCTAGACCACGTGGAGGAGTTTTAAATGTCGATTAAAATCATCAGAGGTCCCTTTTTAAACACAGTTTCTCTTTTCGACACTGTTTTAAAAGCCAGCCAAGTATGTCTATGAATGTTCTCATTCATCCAGGTCATGGTAATCTCAGCGCCTTCAATTGATCGCAACTGGACTGTTTGGTTTGTCTTGGATGATAATAGCCAGCCAATTACTTTTGTTTCTGGTTAATGGGCTGCTCTGCATACCCACTCCCACAAAGCCTTTGTATTTGTGACCTTGCCGACCTGATATTCCCACCATGGCCCCTCGCGGCAATACACCATGCCAGGAATAGAAACATGTAACACTCTGCGACCTGGTTGTAGAGATTTGAGAACATGAACTTTTCCACTTTTAATGATGTTACTTCTACTGCAACAATCTTGAGGTCACCATCGGTGTGGTGCGGTACAACGCTGCTTTTACTTGAGCCTTATCAAAGCTGTCGCTCCTACCGTGTGATCAGATTACACCCGAGAGCATTTTCCATCCAGTGTTGGCCCAAAAGCCTCTTAAGCATTTAGATTAGACTAGATTAGATTAGATTTGCTTTGTTGGCATTGCACGATACCATTAAAGCCAGTCTGGATGTCTAACCTAGAAATAAATGCACAACGCCATTTTAAAAGTGCACAAATGGTGATGTACATGTATAGTTGAGACAGCACAACAGTGAAGTCCTCGTGCAGTTTGTGTTGATAAATAAAAGCAATACAGTATATGGTAGGGCTGGGCGATATATATCAATAGACTCGATATATCGCAGGTTTGTCTCTGTGCGATATAGAAAATGACTATATCGTGATTTTAGAGTATAAGTTCTCACGCAGTTGCTTTTAGCTGCGGGCATTACACTCAGGGTTTCCCACACATTCATTTATTTGTGGCGGCCCGCCACGAAAGAATTACGGCCGCCACAAAAAAACATTTTTTTTCAGGCTTTTCATTCGCTCGACCGCTCATAAAAGCAATGGGACTCTGCCTGTGAATGGAGCCTGTAGTTATATACTATATAAATATGTAAATATTATATAAATATGTATATAAATATGTGCATAACGTGTTGTAATTATATTCCAACTCCGCTGCCTCTCCGCAAATAGATGCCTGACCTGTGGGAAACACTGACACTACAGGCTTTTCTCACTGTTTGTTGTCTCTCCTTCACACAGAGAGATAAAATACGTATAAGCCCTCGCGGAACAGAGAGGTAGCGGCATAGGTAACGTTAGTTGTGGTGCGAGTGGTAATACGAGAGAAAGAAGGTGCGAATCTGGTAATAAATGCAGGAAGAATACATTCCCAAGAAAAACAGCACAGGTTCCATCGTCTGGCGGTGGTTGGGCTTCAAGCGGGAATATGTCGAACATACAACCTTAATTTGTCAAGTGTAGGGCAAAAGCGTTGCTACAAAAAGTAGCATTACTGCTAATATGTAGCATCATTTGAAAAGTCACCGGCTAGAGCAGGGGTCGGGAACCTTTTTGGCTGAGAGAGCCATGAAAGCCAAATATTTTAAAATGTATTTCCTTGAGAGCCGTATAATATTTTTAACACTGAATGCAACTGTCAAGTTCAAACAATGATGACATCTATTAAACAGACAAGAAGCAAGGAATTAAACAGAGACTGGATTCAATTTAGCTCAATGAGGAGAAACGCGTAGACCTGTACCTTGTACAGTGTCGTCCCACGCTCTGACAAGAGAATTTTACGCTTCCTCTTTTTTTTGGACTTTCCCTAATTACAACAACTAAAGGCGTGCATCTCTTCTTCTTCTTAATAACATTGTAATTCTGAAGGTAACCAATAATAAATCAAATACTTTTTACCATTAATGTGACTTCTTGAACAGGTGGGATGGAAACGGACGGATGGATTAAAATGCATGAGAATGTTTTATATTTTGAACGTTATTTTTAACACTGATTACCAGCGGAATTATTAATTACTTATCGTGTTAAGCAACGTCAGCTAAGATTTATCTGAGAGCCAAATGTGGTCATCAAAAGAGCCACATCTGGCTCTAGAGCCATAGGTTCCCTACCCCTGGGCTAGAGAATAAATGTTTGAAACTCCGCATGTCAACATCTCTGTTCGGTGCCACACCAACAAAATGCCGAGGCAACCATTTCCACAACAACACCGTATGAAAACAATAGTCAACAACAGAAGGAGATAAAGTCTGCAGGAACCTACCACATAGCGAAGGACATACACTATTTGATTTCCTATTATGCAGCTCATTTTTATTTGACAGTTATTGAAATATCTTGTGTGACATCATGCACAAAGGTGCACTTTATTTGTTTTAAACTATTGTAGTTGCGTCCTGTACTTTTATGTTCAAATACTGAACAGATGTTTACCTTATCCCAATAAACATATATTCAGTATTTTAACATAAAAGTGTTTGATTGTGACGCATTAAAAGCCACAAAATGCAACGGGTCCATCAGACCCACAAACACTGGCTGAGTCACAACAATATGAACGTTGCACGGAAAATTTCTCTGCCAGTTTTTGCATCCCATAGGGATTCTTCTTTTGTGTTTCTGCACCTGCGGTTCCCACACAAGGTTGCAACATTGTTTGTCAACACTGTCTGCTCTCATTTTCTCGCACACTTGACCCACTGATGTTCTGTGTACCTACACTCTGTCCTCCTCCTGTCTAGGCCTGGTGTGTGTGTGCATGTGCGTGTGCGTGTGTGTGTGTGTGTGGTACGCAGAACATCAGTTCCCTCACTTCTATTAGCCTCGGGTCCACTGGACCCGCACATCTTATATGTAATAGAAACATGTAGGGGGGGTGTTTGGTGTGTGGTCATTAAATATGAATTCTGATATATGTTCTTCACAGAAAATGAGCCAAAGTCAGTAAGTGTCAATTTTGAAAAATCAATCAATTGTAAAATTTTTCTTTTAATGAAAATGGGTCCCACAGACCTGAACACCGCACAAGGGTTAAAAAAAATAATTAAAGGAGCCCATTAAGGCAGCAAATTAGACCTGAATGATGCATGATATCTGTATTGCCTCACTATACCATAGGGCTGAAACTATCTATTATTTTAGTAATCGAGTAATCCATCAATTAGTTTGTTGGGCTAATTTTGTAATTTTTTGAAACATACTTTATAACCCCATTGCGTATTTTTTGGGAAAATAGTAGCAAAATTGATTTTTCTGTTAACCATATATTGGATCTATTTTCCAATAAATGCTCAAAATCTACATTGACATTGTGCATTAATGAAAGTAATATCAAAATAATATTCCATTATATGCCATATTGTTCACATTGCTGCAGTGTTCCATTTTTTTTTGCTTACCTTCAGTCTCGGTATACCGGTATTAGTATAGTACAACGATACTAATGAATAATATTCGGTACTATACCGCCTCTGTACCGGTTCGCCATTTTCTTAAAAGTATCATCCCTGCGAGGAATAGCTAAACATGCTTCACTCCACACCGTAACTCACCGGCGTCAAAATGTAAACAAACGCCATGGGTGGATCTACACCTAACATCGACTGTAATGATACCAAGTACAGTAGCGTAGATAGTTGATAGCACTATGATTAAGTCAACATTTTTTGGCATCACAACATCTTCTTTCGTTTTTGAAAATGTATATTATGTTTATGAACTCAGGAAATGCGTCCCTGGACAAATGAGGACTTTGAATATGACTAATGTATGATCCTGTAACGACTTGGTATCGTATTGATACCCGAATTTGTGGTATCATCCAAAACTAATGTAAAGTATCGAACAAAAGAATAATAAGTGATTATTACACTTTAACTGTAGGGTAGATAGAACATGTTAAAAGAGAAAGTAAGCAGATGTTAACAGTAAACTAAGAAGTAGATTGATAAATATTTTTTTACTGCTTGTCCTTTATAATTTTGACAAAATAATAAAATGGAAAATGACTTATTTAAAAAAAAAAAAAAAAGATGAAAAAAATAGATTTTTTTTAAAAGAAAAATATAATTTTTTAATTCGTTATTGTTTTTAATCTGTCCTGTCCTGCCGCTATAGATGTTTAGAAGTGTGGGATGGCTCTTTTGTTGCCTTATTTTCATTTGACTTTATTAAATGTTTGGGGGGGCAGTGCGGTGCGCCAGGGGTTGGTGCGTGTGCCTCACAATACAAAGGTCCTGAGTAGTCCTGAGTTCAATCCCGGGCTAGGGATCTTTCTGTGTGGAGTTTGCATGTTCTCCCCGTGACTGCGTGGGTTCCCTCCGGGTATTTTGGCTACCTCCCACTTCCAAAGACATGCACCTGGGGATAGGTTGATTGGCAACACTAAATACATATATAACATATACATATATAACATATAAAATAAAAACTAAATAATTTAAGGCTCAGAATGGTTTCTTAACAAAACTTTTCTACATATAAAGTGCTTTTTTTGATTGATTTATTGAGACTTTTATTAATAGATTGCACAGTTCAGTACATATTCCGTACAATTGACCACTAAATGCTAACACCCCAATATGTTTTTCAACTTGTTTAAGTCGGGGTCCACGTTAATCAACACCGCCCGCCTTTTTTGTGGACATGTTCCATAAATATTGATGTTAAAATGTCTTTTTTTGTGAAGAAATGTTTAGAATGAAGTTGATGAATCCAGATGGATCTCTATTACAATCCCCAAAGAGGGCACTTTAAGTTGATGATTACTTCTATGTGTAGAAATCTTTATTTATAATTGAATCACTTGTTTATTTTTCAACAAGTTTTTAGTTATTTGTATATCTTTCTTTCCAAATAGTTCAAGAAAGACCACTACAAATGAGCAATATTTTGCACTTTTTTACAATTTAATGAATCAAAAACTGATGACATAGTGCTTTATTTTACTTCTTTATCTTTTTTTCAACCATAAATGCTTTGCTGTGATTGGGGGGTACTTGAATTAAAAACATGTTCATAGGGGGTACATCACTGAAAGAAGGTTGAGAACCACTGTGTTATGAGAGTAGCGTGTGTGTGTGTGTGTGTGTGTGTATGTGTGTGTGTGTGTGTGTGTGTGTGTGGCCCTTTATTATGTGACGCATGTGACGCCAGTCAGTGTGTGTGTGAGCGAGCGAGGTGAGGGAGCTTAGCACGAGTGCGGCTGGTGTTTTGTTGGATTGGGTTTGTGTAAGACTTCAATAAAGCCACGATTTGCAACTAATAGCTGGACTCTTCATTTACCCTGGAGTCCGGAGCTGTGGAGACCCACTGCCGGGTAGAGTGAAGGGTTGTGCGCGCAAGGGAGACACTATGGGAGCCGGAAGAAGGAAAAGTGCAACACATGTTTGACGTGTTGTCAGAAGCAGCTGCTGAACAATCTTGGCAAACCTCCGTCCTCCATTGTTGTATCGCCCAGCCAAAGTGTTCCCAAACGGGAGATCTTAACAAGGCAGGATGGTCTTGCAGCTCTGGCTTTTTAACATGTTGTCCTAGCCTGCTAGCTGCTAGCATGTACTTGTTCGGTACACCTCCGAACCGAACCGAAACCCCCGTACCGAAACGGTTCGATACAAATAGACGTACCGTTACACCCCTATAAATTTGTCTAATAACATTTGAATCGCTCCCACTGTATAGTCTTTTTTTTTTCTTGTCCTTCACTCTCACTTTCCTCATCCACAAATCTTTCATCCTCACTCAAATTAATGGGGAAATCGTCGCTTTCTCGGTCCAAATCGCTCTCACTGCTGGTGGCCATGATTGTAAACGATGTTCAGATGTGAGGAGCTCCACAACCCGTGACGTCACGCGCACATCGTCTGCTACTCTCGGTACAGGCCAGGCTTTTTTATTAGCGACCAAAAGTTGCGAACCTAATCGTGGATGTTCTCTACTAAATCCTTTTAGCAAAAATATAGCAATATCGCGAAGTGGTCAAGTATGACACATAGAATGGACCTGCTATCCCCGTTTAAATAAGAACATCTCATTTCAATAGGCCTTTAAAAGGGAGACATTTAGAGTGCAGAGTGGGGGGAAAAAAAACATAACTTGCCAGACGATAAGTTTATTTTGTCACATTCCATTTCTATCAGGGCTGTGGAGGGGAAACGTGGATCACTATCTTCAATTATATAGTTTGGTATACATAGTTTTGTATTTATTGTGTTGAGAAGATCTCAGGGGCGGGTGGATCCAACGCAAGTTAGCAGATACTGTACATGGCAATGGAATTCTGGGAGCTGGCCTCTGATTTCTGTGTTGACTCACAGGAATGCAAGCCCGGCCTACTGATACTATTATCAGTGAAACGCACACACAAGCGCTCGGAAACAGGATGGTAATTACAGGGAATTATCTTGTCCTCTCGGCTCTTCTACATCGAACATTTCTGTTGTTTTTATTATCATCGCTGAACTTGTTTATTGTACTTCCCCTGCAGATGTTCCTGACAGTTTACCTCAGTAACAACGACCAACACTTCACTGAGGTTCCCATCACCCAGGAAACGCTATGCCGAGACGTGGTGGACCTGTGCAAGGAGCCAGGAGAGGCCGACTGCCACCTGTCCGAGATGTGGCGTGGATCTGGTGAGCGCCTCTTGACGCGATCTCGTCCAAAGAAAATGGCTTTTAGAAGTTGATACTGGAGGAACATAGCTTCTCTGAAATGGAGCCCAAATGGAGATTAGCTGTTTTAACTTGCATGGCAATTTATTTTCGAAGGCCTCTTGACGGTCTCAAATGCAAATCGAGTCCGTAATCCCAGTGACAAACTCAAGCACCCAGACCCGTCTGGAAGCGTTCACATTGGGAACTCGAGGAGGGAACGGCGTCTGTTTCCACGGCGACGCTGCCTACTACAGTGAAGAAAAGTACCAATTATTATGTTTGAGTACTCTCACAAGTACCATGAAGGGGCGGTCCTGGGAAGCCTTTTTCACGTCGCAGACTCTCTTTTTAAAGATGTATGGCTCCTAGGACCACTTTTTATGATAATAATCCATTGACGTCTGCTTGACTGCGAACGTGTAAGTCCATTTATATGATGGAGCAGGTTGAATAAATTGTTTCCTGACTATATAAAGCAGGGGTCGGGAACCTTTTTGGCTGAGAGAGCCATGAAAGCCAAATATTTCACAAAGTATTTCCGTAAGAGCCATATAACATTTTTCAACACTGAATACAACTCAATTTGTGCATTTTTAAGTATGACCAACATTTGTAGAGTTTAATAAGTCTTATTCTTTTTAACAACATTGTTATTATAAAAGTGAAGTGAATTATATTTATATAGCGCTTTTCTCTAGTGACTCAAAGCGCTTTACATAGTGAAACCCAATATCTAAGTTACATTTTAAAACCAGTGTGGGTGGCACTGGGAGCTGGTGGGTAAAGTGTCTTGCCCAAGGACACAACGACAGTGACTAAGATGATGCAAGCGGGGATCGAACCTGCAACCCTCAAGTTGCTGGCACAGCCGCTGTACCAACCGAGCTATGCCGCCCCAAAGTTAACCAATAATACGTATAATACTTCTTACCATTAATGTGACATCTTGAACAGGTGCGGTAGAAAAAACGGATGGTTGGATTAAAATGCATGAGAATGTTTTATATTTTGAACCTTATTTTTGAAACTGTGATTACCAGCGGAATTATTCATTACTTATTGTGTTAAGCAATGTCAGCTAAGATTTATCTGAGAGCCAGATGCAGCCATAGGTTCCCTACCGCTGATTTAAGCATTAGACACCTTTTTACCTGCACCCTGCCTCCCGCTGTTTCCCACATCTACAAAGCAATTAGCTTCCGACTTTCACCTACTGATACGGAAGAGTATTACACGGTTACTCGGCAAAGCTCGGTTGGTAGAGTGTCCGTGCTAGCAACCTGAGGGTTCCAGGTTCGATTCCCGCTTCCGCCATCCTAGTCACTGCCGTTGTGTCCTTGGGCAAGACACTTTACACACCTGCCCCCAGTGCCACCCACACTGGTTTAAATGGAACTTAGATATTGGGTGTCACTTTGTAAAGCGCTTTGAGTCACTAGAGAAAAGCGCTATATAAATATAATTATCTGAGAGCCATATATAGTCATCAAAAGAGCCACAGGTTCCCTACCCCTGATATAAAGAGTAGTTTGGCTCTAAATCAGCAAGAATAAGGAGGTCATTCAGATGAAAGTGTACGCTGATTACAGTGTGAGAGAGGTTTACTGGGATCTTTCATCTCCGTAATATTGCTAAAATTCGTTCCATTTTGTCATTATTCATGCATTCGTTACCTCTCGTCTCGATTACTGTAACGTATTATATTCGGGTCTCCCTATGCAGAGGTGGGTAGAGTAGCCAGAAATTGTACTCAAGTAAGAGTACTGTTACTTTAGAGATGTATTACTCAAGTAAAAGTACGGAGTAGTCACCCAAATATTTACCTGAGTAAAAGTGAAAAGTATGTTGTGAAAAAACTACTGAGTAACTGATGAATAACCAGTTCGTTTAATGATGACGGCAACAAGTAATGCACAAAAACATAAAAATAGCAATGAACAAATTCAGAGCCAGGAATATCTCTTAAGCAACTAAAACAATAGTATAACGGTAAACAAAAATTTCGGTTCGGTACGTACCTCGGTTCAGAGGTCACGGTTCGGTTCATTTTCGGTATAGTAAGAAAACAAAAAAATTTGCAATTTTTGATTATTTATTTAAAAAATTTGCTATGTCTTCCACCAAAAATATTTTCTTAGTGGAATATTTGATGTGAAGTAATCGGAACCTTGGCTAGGTCAATAATTCATAATAACATTGATTTTGATTCAATATTATGTTTTGAGCAATGACAGTTTGAAAGAAAAAAAAAACAGCTTTGTTTTATTAGTCAACGTTGCAACTTTTTCTAAATTACATTTAGCCTTTAAGCTTTTTTACTTCACTTTTGTTTGTGTTTTTGTTTATTTAAATAGTATTTTTAGAATGTGCCGTGGGCCTTTAAAACATTAGCTGTGGGCCGCAAATGGCCTCCGGGACACACTTTTGACACTCCTGCTATAGATAATAAAAAATCAAATCTGATAAATCTATGGATAAAAAGCAGAGCCTGGCGACTCTCTCGCTCTCTCTGTCTCTGCCCCTCCCTCACGAATGTTGCTGCGTGCAGCACTTTTTTTTTTTTGTTTTTAACCCCTTCTTAACCCTGAAGGTACATTGAAAATACACGCAACCCTAACTTAAAATGCCGGACATTCGAGGCATTTAAGAAACTCCACCTGGACAGTTCCGCAAAGAGGACATATCCAGTGAAAAGAGGAGGTATGGTCAGTCTATCATAGCCCGGTCGTTGCTAGCACGCCTTGTTGTTTTTTTGATTGATTAAAACTTTTATTAGTAGATTGCACAGTACAGTACATATTCCGTACAATTGACCACTAAATGGTAACACTCTAATACATGTGTGTCAAACTCTGGCCCGCGGGCCAAATTTGGCCCGCCGTGTATTTTCATTTGGCCCTTGAGGCAATATCAAATTAACATTAGAGCTGGCCCGCCAATATTCTACAGTGGCGGTGTCGCTGTAACACCGCATTCACCGCTAATACTCATACTTGCTAACCCTCCCCCCGATTTTCCAAGGAGACTCCCAAATTTCAGTGCCCCACATGAAAATCGCAGGTCGCAAACATTCTCCCAAATTTCTCCCGATTCCCACTTGGACAACAATATTGGGGGCGTGCCTTAAAGGCACTGCCTCAAGCGTCCTCTAAAACCTTCCGTCACATCCGCTTTTCCTACGTAGAAACAGCATGCCGGCCTAGTCACATGATATATGTGGCTTTTACACACACACACACACACACACACACACACACACACACACACACGCTAATGCAATGCAAGCTTGGTCAACAGCCATACATGTCACACTGAGGGTGGCCGTATAAACAACTTTAAGACTGTTACAAATACGCGCCCCACTGTGAACCAACACTAAACGAGAATGACAAGAAAATTTTGGGAGAACATCCGCACTGTAACACAACATAAACACAACAGAACAAATACAGAGAACACTTTGCAGCACTACCTCTTCCTGGACGCTACAATATAAAAATGTATGGGAAAAGTTTATTTTGATATTTACCCGAGAAGGCTGCAAATAGAAAAGAAGCATTCAATTTCTATTTAAATTTGATTTGATATGCCATTGCTATTTTTAAATGATTAGTATTATTTGAAACTCCATTTTGCATGTCACTATAAAGTTATATAAGTCTCGCTTGTTCAATATTCAATGCAAAACTTGTTTGGGTCCCTATTAAAAGGTTCATTTGTTCAACCTTGGCCTGCGACTTTGTTCAGTTTAAAATTTTGGCCCACTCTGTATTTGAGTTTGACACCCCTGCTCTAATACGTTTTTCAACTTGTTTAAGTCGGGGTCCACGTAAATCAATTCATGGTGCCTCGGTGTGCATTGTTTACAAAACGTGCGGTGCGCTACTTAATATGTCCGTGTCGTTCGGTACACCTCCGAACCGAAACCCGCTTACCGAAACAGTTCAATACAAATACATGTACCGTTACACCCCTAATATTAGATAATATATATTTTGTTTTACACTGTATTGAAAAACATTTGAAAATTAATTATACCTTTGCAACCTCATTATACTATTGGCTAAGTTTTGTATTCATAAATGTAAGTTTCTCAATACCCGACATATTTTTTGTGCCTTTTAAAAAGATTTAGAACTCTACATTAAAACACTTTTCCTCTAACAACCAAAAGCTGTGAAATCAATGATGCTGTGTTCCAAATTTAAGTCATTTACTGAGATTGAGTGAGCCCATGGCTTTGCACTTTATTTTAGATATATATTTTTTTTGCATTTTATTTTAGTTACTTTGACTTAACAACCCCCTGGCGCTGTTTTGTACTGTTTTTGTACTTACTTTGATTATTGTTTTCAACTGTTTGTAAATGTTGAAATTTATAAATGAAGGTTTC
This sequence comes from Nerophis ophidion, assembly GCF_033978795.1. Classification (NCBI taxonomy): domain Eukaryota; kingdom Metazoa; phylum Chordata; class Actinopteri; order Syngnathiformes; family Syngnathidae; genus Nerophis; species Nerophis ophidion. The sequence goes on from NC_084619.1 coordinate 3,789,289, forward strand.
TAAAAAAATTTTTTTTTTAAAGTGCAGTTAATATTGTCTCTGTTTGATTGGTGAAACAGAGTCAAACGTCACAAGTGACTGCATTTGATTGGTGAAACGCAGGCATGTGATAGATCCTACTTTGAAGGTCTGTGACAAATCAAAACAAACAAAGCGTGCATTAACAGATCGATAAAAGTCAGTAGCCAGCTGAATGTAGATAAATGGAGCGGAGTAAAAGTAGCGTTTCTTCTCTACAAATATACTCAAGTAAAAGTATGTTGCATTAAAACTACTCTTAGAAGTACAATTTATCCCAAAAGTTACTCAAGTAGATGTAAGGGACTAAATGTAGCGCGTTACTACCCACCTCTGTCCCCATGTCTAGCAGTAAAACAGGACAGTTGGTACAAAATGCGGCTGCTAGACTTTTGACAAGAACAAGAAAGTTTAATCATATTACGTCTATACTGGCTCACTTGCACTCACTTAAGATGTGACTTTAAGGTTTTATTGCTTACGTATAAAATACTACACGGTCTAGCTCCATCCTATCTTGCTGATTGTATTGTACCATATGTCCCGGCAAGAAATCTGCCTTCAAAGGACTCCGGCTTATTAGTGATTCCCAGAGCGGGCTATAGAGCGTTTTCTGTTCGGGCTCCAGTACTCTGGAATGCCCTCCCGGTAACAGTTAGAGATGCTACCTCAGTAGAAGCATTTAAAGGGGAACATTATCAGCTAACCTATGCAGGCGTCAATATATACCTTGATGTTGCAGAAAAAAGACCATGTATTTTTTTAACCGATTTCCGAACTCTAAATGGGTGAATTTTGGCAAATTAAACGCCTTTCTGTTTATCGGTCTTTTAGCGATGACGTCAGAACGTGACGTTACCGAGGTAACACACCCGCCATTTTCATTTTCACATTACAAACACCGGGTCTCAGCTCTGTTATTTTCCGTTTTTTTGACTATTTTTTGGAACCTTGGAGACATCATGCCTCGTCGGTGTGTTGTCGGAGGGTGTAACAACACTAACAGGGAGGGATTCAAGTTGCACCACTGGCAACAAATCTGCCGCTAGACCCCCATTGAGTGTCTTCACATTTGACCGGCGATGCTAAGACAGACATGGCACAGAGATGTATGGATAACCTGCAGATGCATTTGCAACCATTAAGTCAACAAAATCACAAAGGTGAGTTTTGTTGATGTTGTTGACTTATGTGCTAATCAGACATATTTGGTCACGGCATGACTGCCAGCTAATCGATGCTAACATGCTATTTACGCTAGCTGTATACACATTTGAAACTAGATACCCACATTTAATACAAAACAAACACTTACCAATCGACGGATTTAAGTTGCTCCAGTGTCACAAGATGCGAAAGTCCTGATCGTTTGGTCCGCACATTTTACCGGCGATGCTAATAAGGCAGCCATGCTATGGGCCACTTCATTAGGTACACCCACGCTATGGCCGAATAGCGTCAATAGCTATTCGCTCAATAGCTTCAATTTCTTCTTCAATTTCGTTTTAGCTATCTGCCTCCATACTCCGACCATCTGTTTCAATACATGCGTAATCTGTTGAATCGCTTAAGCCGCTGAAATCCGAGTCTGAATCCGAGCTAATGTCGCTATATCTTGCTGTGTTAACCGCCATGTTGTTTACATTGGCAGCACTGTATGACGTCACAGGGAAATGGATAGTGGTTTCGAAGATAGCAAAAATAAGGCAATTTAAAGCTTTATTTAGGGATATTCCGGGACCGGTAAAATTTTGAAAAAGACTTCAAAAAATACAACAAGCCACTGGGAACTGATTTTTATTGTTTTTAACCCTTTTGAAATTGTGATAATTTTTCCTCTTTAAGTCCCATCTTAAAACTCCTTTGTATACTCTAACCTGCTGGCCCCACTATGGACTGGACTCTCACTATTATGTTGGATCCACAATGGACTGAACTTTCACAATATTATGCTAGATCCACTCGACGTCCATTGCACCGGTCATCCTAGAGATCTGCAGTCCTCTCCAAGGTTTCTTATTGTCATCCCACTGGGTTGAGTTTTTTTTGCCCTGATGAGAGATCTGAACCGAGGATGTCGTTGTGGCTTGTGCAGCCTTTTGAGACACTTGTGATTTAGGGCTACATACTGTATTTTTCGGAGTATAAGTCGCACCTGCCGAAAATGCATAATAAAGAAGGAAAAAAAACATATAAATTGCACTGGAGTATAAGTCGCATTTTTGGGGGAAATTTATTAGATAAAACCCAACACCAAGAATAGACATTTGAAAGGCAATTTAAAATAAATAAAGAATAGTGAACAACAGGCTGAATAAGTGTAATTTTATATGAGGCATAAATAACCAACTGAGAAGGTGCCTGCTATGTTAACCTAACATATTATGGGAAGAGTCATTCAAATAACTATAACATATAGAACATGCTATAAGTTTACCAAACAATCTGTCACTCCTAATCGCTAAATCCCATGAAATCTTATACGTCTAGTCCAGGGGTGCCCATTACGTCAATCGCGAGCTACCAGTCGACCGGGGGGGGTGTGTCAGTCGATCTCCATCCAGGCTTTTAAAAAAAATAGACCTAAAAATGAGTGATCATCAATCTTCACCAAGACGTCACTTAAATGACGTTCACGGTACCGGAGGGTCTTGTGAGATGACGCTGGCTGCTGCAAGATCATTATTATGAAAATATGACCGAGAGGAAGGCCAGAAACACTTTTTATTTCAACAGACTCTCGCGCCGTACCTTCCGTCAAAACTCTAAAGGCCGACTGCACATTTCCTATCTTCACAATAAAAGCCCTGCTTCATGCTGCCTGCGCTAACTAAATACAGAGTCTCGGAAAACTGGCGTGCACAAGCGATCCCTCAGAAAGCTGGCGTGCACATCACTTGTGCACGCCAGCTTTCCCAGACTCTTATTTTGTTAGCGCAGGCAGCATGAAGCAGGGCTTTTATTGTGAAGATAGGAAATGTGCAGTCGGCCTTTAGAGTTTTGACGGAAGGGACGGCGCAAGTCTGTTGAAATAAAAAGTGTTTCTGGCCTTCCTCTCTGTCATTTTTTCATAATAATGAACTGGCAGCAGCCAGCGTCATCTCACAAGACCCTCGGGTGCCGTGAATGTCAATCAAGCAAGCTACGGAATTTGCCGCCAATGTTTTTCTTGTAAAGTGTATGGAAGCTGGATGGATTAGATGCCAAAAACCAACCACTTTCATGTGGTATTGTACAGAAAGGACAACTTTTTTTCTCCTCCATTTGAAAATGTGGGCGTTATCATCATTACTGTCTGATTCCAATCAATGCAAGTCATCAGAATCAGGTAATACACCAACTTATATTCTTGTCTTTGTGAAAGAAAGACATCTATATGTGTTACACATGCTTGTATTATCATTAAACACATTTAACTTGTTTACAAAAATGTCTCTTTCATAAATAAATAAATATAAATGATATATATAAATGAGGTAGATCCCCTCGAGTTGGTCAATTGAAAAGTAGCTCGCCTGCAGAAAAAGTGTGGGCACCCCTGGTCTAGTCTCTTACGTTAATAAGCTGAATAATATTATTTGATATTTTACGGTAATGTGTTAATAATTTCACACATAAGTCGCTCCTGAGTATAAGCCGCACCCTCGGCCAAACTATGAAAAAAACTGTGACTTATAGTCCGAAAAATACGTTAAAATAAACATCGTTTGATTGATTGAAGTCCACTTTGCTTCCACAGAGCGAGCTGTAGGGGACGGCGAGAGGATGCTGGATGTGCTCCAGCGATGGGGACAACACAGGCCTGAGGTGCGCTTCTTCCTGCGCCACAGCCGAGCCCCGAGCAGGGATTCAGGTGAGTGGGGGACGTGAAAGTCCCACAGCAACCGCCGCACGTCACCACGTAGCACAAAGTGTTCCAGTCAAGTCGCCATAAGCTTATTACTTTTCCCTTTTCTTAACAACGCGGAAAACGCAAGTATTTCTGGTTGTGTGCGATCCTCTCAGCGTCTCAGTTGCGTAACTAAGCCCCTTTTGCCCCTCACAGCTTGAGTCTGGCCTAGAGATTAGACGCTTGTTTTCCCTTCCTGTTATCTTACCCCTTCTCTTTTTTCCCACAGTAGGCTCACCTCTCTGATTTTACTTTGCACAAATGCATATTATGTTATTTAAAAAAAGTGATTATTTGCTTCTCATGTAGCGCTGTGAAGTAGTGAAGTATATATTTATATAGCGCTTTTCTCTAGCAACTTAAAGCGCTTTACATAGTGAAACCCAATACCTAAGTTGCGTTTAAACCAGTGTGGGTGGCACTGGGAGCAGGTGGGTAAAGTGTCTTGCCCAAGGACACAACGGCAGTGACTAGGATGGCGGAAGCGGGAATCGAACCTGCAACCCTCAAGTTGCTGGCACGGCCCCTCTACCAACTGAACTTTGGGGTGGCTTATATTTTTCTGTAAAGGTTGTGCACAAAAAGCTGTGGATGACATGGGAGAATACATGTAATATAGGTAACTTTTAGGGCTGCGAATCTTTGGGTGTCCCACGATTCGATTCAATATCGATTCTTGGGGTCAAAATCTATCTATTTTTTTTCAATTCAACACGATTCTCGATTCAAAAACGATTCTGTATTCATTCAATACACAGCAGGATCTACCCCAGTCTGCTGACATGCAAGCAGAGATTTAAAAAAAACAAGCTTTTATAATTGTAAAGGACAACGTTTTATCAACTGATTGCAATAATGTAAATTTGTTTTAATTATTAAACGAACCAAAAATATGACTTATTTTATCTTTGTGAAAACATTGGACACAGTGTGTTGTCCAGCTTATGAGATGCCATGCAAGTGTAAGCCACTGTGACACTATTGTTCTTTTTTATAATTTTTTATAAATGTCTAATGATAATGTCAATGAGGGATTTTTAATGCTGAAATTATAACTAATATTGATACTGTTGTTGATAATATTCATTTTTGTTTCACTACTTTTGGTTTGTTCTGTGTGGTGTTTGTGTCTCCTCTCAATTGCTCCGTTTATTGCAGTTCTGAGTGTTGCTGGGTCAGGTTTGGTTTTGGAATTGGATTGCATTGTTATGGTATTGCTGTGTATTGTTTTGTTGGATTGATTAGAAAAAAAAAACAATTAAAGAAAAAAAAAAAAGAGAATCGATTCTGAATCACACAACGTGAGAATCACGATTCAAATTCGAATTGATTTTTTTCCCCACACCCCTAATAACTTTACATATCACGAGACAAATAGTTGATGATTTATGGGCACACATGACTTGTTAGGCCCCTAAAAGTGTGTACCAGCTTTTGCGATGATCCGAATCAACACCATAAAGCTACAGTGGATGTACTGTATTGTAGAGTGCTGTAAGCTGTATGAGACATATCAAGTCAGTCCAAGTCAGTGCATCTCAATTACAAAACCCAAAACCAGTGAAGTTGGAATTAAAAACAGAATACAACGATTTGCAAATCCTTTTTAACCTATCCATCCATCCATTTTCTACCGCTTATTCCCTTTTGGGGTCGCAGGGGGCGCTGGCGCCTATCTCAGCTACAATCAGGCGGAAGGCGGGGTACACCCTGGACAAGTCGCCACCTCATCACAGGGCCAACACAGATAGACAGACAACATTCACACACTAGGGCCAATTTAGTGTTGCCAATCAACCTATCCCCAGGTGCATGTCTTTGGTGGTGGGAGGAAGCCGGAGTACCCGGAGGGAACCCACGCATTCACGGGGAGAACATGCAAACTCCACACAGAAAGATCCCGAGCCTGGATTTGAACCCAGGACTGCAGGGCCTTCGTATTGTGAGGCAGACGCACTAACCCCTCTGCCACCGTGAAGCCCTCAACCTATATTCAATTGAATAGACTTCAAAGACAAGATACTTAACATTCGAACTGGAAAACGTAGTTTTTTTTTGCAAATATTAGCTCATTTGGGATTTGATGCCTGCAACTTGTTTCAAAAAAGCTGGCACAAGTGGCAAAAAAGACTGAGAAAGTTGAGGAATGCTCATCAAACACTTATTTGGAACATCCCACAGGTGAACAGGCTAACTGGGAACAGGTGGGTGCCATGATTGGGTATAAAAGAAGCTCAGTCATTCACAAACAAGGATAAGGCGAGGGTCACCACTTTTGTGAACAAACACGTGAGCAAATTGCTTAAGAACAACATTTATCAACCAGCTATTGCAAGGAATTTAGGGATTTCACCATCTACGGTCTGTAATATCATCAAAAGGTTCAGAAAATCTGTAGAAATCACTGGACGGAAGCAGCAAGGCTGAACACCAACATTCAATGCCTGTGATCTTCGATCCCTCAGGCGGTACTGCATCAATAAACAACATCAGTCCACATTTCAAATTGTCTTTGGAAACTGTGGATGTCGTGTCCTTAGGAACAAAGAGGAAAGGAACCATCCGGATTGTTATAGGCGAAAGTTGAAAAGACATGCACCTGGGGATAGGTTGATTGGCAACACTAAATTGGCCCTAGTGTGTGAATGTTGTCTGTCTATCTGTGTTGGCCCTGCGATGAGGTGGCGACTTGTCCAGGATGTACCCCGCCTTCCGCCCGATTGTAGCTGAGATAGGCGCCAGCGCCCCCCGCGACCCCAAAAAGGGAATAAGCGGTAGAAAATGGATGGATGGATGAAAAACCGGAATCTGTGATGGCATGGGTAACTTACACATCTGTGAAGGCACCATTAATGCTGAAAGGTACATACAGCTTTTGGAGCAACATATGTTGTCATCCAAGCAATGTTATCGTGGACGCCCCTGCTTATTTCAGCAAGATAATGCCAAGCTACGCGTTACAACAGCGTGGCTTCATAGTAAAAGAGTGCAGGTACTAGACTGGCTTGCTTGTAGTTTAGAACTGTCTCCCATTGAAAATGTGTAATATCACTATACCATCCATCCATTTTCTACCGCTTATCCCTTTTGGTGTCGCAGGCAGCGCTGGAGCCTATCTCAGCTTCAATCGGGCGAAAAGCGGTGTACACCCTGGACAAGTCGCCACCTCATCGCAGGGCCAACACCGATAGACAACATTCACACTCACATTCACACACTAGGGCCAATTTAGTGTTGCCAATCAACCTATCCCCAGGTGCATGTTTTTGGAAGTGGGAGGAAGCCGGAGTACCCGGAGGGAACCCACGCAGTCACGGGGAGAACATGCAAACTCCACACAGAAAGATCCCAAGCCTGGATTTGAACCCAGGACTGCAGGACCTTCGTATTGTGAGGCAGACGCACTAACCCCTGGGCCACCGTGCTGCCCTTGCACTATACCATTGCATGTAATTATGTGCATTGCAGTTATTATTCACACAACATAAAATAAATAATAAAATATTAATAAAGAGGCATGGATGACACTTCATGACAGTAACACTTGCGTTTATACATACATAAGTAACATTTTATTTAATTATATATTAATACAATTATGAATTAATTTATTGTTAATAAAACCTTGTGCTTATTTATTATATACTGTTTTTATAATGGTATTTGATTGCTGTTCTGACAGTAACCCATGAAAATCTCAAAGAAATGTATACAATTTTATACATTAATTTTGTGAAATTAATTATACATATCGTATTTCCTTGAATTGCGGCCGGGGCGCTAATTAATTAAAACCTCTTCTCACTCCGGCGTTTACCAAAGGCATGCGGTAAATTTAAGCCTGCGCTTATAAATTTGAGTATGATGTAAGGATAACATCATAAAAATCACATTTAATTAAAAAAACGTTATTATGGTTTTACCTTTACTTATAAATGAAGTCCATGCACAGCTCCTTCTGATCAAAAACATCGATAACTTGTTTATAGAAGTCTTCCTAATCTTTCTTCAGTTTTAAAAGTCTCGATGGAGATCTTCCTTTATTACCTCCTGCTTCGATTGAAAGTCCAGTTTAGAAAACGGTTTTATTTTAGATATGTAAGCCTCCTTGTTAAAAGTGCAAGCGAGAGGAAAAAATAAACGATCGCTGCTTGTTGTCACTTCTTCTGCAGCCGAGTAGTCGCAAGAAGGATCACTAGCGCCCTCTATCACCAGAAGGCGGGAGTCATTTAATTACTCATGTTTGACACACACAGCTACGGTATATTAATAAAACATAGCTGCTTACTGTTCCTTTTAGCATACTCAATAGCTTGGACCTTAAATCCTACTGAATAGCTCTTAATCTTCTTCCCTTTATGCGATTTAAAATGATTGAAATCCGCCTCCTCCATTTTGAAAATGATGACCGGTGAAGTGTCACTCGTGACGTGACGAGTTTGACCCGGCGGAAATTCTAGGCATATGCTAATTATTTTTGCGAAACGAGTTTGACCCGGCAGAAATTTTGGACATGCACTAATAAAAAAAATACTTTGCGAAACGAGTTTGGCCCGGCGTTAATCCCGAGCCGGCGGTAATGCTTAGCATGCGCTAATTATTTTGCGAAACGAGTTTGACCCGACAGTAATTCTAGTCAGGCGCATACTATATATATACCCGGCGGCAATTCAAGGAAATACTGTACTAATCGTGGAACTGTGATTACCCAGACTACAATCTTACAGTCGAAACCTATAGTTGGGCTTTTATGTGCATACATACACATTGATGGAGTATCCTATTTTTGTGTCATTTTTCCAGATTAGTTCAAATCTCGTCTTTCACTGGTGCATTGTCTTCTGTTCAGCAATCTGCCTATTTAACACACATAATTGCAGGCCAAGGGTCGTCTAACCCCATTATACAAGCTAAAGGGCTTTGGTCACGGGGCAGGGCTTTATGGGCTCTGGACTGCAATAGTAGCCTGTTCAGTCACAGATTAATGTGGGCGGGCGTACGCTTGCGGGACCCCTCCCACACGGTGCTTGGTTATGTATGAAGCCAAACCCTGAGATTATTGTTGCAAGGAGGCACAAAGAATGGTGTTGTTTCCCAGAGGAGCCTTTGACTTCCATTACACTGATGTATATCTGCTGCCGCAGCACCTGAGAGAGAGAGCAGAAAGAGCCGTTACTTTGTTGCCATGTTTGATAGAGACTGTCATAGCTGGCACGTAAAGGGGAGCAGTTAAGATTGTTTGTTACTCCACGCCATGTCTGACCGGGTCTTGTACCGCCTTGCTCCCTTAGGTGTGTCCAGAGGCTCGGAGCCAAAGAGGAATGGAGTGAAGGGTCCACCAGACAGAAGAATGGAGAACGGGGTGAGTTCTTTAAAGCGTACCATATTTTCTAGACTAAAAGGCGCACTTAAAATCCTTTTTTTCCCTTAAAAATCGACATTGCGCCTTATAACCCGTTGCGCCTAATGTACGGAATAATTCTGGTTTTGCTTACCGACCTCGAAGCAATTTTATTTAGTACATGCTGTAATAAGTGTGACCAGTAGATGGCAGTCAAACATAAGAGACACATGTCGACTGGAATATGATGACAATATGACTCAAGTAAACAACACTAACATGTTATATGTTCCATTGAAATTATGGAACATTATACAAGGCGCTCAAAAATCTATCAAAATGTTTTAGTACGACTTTGGTAAGCTATGAATTGTACTTGATGAATTGTACTAGCCTTCAACATACAAGTGTTATAAAGGTGTGTGTATAAAGTAAGACGTATTATTTGGCGTTTTGTATGGCAATATTATACAAAATCAACTTTTCTTACCTTCTGGTACCTGCTGATCGTTATTTGGGATCTGCATAAATCCTGAAAAATTGTGCACGCCCGCCTTTGAAGTCTGTGCCGACACAGTAGTCAATGAGCTTCTTTTTTTTTGGTCTATCTTCTTGTTATGGGACATTCATCCTCCGCTGTTGCCATTATAATTATAAAGTAGTGTAAAGTTCTTACTTATATCTGTCAGTAAACTCACCATGAAAGCGCTAAACCATACCGGTGTAGTGAGTTTCCATTATTCACCCAAGGAACTTTAGTTATTAGAGAGTTGTTGTTGTTTCTGGATGAAAAGATGCTGCTCCGTTATTGACCTAAGTAAAGTTTGAATGCTATTAAAACAGGTAGCTCCATCTTTTGACACTTCTACGACTCCCGTCCTTGCATGCTACACTGCTACAGCAAATATAACGTAAATAAGACTGCCAACAAAACAGCGCATCCGGAAACGACTGTCAGAAAGCTGCTTAAAGATGATATGTTAAACATAATCTTGTCATGGTCCGGATCATGGTCTCATTTTGTTTTGTTAGTTTTAGACTCGGCATTGGTTCCTGTTTTTGTGCACCCATGTTTGTTTTAGTTACTATGGCGATGTATGATTTTCACCTGCCTCTGGTGTTCGGACCGCGTACCTGCTTCCAATATAGAGACATAATTTAAGCCTGTCTTTGCCAGTCAGTCTGGCTGGCGTCATTGCTCGTTTTAAGTCTGATTACATAGTTATGCTAGTTGTTCCATGCCATAGTTTGGTTAGTGATTCATGCCACAGTTTCATGTTTGTGTCTTGCTATGCCATAGTTTATGCTAGTTGTTTCAGGCCACAGTTTCATGCTTGTTTTATGCAATACCATAGTTCAAGCTGTTTGTTTCTTGCTACGCCATAGTTTATGCTAGTTTTTCGCTTTATGCCATGTCTCTGTAAGTTTTGTTTGTCTCTTGCCTTTGACTTTGTAAAATGTGTTTATTTCATGCCACAGTTTTATAAGTTCTCTATGTCCATAGTGTATGCTAAGTATTTACTTTAACTTAAAGTGCGATCAGCCTTGTTTTCCGTTTTTGTACTTTTTTTGAGTGAAGATTACTAAATATGTTTCTACCTGCAAGCCTTATCCGGAATAGTCCGTTTGCATCCCGGGAGAACAAACCCCGCAGCAAGCTGCGACCCCCCCTGCCGTGACAAATCTGTGCAACCAAATAACCACCATTACATGTTATGTAGACCACAAGGAACTGTTTTCAATTTAGAAAAAAAACAACAATAATATGACTCCTTTATTGCGCCTTATAAACCGGTGAGCCTTATATATGAAAAAAGCTCGAAAATAGACCATTCATCGGTTTTTCGCTTTATGCCTTGTCTCTGTAAGTTTTGTTTGTCTCCTGCCTTTGACTACGTAAGTCGTGTTTATTTCATGCAGTTTTATAAGTTCTCTATGTCCATAGTCTATGCTAAGTATTTACTTTAACTCCAAGTGCGATCAGCCTTGTTTTCCGTTTTTGTACCTTTTTTGAGTGAAGATTATTAAATATGTTCCTACCTGCAAACCTTGTCCGGAATAGTCCGTTTGCATCCCGGGAGAACAAACCTTGCAGCAAGCTGCGATCCAACCGTCCCCTCCCCGCCGTGACAAATCTGTGCAACCAAATAACCACCATTACATGTTATGTAGACCACAAGGAACTGTTTTCAATTTAGAAAAAAAACAACAATAATATTACTCCTTTATTGCGCCTTATAAACCGGTGAGCCTTATATATGAAAAAAGCTCGAAAATAGACCATTCATCGATTTTTCGCTTTAGGCCTTGTCTCTGTAAGTTTTGTTTGTCTCTTGCCTTTGACTATGTAAAACGTGTTTATTTCATGCCACAGTTTTATAAGTTCTCAAGGTCCATAGTCTATGCTAAGTATTTACTTTAACTCCAAGTGTTATCAGCCTTGTTGTCCGTTTTTGTACCTTTTTTGAGTGAAGATTATTAAACATGTTCCTACCTGCAAACCTTGTCCGGAATAGTCCGTTTGCATCCCGGGAGAACAAACCTTGCAGCAAGCTGCGATCCAACCGTCCCCTCCCCGCCGTGACAAATCTGTGCAACCAAATAACCACCTTTACATGTTATGTAGACCACAAGGAAGTGTTTTCAATTTATAAAAAAAATAAATAATAATATGACTCCTTTAATGCGCCTTATGAACCGTGCACCTTAAAAGCAGTGCGCCTTATAATCCGGTGCGCCCAATGGTCCGGAAAATACGGTACCTTAAATCTCCTGTGGCACTATTGTATTTCAATATGCTATTGTGAAAATAGGAATTGGAATTGAATGTTCTCACCTCCTATTTCCATGCCAGAGCATTATTGAACATGAAATCAAAAGGGCCTTTGCTGGTTACAGCCAAGTGCTGCGCCCCATTTCCTCAATTAACCAACAATCAATTCCACACAGTACACTAAATTCTTAAATCAATGAAGTGATATTTTTGGCCACCCTTAGAGAAGACCACTTGTGCTCTGTCCCTCATTAAAACCACATAAGCCCCACTGCCTAATTAGACCTTTGATGACTTTCCTGTTGTGCTGTTATGTTGACATAAAGTATGTGACCCATTATTTTGTTCCCCTATACTGCACAAGAAGGGAACCAATTAATTCAGTTCAGCTTCCTCTCCACGGTATAGAAATGCAAATTTTTTTTTTTTTTTTTACAGGCCATGCATTGTATACAAAGACTTTATTGTGCATTTACATAGTTGAGATTTAGTGAATGCATTTTTTTTTGTATGACTCTGTTATGACTCATTTTGCCCATGGCATACCCGTCCAGGTGGCAGCACCCAGAATGGACATGACTTTGGCGGAGCTACAGGAGATGGCTGCCAGACAGCAGCAGCAGATTGAAGCTCAACAACAACTCCTGGCTTCCAAGGTACAGAGAGAGAGAGAGAGAGTGAGACAGGAGGAAGATGAAAGTCCAGACAGGAGCTGGTAGAGATGATAGGATGTAGAGGATGAAGAGCTTAAGTGGTGGTGGTGATAAAAGTAACATCGAGTGGATGGAAAAATAATTAAAGGAGATTAAAGGAGGGAAGAGTTAAAAGAAAATGCCTCAAATTGTTAAGAGATAGAGGTGCAATAATGGTGGAATGGTGGCAGCAGGTGTAGTGTTTAAAATTTGAGAAGCCTGGGACATTTTAAGGACCTGATTTAGCCTGAGTCCTGTAGGGAAGATACCATTTACCGTATTTTTCGGAGTATAAGTCGCTCCGGAGTATAAGTTGAACCTGCCAAAAATGCATAATAAAGAAGGAAAAAACATATATAAGTCGCACTGGAGTATAAGTCGCATTTTTTGGGGGATTTTTTTTTGATAAAACCCAACACCAAGAATAGAAATTTGAAAGGCAATTTAAAATAAATAAAGAATAGTGAACAACAGACTGAATAAGTGTACGTTATATGAGGCATAAATAACCAACTGAGAAGGTGCCTGGTATGTTAACATAACATATTATGGTAAGAGTCATTCAAATAACTATAATATATAGAACATGCTATACGTTTACCAAACAATCTGTCACTCCTAATTGCTGAATCCATGGGTGCCCAAACTTTTTCTGCAGGCGAGCTACTTTACTTTATATAGACGTTTTTGTTAACAAGGGAAAGGTGTTTAATAATAATACAAGCATGTTTAACACATATAGATTCCTTTCTTTCATGAAGACAAGAATATTAGTTGGGGTATAACCTGATTCTGATGACTTGCATCGATTGGAACCAGACAGTAGTGCTGATAACGTCCACATTTTCAAATGGATGAGAAAAAAAGTGCTCCTTTCTTAGATTAGATTAGATTAGATAGTACTTTATTTATTCCGTCAGGAGAGTTCCTTCAGGAAAATTACAATTTTCAGCACAATCCCATTCAAGATCAAACAAACATTACAGGGAGACAGAACAGGATCGCTGACGGGTCTGCCGGCTTCCAGCGCCCCTTACAAAAAAGATGAGATACAGGTTAAAATAAAATAAAAAAATCGGTCTTAGCCTGGGCCCTGGAGAGGGGGTGCAGACTGAGGCCAAGGGAAAAACAACAACTCATAGCCATAGTACACATCCCTCTTACATGTGTGTAAGAGGGAAACATCAAACATTCAAGAACACAGAGGACATTAAAGACATTAAAGCAGCAGATACAACCAGACACTCCTACATACAGCTATGAATAAAAAGTAAAAGTAACATATCCACTGTGGTGGCCTCTGCGGTGTTCCACGCCATCGTCCGCTGGGGTGGAGGGACCATGGCCAGAGACAGGAGCAGACCCAACAAAGCAACCAAGACAGCCGACTCCACTCTCGGCCAGTGTCCAGTCCGCATGGATGAGTGGTGATACGTCCAAGGAGACTGAGGTGTCCGACACCTGCTCACCCAGTCAAGACACCGCGAAGCCTCTTATTCCCAGCGCTCAGTGCTAGCTCTGCATACCACATGAGAGTGGTTGGTTTTTGGCATCTTATTTGTCTAGCTTCCATACTCGTTTTTATAAACTTTACAAGAAATACAATGGCGGCAAACTCCATGCACGCCAGTTTTTTGAGACTTTTATTTTGTTAGCGCAGGCAGCATGAAGCAGCGCCTTTATTGTGAAGACAGAAACTGTGCAGTCGGTCTTTAGCGTTGTGACGGCAGGTACGATGCGAGAGTCTGGTTGGTGGTAGCGTGGTGTATAATGTAGCCTGGAAGAGTCAATGTTGCATGGGATTCTGGGTATTTGTTATGTTGTGTTTATGTTGTGTTACAGTGCGGATGTTTTCCCGAAATGTGTTTGTCATTCTTGTTTGGTGTGGGTTCACAGTGTATGGTTTTTTCAACATTTTGGGTTGCCTACCCCTGTTCTATACAAAAGGAGTTTTTAAGGACCTACTGCATAAAAGCTTAGTCAAATATCATCAATATGACAGTGCTCTAGTGTTTTTTTAGGAATCTTCTGCAAAAATGCACAATTTTTTCAGAATCTTTTTGGGTCTCTTCTTGTTCCACCAGGAGCAGCGACTGCGCTACCTGAAGCAGCAGGAGCAGCGGCAGCAGCATCAGGCGTCTGAGCAGGAGAAGCTCCAGCGTCTCCGCGACAACATCGACAACCAGGAGAGTCGGCTCAAAAAGGTCCGAGCCCTCAAAGGACAAGTGGAGCAGAAACGCCTCAGCAATGGCAAACTGGGTAAGATCCTCCCGTTGGGAAAATGTACTGCTAAAAGGAGTTACAATTAGGGAAGGGAAATGAAAACTCCCAGGGTTTTGATTCCTTGGAATCATTTTACAGTTTTTTAAACAAATTTGTTATTTATACACGCTTGATGCCTGCAGCACAGATGTTGGAATTATTCACGGGAAAGAAAGGCAACAGGGCAACTTGCATCAAATTGGGAAAATACTACTAGAAACATTAGCAGACACCACATGTGATATAAAGTTTAATGAATGACACGTTTTCAATCCTGTCTTTGATGGAAACTAATCACCACCACCAGTCAACTTGTCGTCTAATGTTAATACTGCGAGTAACGAACAAACTAACTCTGCCAAGAATCTTAAAACATGCTATTATTAACTGTAAACGAGAAATTAATGTTTTTCTTGTAGTATATGACTTGACGTCTGAGCAGCTGTCTGCAAGCCTCTTTTCTATAGAAGATGTGTTTTCCACTGCTGGAGACACCTTGATTAGTCGGATAAAAAAATCATAATATGACCCCTTTAATGCGCCTATAATCCGGTGCACCGTTTGTACGAAATTAGACTTCAATAGACCCAGTCGTCGCCAGTGCGCCTTATAATCCGGTGCACCCTATTTTCTGAAAAATACGATATTGGAGGGAATTAGCTGGCGGTGCCTTTACTTGTGCAATGCTGGGCACCCATTTAAAATCTAAATGTCCTCCAATAAGCAGAAATGATTTTGATCTTTATTTGTATTGTAGTCGAGTCATTTACAAAAGGTAAATTTGGTAGGCTATATGCTACATAACAGCTAAGCACACAATAGCGCACAAGCCAAACATATGTAATACGTAAATGGTTTAACTTGTATAGCGCTTTTCTACCTTTTGTACGTGTCCTTAATCGAACACTATAGCAGTATAAAACCGCACATTTGTCAATGTAAACAAGTACCAAATAATTATAGTTGCATAATACTCACACATACAAAGCCTCCAAGGCAAACCGGTATTAGAAAGTATCCAGTAACCAACGTCTCTGGATCATTCAATTTACAGCATAGGGCCGGGCGATATGGGCTTTTTTAATATCTCGATATTTTTAGATACATGATATATGTCTCGATATTTTCATGTAGATATATTCATGCAGAGAGGGAAATCACAAATAAGACAATTGACCATAAGTGTTTTTATTAAACAGTTATTAAGCAGTGGCACAAACATTCATGTTATTTCCAAAACATAAAGTGCAAGATTGTCAGAGACATTCTAAAATAAGCTATGAGTGCACTTTTGTGCATGATGTCACTAAGATGAGGTATCAAAACAACAATAAATTAAAGTTGACTTTTTGTATAGAATGCCACTACAATAGTTTAAAACAAATAAAGTGCACTTTTGTGCATGATGTCACACAAGATATTTGAATAACTATCAAATAAAAATGAGCTGCATAGTAAGAAATCAAATCGCTATGTGGTAGGTTACTGCGGACGTTATCTCCTTATGTTGTTGACTATTTATTTCATACGGTGTTAATGTGGAAATGGTTGCCTCGGCATTTTGTTGGTGTGGCACCGAACGGAGATGTTGACATGCGGAGTAAGCACTCTACAGTCTCTAGCAGGTGACTTTCCAAATGATGCTACATATTAGCAGTAATGCTACTTTTGTAGCAACACTTTTGGCCCACGCTTGACAAATTACGGTTGTCTGTTCGACATATTCCCACTTGAAGCCAAACCACCGCCAGACGATACTGTAGACTCCCTGCTGTTTTTCTTGGAAATTAATTCTTCCTTCATTTTTTACCAGATTCGCACCTTCTTTCTCTCGTATTACCACTCGCACCACAGCTAACGTTACCCATGCTGCTACCTCTCTGCTCCTCGAGGGCGTATACGTATGTGACGTGTGTAAGAAGGTGAGCTTGCTGTCTGTGAGAATGAGAGAGAAGTAAAATACAGCACTATGTCATCAGTTTCTGATTTATTAAATTGTATAACAGGGCAAAATATTTCTCATTTGCAGTGGTCTTTCTTGAACTATTTGGAAAAAAAGATATAAAAATAACAAAAAAAGTTGTTGAAAAATAAACAAGTGAAGAAGTGATTCAATTATAAATAAAGATTTCTACACATAGAAGTAATCATCAACTTAAAGTGCCCTCTTTGGGGATTGTAATAGAGATCCATCTGGGTTCATGAACTTAATTGTAAACACTTCTTCACAAAAAAAGAAATCTTTAACATCAATATTTATGGAACATGTCCATAAAAAGTCAAGCTGTCAACACTGAATGTTGGATTGTTGTATTATTTTTTCACAGTTTATGAATTTACATTCATATTTCAATAAGGTATTATTCAATAAACATATCTTTACCGAATTAATGAATTGCTGCTACTTATAAAAATGTTTTTAATTAATCTCACTTGTCATACCTTCAAGTACTTCCAGGGGTTAGCGCACCCCCTTATAGAGGACTACTGCTCCACTACGTGTCATCGCGCACGCTTTTGCATCACACAATCAATGTGCCGGCTCTGTAACATGTTGTATGAGATTTGTGCAGAACAACGTATGTGGCTGCAAGACGTACTTACTCAACAGCCATACAGGTCACACTGAGGGTGGCCGTATAAACAACTTTAACACTGTTACAAATGTGCTCCACACTTTGAACCCAAACAAGAATGACGAACATATTTTGGGAGAATTTCCGCACCCTAACACAACTTAAACACAAGAGAACAACTACCCAGAACACCTTGCAGCACCATCTCTCCCGGGCTACATACACCACCTCAACCGACGCAAGTAGGGAGGGTCGGTGGTAGCGTGGGTGTGTGTATTGTACCCCGGAAGAGTCAGGGCTGCATGGAATTGTGGGTATTTGTTCTGTTGAGTTTATGTTCTATTACAGTGCGGCTGTTCTCCTGAAATGTGTTTGTCATTCTTGTTTGGTGTGGGTTAACGGTCTGGCACATATTTGAAACAGTGTTAAAGTTTTTTTTTACGGCCACCCTCAGTGTGACTTGTGTAGCTGTTGACCAAATATGTCTTGCAACGTCACAAATGTGAACTGATTAGCCAAAGGTGACAAACATTTTGGCTTGTACATTGCCTGCACAGAATTCAGTGGGTATTAAAGGGGAACATTATCACAATTTCAAAAGGGTTAAAAACAATAAAAATCAGTTCCCAGTGGCTTGTTGTATTTTTTGAAGTTTTTTTCAAAATTTTAGCGGTCTCGGAATATCCCTAAATAAAGCTTTAAAGTGCCTTATTTTCGCTCTCTGCGAAGACACTGGCCATTTCCCTGTGACGTCACACAGTGCTACCAATGTAAACAAACAATGGGAATACCACAGCAAGATATAGTGACATTAGCTCGGATTCAAACTCGGATTTCAGCGACTTAAGCGATTCAACAGATTACGCATGTATTGAAACAGATGGTTGGAGTATGAAAGTATTGAAGAAGAAACTGAAGCTATTGAGCGAATAGCTATTGACGCTATTCATAGCCATAGCATAGCCGAATAGCTGCGTTAGCATCGCCGGTAAAATGTGCGGACCAAACGATCAGGACTTTTGCATCTTTTGACACTGGAGCAACTTAAATCCTTCGATTGGTAAGTGTTTGTTTCGCATTAAATGTGGGTGGAAGGAAACGTAATATAGTTGCAAATGCATCTACAGGTTATCCATACATCTCTGTACCATGTCTGCTTTAGCACCGCCGGTAAATAGCATGTTAGCATTGATTAGCGTAGCATGTTAGCATCAAATAACTGGCAGTCAAAATCAGCAAAACTGACCTTTGTGATTTCGTTGACTATCGTTGCAAATGCATCTGCAGGTTATCCATACATCTCTGTGCCATGTCTGTCTTAGCATCGCCGGTCAAATGGGGAGACACTCTGGCACATTCAATGGGGGTCCGGCAGCAGACACTTTGGCATCTTGGGGCCAGTGGTGCAACTTGAATCCCTCCCTGTTAGTGTTGTTACACCCTCCGACAACACACCGTCGAGGCATGATGTCTCCAAGGTTCCAAAAAATAGTCAAAAAAACGGAAAATAACAGAGCTGAGACCCGGTGTTTGTAATGTGTTGAAAATGAAAATGGCGGGTGTGTTACCTCGGCGACGTCACATTCTGACGTCATCGCCTCCAGCGCGATAAACAGAAAGGCGTTTAATTCGCCAAAATTCACCCATTTAGAGTTCGGAAACCGGTTAAAAAAATACATGGTCTTTTTTCTTCACCATCAAGGTATATATTGACGCTTACATAGGTCTGCTGATAATGTTCCCCTTTAAGAAGAGGGCCGTTATAGCACACCATGAACAGCGTGATATTGTAAAGATCGGACAAAATCGAGACTAATGGGTAGTGTGACGCTGTCAAGTTCTGTTCACATTAGATTTTCGGGCCGCACATACAATAAATTGTCATAACTAAGCGCGGGCCGCATGTTTGAGACTCCTGCTCTAACCACTAGGCCACCAAGTCGGTGTATAATATATATTATTTCCCAACATTCTAATGTTGCCATCTTTCCCACCCTTCTCTTCACCTACAGTGGAGGAGATTGAGCAGATGAACAACCTCTTCCAGCAGAAGCAGCGAGAGCTGGTGATGGCTGCCACCAAGGTGGAAGATCTTAACCGGCAGCTGGAATTGTTGAAAAATGGCAAAATGGAGAACTTCCACGACAACCAGGGCTCTGTGGCTGAACTCGACCGCCTCTACAAGGAGTTGCAGGTGTGCCATTTGGCCTATAAAGCATCTTATTTCCAGTGGGAGTCATCTTTCTGTTTTCCTTGGCAGATGCGGAACAAGCTGAACCAGGACCAAAATTCCAAACTGCAGCAGCAGAGAGAGAGCCTGAACAAGCGCAACATGGAAGTGGCTTCCATGGATAAGAGGATCGGCGAGCTGCGCGATCGGCTGTGGAAGAAGAAGGCAGCGCTGCAGCAGAAGGAGAACGTGCCTGTAAGTATTACACATATGTTCTAGACACATGAAGCTGTTGCAGACCATAGATAGGAAAATGTTGTATAAAGAGTATGGCCAATTCGGTTTCAGGCGATCTCCTAAACCAGGGTTCGGCAGCCCAAATTGTTGAAAGAGCCATATTGGACCAAAAATACAAAAAAATAAATCTGTCTGGAGCCGCAAAATATTAAAAGTCTTATACAAGTGTTATGATGAAGGCAACACATGATGTAGGTTACTATAGCATAAGCATGTGAAATATACATTTTGGTATTGTGCAAATCAAGTAAATAGTCCCACTTGGCTGAATAAACATAAAGTACCTGAAGATTACTACGATCAAAGTATTGGACAGGAGGTCGGAAATGTGTAAATAAAGTTGTATTTTATATGAGAAAAAAATGGGCATACAAAATGGTAGAAAACTTATCTTCTTATCTGTTGTTCATTCATTCACCCCTGGGCTCGTAATGCTCAATCTCCACAACCACAATGCACCTGCTCCCAGTCTTTTTTAACATCTGATTTGGACAAATAAATTGTTGAACATGCAGTATCTGAGTTAACCCTTTGTTAGGCTATGAAGTAGAAACAACTCAATTCAGTGTCAGTGTTTCTCAAATAATCAATATCAAATACATGTATAAATCAAATCAATTCCCTTTTAACTCTTTTTAACTATAAATAATAATATATTAATGTATCAGCAACAAAGTATGCAAATTACAAATGATCATCACACATAAACTACATAACCCATAAGTTTCAACAGTACCTTCTAAAAATGTGTAAATGTACTTAAACAGCATTTAGGCTCCTACAAGAGGGTTTGCCCAAAATAGATTATCTTTGAATCTCAGTAAAAACTGAAACTATGCAAGGAAAACAAATATTGGATCTATAATTAGATGAGAAAATGAACTGGAAATCTCATTACAATATACAACATAATGTGGCAAGAAATATGTCAATAATGAGTAAAGCAAAATATGTTCTGGACCAAAAAAATCACTCCATATTCTCTACTGTTTGCAAGTGTTACGATATCGGAGTTACTGTGCAGAAATATGGGGGAAAAACTGCAAAAGTACACTTATTCACTTACCATGTAACAAAAAAGAAAGATCAGTTATAATTAGAGATGTCCGATAATATCGGACTGCCAATATTATCGGCCGATAGCTTTAAAATGTAATATCGGAAATTATCGGTATCGATTTCAAAAAGTTATATTTACGAGTTTTTAAAACGCCGCTGTACGGAGTAGTACACGGACGTAGGGATAAGTACAGAGCACCAATTAACCTTAAAGGCACTGCCTTTGCATGCTGGCCCAATCACATAATACCGACGGCTTTTCACGCACAAAAGTGACGGCAAGGCATACTTGGTCAACAGCCATACAGGTCACACAGAGGGTAGCCGTATAAACAACTCTAACACTGTTACAAATATGCGCCACACTGTGAACCCACACCAAAAAAGAATGAAAAACACATTTCGGGAGAACATCCACACCGTAGCACAACATAAACACAACAGAACAAATACCCAGAACCTGTTGCAGCACTAACTCTTCCGGGACGCTACAATATACACCCCCGCTACCCCTTACTACCCCCACCTTATGTCCCAAATTCCAAGCTGCTGTTTTGAGACATGTTTAAAAAAAAAAATAATGCACTTTATGACTTCAATAATAAATATGGCAGTGCCATGTTGGCATTTTTTTTCCATAAATTGAGTTGGTTTATTTTGGAAAACCTTGTTACATTTTTTTAATGCATCTAGCGGGGCATCGCAACAAAATTAGCCATAATAATGTGTTCATTCCACGACTGTATACATCGGTATTGGTTGATATCAGAAACGGTAATTAAGAGTTGGACAATATCGGAAATCGGCAAAAAAGCCATCGGACATCTGTAGTTATAATAATACATAATAAGTGCAACATTACAAATACATTGGAGGCAAGCACCACAGTTGACATACTTCACACAAAAGTCACAATTTGTGATTGTTGTTCCAAAATAAATGAAGATTTTGGCAAAATGAGCGTCATACATTTTTATTCGGTCGTTCTGTGTATTTCTTTAGGCTTCTGGTGCGTGTTAGAGTGCCTGCTGGTCAGGAAATCCTGCAGGAATGTTACCAGCATATTGTGTCAAATGGGGTCGCAACATTCTACTTTCACAAAATGAAAGCATGTTTTATGGTCATTTATAAGCTAGAGTATGTTTAGAACTATATGTAGACGTATTAAATTTGTTTACCTTATCAGAAAAACTGTTAAAACGACAGCAATTGTGTGCATCTGGGCTCAGCCGCACACGTCCTTGGTAGCAGTCATGGCGTCTGTTTTTTTAGTTGGCCATACTCTTTTTACACTACTTTGTAATAGGTTAGAATGTAGCTCCCTCTAGTGGGTGAAAAGCTGGAGTGTCGTGCCTGACATAGGCCCAAGGCCTCAGATGCCCTCAAGAGGTGACCAGTGCCAATACAAGACTCCGTGCACTTTCTGCTTTACTCTGCAGGGGAAACATCGAGAGCTCCTTTTGCAATTATAGTCTTGGATCTCAGTTTGCTGAGTTGTGCGATTTTTTTTTTTTTTTTTTTAAGTCCCATTTGGCAGAATCCGCTCCTGTAACATGTGAGAGGACTTAGAAGTGCAGGCTGACGAAGCAGACAAGGGAGATGTTATCTCCTCAGGCAAGGCAGCACACTTGAAAGAAACAGGAAATGAGCGAGAGCGCCTGTTTTTCTCAAAAGTTCACCAACTCTAAAAACAGGCCTAATAACGTCGCAAAAAATTCCATTCACAAAAAAAAACGTTTTTTTAAAGAATCAATTTTTCTAAATATATACAGTACAAGCCAAAAGTTTGGACACACCTTCTCCTCATTCAATGCGTTTTCTTTATTTTCATGACTATTTACATTGTAGATTGTCACTGATGGCATCAAAACTATTAATGAACACATGTGGAGTTATGTACTTAACAAAAAAAGGTGAAATAACTGAAAACATGTTTTCTATGTCCCAAGTGGAGGAGTTCAAGTAGTCTCGAGTCTTGTTCACGAGTGAGGGAAGAGTGGATGGTGAGATCGACAGGCGGATCGGTACGGCGTCTTCAGTAATGCGGACGTTGTACCGATCCGTTGTGGTGAAGAAGGAGCTGAGCCGGAAGGCGAAGCTCTCAATTTACCGGTCGATCTACGTTCCCATCCTCACCTATGGTCATGAGCTTTGGGTCATGACCGAAAGGATAAGATCACGGGTACAAGCGGCCGAAATTAGTTTCCTCAATGATCTCCCTTGGAGATAGGGTGAGAAGCTCTGCCATCCGGAAGGAGCTCAAAGTAAAGCCACATAGAGAGGAGCCAGATGAGGTGGTTCGGGCATCTGGTCAGAATGCCACCTGAATGCCTCCCTAGGGAGGTGTTTAGGGCACGTCTGAGCGATAGGAGGCCACGGGGAAGACCCAGGACACGTTGGAAAGACTATGTCTCCCGGCTGGCCTGAGAACGCCTCGGGATCCCCCATGTTTTTTCACAATAGCCACCCTTTGCTCTGATAACTGCTTTGAACACTCTTGGCCTTCTCTCGATGAACTTCAATAGGTAGTCACCTGAAATGGTTTTCACTTCACAGGTGTCATAGTTTCGATGCCTTCAGTGTCAATCTACAATTTACATAGTCATGAAAATAAAGAAGACGCATTGAAATGAATAGGTGTGTCCTAACTTTTGGCCTGTACTGTACGTGTACGTCAACAGACAAACGAAGCTTTTGTAACTTGTATCCTGTTTTGAAAAGGTTTTATAATATTTTTTAAACCAAATAATTAGGGGCGTAACGGTACGTGTATTTGTATTGAACCATTTCGGTACGGGGGTTTAGGTCCGGTCCGGAGGTGTATCGAACGAGTTTGTAAGCTAAAATCTTAACAAGCTGCTCTGCTTTCTGCCTCTGTCTGAGCACCAAGCATTGTTCCACCCACACAACCATCTGATTGGTTACATACAAAGCCAATCAGCAGTGCGTATTCAGAGCGCATGGAGTCAATGCTTCAGCGTCGAGCAGATATGGGTTTAGCAGGGGGTGCAGCGGACAGCGTACTCTCCCCAAATTATAAAAAACACCTCCCAGTCACAACTACTACTAACATCACTATGAGCCCGTTGACCTTCTAGAAACTTAAACTTAAACTGCAGCTCAGCTCGCTCGCAGTTCTGGCTTGAGGTGAAGGCTAATTATCTTTTAGCGTAACGTTAGCTCATTTAGTGTGCTTGTGTGTGTGTTAAGGGCAGCAAAGCCCTGTCAGTCTGTTATTTCAATTGAACTCCATGGTGTTCAGGGATGAATAGTCTCTCCTATTGCTATTGTACTATTTTTTTTCAGCTATAGTTACAGTAATCATTACTAATGTAGCAGCCTAGTTTTGAATGGCAGGGTCCCTGCTATCACATGTTGACAAAAATATAACATTTACATAATAAAAATCAACTACAGGCTTCCCAAATGCTGTAATAAATTAAGCATGATGAGTTGACTTGTCCAGGGTGTACCCCGCCTTCCGCTCGATTGTAGCTGAGATAGGCGCCAGCGCCCCCCGCGACCCCGAAAGGGAATAAGCGGTAGAAAATGGATGGATGGATGGAGTTGAGTTGAAACGGTTTAATGTTGCACTTTTTATATGTAGAAGAAAGGTTTTGTCATTTTATTGAATCAAAGCAGCTGATCGGCCGAAATGATCATAGAATTATAACGCAATGCTAAGCTTTTAAAATGCAGAAAGAAGGGGCTTTATATGATAATAGTTATTAACCACAAAGCAAGTACTATTTCTTTGGAAAAGCATGTTATTATTTTTGAAAGCCTGTCATTTTTTCCGTCATTTTCTAAAGTGCACAAAAAGTAGGAATTAGGAGTGTGACACATTCAAAAGGGGAGGGCCTGAAAAGACTCTTGTGAAGAAGTGATTCACACACCCTGCCTGGAATCATAATGAGCAAAGCTTTTAAACAGCCGCACAAAGACGTCCTCCATCGAATCTGCGACCAACCAACAAGTGCACGGCTCACATACATCCCACACACTTCCGTCTTAAAGAAAAGCTCGTCTTTTTTCCTCTCTGAGTCAGAGAAGGGGCTAATATTTTACTTGATAGGAAGGTCAGGGAGTTATTTGCTATTTTGAACTGCTGTTGCATGTTTGTGCTTTTGTTTTCCCAAGAATGGCTATCCCGGTAAAGAGAGTGCTTCAAAAGACACACATCCTCAGGTAACCAAAACTAGCGTCGGCGCGGAACATCTGTTCCTTACTCCCTCTTAGGTCTGATGTCTTCTGTGGTCACTCTGCTAAATTTCTGTTGACCGTTACAGCCATTGTGAGTCACATTTTATTTAAGGACATTGCATGTTGTAATTCATCACGGTTGTAAAATGCAAGGTGTTCCGGGGCCATATTTTCAGGTTGATGATGTAATATTACACTCCAATTTAAAGTGAATGTTTTTTGGGAGAAAAGATGCACCATACTTCCTTTCTGTTGTGTTTATTTACTCAACTGCAGAACATACAAGGTGTCTGTCTATTAGGGGCCTGTAATTGTACAGTACAGTTTTATAGTAATAATAAGTTGCTTTCTTCTATCCTGTTAGAAACCCTGTTTCCATATGAGTTGGGAAATTGTGTTGGATGTAAATATAAACTGAATACAATGATTTGCAAATTTTTTTCAACCCAAATTTAACCTTGGGCACTAATGCACCCCCATACCATCACAGATGCTGGCTTTTGAACTTTGCATCGATACCAGTCTGGATGGTTCGCTTCCCCTTCGGTCCGGATGACACGATGTCGAATATTTCCAAAAACAATTTGAAATGTGGACTTGTCAGACCACAGAACACTTTTCCACTTTGCATCAGTCCATCTTAGATGATCTCGGGCCCAGAAAAGCCAGCGGCGTTTGTGGATGTTGTTGATAAATTGCTTTCGTTCTGCATAGTAGAGCTTTAACTTGCACTTAAAGATGTAGCGACGAACTATATTTAGTGACAGTGGTTTTCTGAAGTGTTCCTGAGCCCATGTGGTGATATCCTTTAGAGATTGATGTCGGTTTTTGATCCAGTGCCGTATGAGGGATGGAAGGTCACGGTCATTCAGTGTTGGTTTCCGGCCATGCCGCTTACGTGGAGTGATTTCTCCAAATTCTCTGAATATTTTGATGATATTATGGAGCGTAGATGTTGAAATCCCTAAATTTCTTGCAATTGCACTTTGAGAAAGGTTGTTCTTAAACTGTTTGACTATTTGCTCACACAGTTGTGGACAAAGGGGTGTACCTCGCCCCATCCTTTCTTGTGACAGACTGAGCATTTTTTGGGAAGCTGTTTTTATATCCAATCATGGCACCCACCTGTTCCCAATTAGCCTGCACACCTGTGGGATGTTCCAAATAAATGTTTGATGAGCATTCCTCAACTTTATCTGTATTTATTGCCAACTTCTTTGTCACGTGTTGCTGGCATCAAATTCCAAACTTAATGATTATTTGCAAAAAAAAAAGTTCATCAGTTTGAACATCAAATATGTTGTCTTTGTATCATATTCAACTGAATATGGCTTGAAAAGGATTTGCAAATCATTGTATTCCGTTTATATTTACATCAAACACAATTTCCCAACTCATATGGAAACGGAGTTTGCAGTACAAACCTGGGCAAATTAGGGCCGGGGGGGCTGCATGCAGCCCGTGGAGCTTTTCAATCTTGCCCAGGTTTATTGTTTTAGATGTTTAAGATGGACAGTGTAGCTGCCATTATGATGTGCAGTCATGTTTTCTACTGACCGTAAGTCTTCAACTATACTAAGTCTTTCAATGCTTGGAATCTGCATGATATACTGGTTACTATGGCCATCTAATTAGTTAACCATGGTCATCTAATTAGTTACTTTGGTCACTATGAGATACCTCAGATATTAGGTGTTGTTTTTTTTGTTTTTTCTTACCCTTTGCGTTCATATTTCACTATGTTGCATTTTGATTGTGTTTCTCTTGATTGTAAAATATGTTGTCAATATTCAGTGTTTTACCCTTCATAATTAATATTGTAAATCTCACATTCTTTATTTTCATGTACATTCTGGGTGTCTCCATCCATCCATTTTCTACCGCTTATTCCCTTTCGGGGTCGCGGGGGGCGCTGGCGCCTATCTCAGCTACAATCGGGCGGAAGGCGGGGTACACCCTGGACAAGTCGCCACCTCATCGCAGGGCCAACACAGATAGACAGACAACATTCACACTCACATTCACACACTAGGGCCAATTTAGTGTTGCCAATCAACCTATCCCCAGGTGCATGTCTTTGGAGGTGGGAGGAAGCCGGAGTACCCGGAGGGAACCCACGCAGTCACGGGGAGAACATGCAAACTCCACACAGAAAGATCTCGAGCCTGGATTTGAACCCAGGACTGCAGGAACTTCGTATTGTGCGGCAGACGCACTAACCCCTCTGCCACCGTGCTGGGTGTCTCATTCAGTAAAAAAAAAAAAAAGTCAAATTCCATTCCGTGTTTTAAGGCGGTCTGTCCTAACGTTTTTAGCTTTCAATCATTATCGTGGGGTTTTGTATTAGTGTTTCTAAAAATAGACATACCGGCCCCCAGACACACTTTTTTATCTAAATCTGTATAATAATTGACCAGCCCTGTGTTAGTACATACAAATGGCACTTGCAGTGAAAACTTCACAGTATGCAGCTTTACAGATGTCATGTCTACCACAACACACCTCCTATTAATGGACAGTATTTGAGTGGAGTTTA
Source organism: Nerophis ophidion (assembly GCF_033978795.1). NCBI lineage: Eukaryota > Metazoa > Chordata > Actinopteri > Syngnathiformes > Syngnathidae > Nerophis > Nerophis ophidion. The sequence goes on from NC_084619.1 coordinate 3,817,105, forward strand.
TTTGTGTAAATGTAGCCTTAATGCGACTGTAAGGCCCTCTACCATCAGAAGCTTGTTTAAAGGCCTACTGAAAGCCACTACTAGCGACCACGCAGTCTGATAGTTTATATATCAATGATGAAATATTAACATTGCAACACATCCCAATACGGCCTTTTTAGTTTACTAAATTGCAATTTTTAATTTCCCGCGAAGTATCCTGTTGAAAACGTTGCGGAATGATGACGCGTATGATAACACGTGCGCGTGACGTCACCGGTTGGAGCGAACATGTTCTTCCAGCACCGTTCACGGCTAAAAGTCGTCTCTTTTCATCGCATAATTACACAGTATTCTGGACATCTGCGTTGCTGAATCTTTGGCAATTTGTTCAATTAATAATGGAGACGTCAAAGAAGAAAGATGTAGGTGAGAAGCTTTATATTGCAGCTGCCTTTAGCAACACAAACACAGCCGGTGTTTCCTTATTTACATTCCCGAAGGTGAAGCTTTACTATGGAACAGAGCGGTCAAGTGAACATGGTTCCCGACGACATTCTGTGAGATAAATTGTGGTAATAAGTTGGCTCTTACCGTAGACATGAGCGGAGTTTGCGTCGTTCTTCCTGCAGCTGTCAAAGAGGCAGCTGCATGGCTTCCTTTAGAGACACTAGCGGTCACCACACCCGAGGCCACACCCCTCAGACTTTCAGGTACCATATAATCTCACTAAAACACTAGTAACACAATAAGCAGATAAGGGATTTTCCAGAATTAACCTAGTAAATGTGTCTAATAACATCTGAATCGCTCCCACTGCCCTCGCCTTTTTTTTTTTTCTTTCTAGTCCTTCACTCTCACTATCCTCATCCCTGAGTTTTCCATCCTCGCTCAAATTAATGGGGAAATCATCGCTTTCTCGGTCCGAATCGCTCTCATTGCTGGTGGCTACGATTGTAAACAATGTTCAGATGTGAGGAGCTCCACAACCCGTGACGTCACGCGCACATCGTCCGCTACTCTCGGTACAGGCAAGGCTTTTTTAGTAGCGACCAAAATTTGTGAACTTTATCGTCGATGTTCTCTACAAAATCTTTTCAGCAAAAATATGGCAATATCGCAAAATGATCAAGTATGACACATAGAATGGACCTGCTATCCCCGTTTAAATAAGAAAATCTAATTTCAGTAGGCCAGGGGTGCCCATTACGTCGATCGCGAGCTACCAGTCGACCGCGGGGGGTGTGTCAGTCGATCTCCAGCCAGGCTTTTAAAAAAAATAGACCTAAAAACGAGTGATCATCAATCTTCACCAAGACGTCACTTAAATGACATTCACGGTACCGGAGGGTCTTGTGAGATGACGCTGGCTGCTGCCAGTTCATTATTATGAAAATATGACCGAGAGGAAGGCGAGAAACACTTTTTATTTCAACAGACTCTCGCGCCGTACCTTCCGTCAAAACTCTAAAGGCCGACTGCACATTTCCTATCTTCACAATAAAAGCCCAGCTTCATGCTGCCTGCGCTAACTAAATACAGAGTCTCGGAAAACTCGCGTGCACAAGCGATCCCTCAGAAAGCTGGCGTGCACATCACTTGCTTTCCGAGACTCTTATTTTGTTAGCGCAGGCAGCATGAAGCAGGGCTTTTATTGTGAAGATAGGAAATGTGCAGTCGGCCTTTAGAGTTTTGACGGAAGGGACGGCGCGAAAGTCTGTTGAAATAAAAAGTGTTTCTCGCCTTCCTCTCTGTCATTTTTTCATAATAATGAACTGGCAGCAGCCAGCGTCATCTCACAAGACCCTCGGATGCCGTGAATGTCAATCAAGCAAGCTACGGAATTTGCCGCCAATGTTTTTCTTGTAAAGTGTATGGAAGCTGGATGAATTAGATGCCAAAAACCGGCGTTATCATCATTACTGTCTGATTCCAATCAATGCAAGTCATCAGAATCAGGTAATACACCAACTTATATTCTTATCTTTGTGAAAGAAAGACATCTATATGTGTTACACATGCTTGTATTATCATTAAACACATTTAACTTGTTTACAAAAATGTCTCTTTCATAAATAAATAAATATAAATGATATATATAAATGAGGTAGATCCCCTCGAGTTGGTCAATTGAAAAGTAGCTCGCCTGCAGAAAAAGTGTGGGCACCCCTGCAGTAGGCCTTTAAGTGTGCTCCCAAACGGCATGTGAGCTCATGTCAAGTGGGTTCAAAGGTCACAATGATTGTGCAAAAAACATACATTCTAATGACTCCCCTGACCTTTTACACACTTTCTTCTCCATCATTCTGCTCTTCATATCTTCTTTTGAAAGATTCAAAACTAACTTTCACAATTCAGCACTCACCAGGATACTTTGTTTTCATGGGGATGCAACCTGCAGGCCATATAATATGTTATTTTTTATCATTGTCTCCTAATTTTCTGTTTCCTGGTTCATAATGCTTTTTGTACTCATCCCTTTGTGCTGACTCAGGGCTCCACACTTTTTCTACTTTTCCCAAAACAACTAAAATAGCTGGTGTCATTGTGTTTGTTCATGTTCAAGCAATGTTTTCTATTTGCTCTACTCCAATAATAATGAAACATAACAAAAATACTTCACTTTTGAACTCTACATTCCTCTTTTTTTTTGTCTCTAGGCGCCCCCTGATGGCCCAACCAGTCAACAACAGTCAGGTCCATCACGCGTGGCGGCGGTCGGCCCGTACATCCAGTCGTCCACCATGCCCCGCGGCGGCACTGGCAGACACGAGCTGCTTGTAAAACCAGCCTACCCAGACGGCACTGCCACCCTGCCCACACACGATCTGCAGAACAAGGCCAGAACAGGTGAGAACCCAGGACCTGGATCCAATATGTCCTCTTTCTTTCCATCCAACTTAGGGCATTTTCTTAGTGGAAACAAAGTATTTATTAAAGTTTGTCAAGCAGGAGCGAAGAGGTCCAATGCATTGACTGGTTGTGGCGTCACTCTGAGCTCAGAAGGTAGCAAAGTGGACTCCTGGGTGCTGTGTTGTGCCTGAATATCATCATATCATTTTTGCACTTTTGCTACGGAGTGTTTTTTTTTGTGCCTTGTTTTGAAGTGGCTCATTCTTTTTTCGGTACCAGGGTGAAAATTAAGCTGTCCCTTTTTCCTTTTTTTTAATAAATGGTTGATTTATATAGCTAGTAAGGTGTGAAGGCTGCAGAAGCAAGGTAGCCGACAACACTCTACCTTACTAGCCTATATAAATCAACCATTTATAAATACACGTCAGTAGGCTAAATGAACCTCTTCAACATGTCCCATGTATTGACTCGGTTTTAGTTTTAGTTTAGTCTTTATTTGAAGGGACAATGCACACAAACATTAAGCTCAAAGACAGATAGGTTTTTTACCAGATTATAGCTTTCTAGCTCACTTCCATCTGCAGTCACTGGCTACCTAAAATAAAGGGATACAAAAATCATGCAATAAAGTTATGACAATGAAATCATACCATATCATATAATCAAATTAAGAAAAGTCATAAAATGCCTTAATATACAATACAACCACATCTCATTTACATCATCACACAAAGACAATACATGCTCTTGTTCACATCTGTCATCATTTGTAAAAACAACCATGATTTTAACAGACACACCTCACAATTCACAACAAAAATGCTGTCATGGATGAATATAATACACATTAACTTGATCTATCAAACATAGTGTCCACCTTATTGACCGTGTGAGCAGCTTTGATTGCTCCGAAGCCACTTTTTAATTTCAATTGTAATTGAAGAGTAATCTGTTAAACTTTTCAAGTTTGTTGTGAGGTCGTTCCATTCCTTTATGGCTTTATATGAAAAGGCTGATTGTGCAAAATATGTTTTACATCTGGGTACGCTACACTGCCCCCTGGTGGACGCTCGTGTGTTCCTAGTAGTCACAGCAGATGTAAATTGGACAAAGTGCTTAAAGGAGAACATTATCACCAAACCTATGTAAGCGTCAATATATACCTCGATGTTGCAGAAAAAAGACCATGTATTTTTCTAACCGATTTCCGAACTCTAAATGGGTGAATTTTGGCGGATTAAACGCCTTTCTGTTTATCGCTCTTTTGGCGATGACGTCAGAACGTGACGTCACCGACGTAACACACCCGCCATTTTCATTTTCACATTACAAACAGCGGGTCTCAGCTCTGTTATTTTCCGTTTTTTCGACCTTTTTTTGGAACCTTGGAGACATCATGCCTCGTGGGTGTGTTGTCGGAGGGTGTAACAACACTAACAGGGAGGGATTCAAGTTGCACCACCGGCAATAAAATCTGCCGCCAGACCCCCATTGAATGTACCAAAGTGTCTTCATATTTGACCGGCGATGCTAAGACAGACATGGCACAGAGATGTATGGATAACCTGCAGATGCATTTGCAACCATTAAGTCAACAAAATCACAAAGGTGAGTTTTGTTGATGTTGTTGACTTATGTGCTAATCAGACATATTTGGTCACGGCATGACTGCCAGCTAATCGATGCTAACATGCTATTAACGCTAGCTGTATGTACATTTGAAACTAAATACCCACATTTAATGCGAAACAAACACCTACCAATCGACGGATTTAAGTTGCTCTAGTGTCACAAGATGCGAAAGTCCTGATCGTTTAGTCTGCACATTTTCGCTATTCGGCCATAGCTATTGACGCTATGGCCGAATAGCGTCAATAGCTATTCGCTCAATCGCTTCAATTTCTTCTTCAATTTTATTTTCGCTATCTGCCTCCATACTCCGACCATCTGTTTCAATACATGCGTAATCTGTTGAATCGCTAAGCCGCTGAAATCCGAGTCTGAATCCGAGCTAATGTCGCTATATCTTGCTGTGGTAACCGCCATGTTGTTTGTATTGGCAGCACTGTATGACGTCACAGGGAAATGGATAAAGGTTTCGAAAATAGCGAAAATAAGGCACTTTAAAGCTTTATTTAGGGATATTCCGGGACCGGTAAAATTTTGAAAAAAAATTCCAAAAATGCAACAAGCCACTGGGAACTGATTTTTATTGATTATAACCCTTTTGAAATTGTGATAATGTTCCCCTTTAAGCTTTTCTTTTAGTGAGATTCGGTTTTCCTCTAAAGGTTTTGCATGTTTTTTGTATACTCGCCCGGAAAATGTTGGCGTGCCATCTCCGGGTTGGGGAGGAGACCCTGCCCCAAGTGGAGGAGTTCAAGTACCTAGGAGTCTTGTTCACGAGTGAGGGAAGAGTGGATGGTGAGATCGACAGGCGGATCGGTGCGGCGTCTTCAGTAATGCGGACGTTGTATTGATCCGTTGCGGTGAAGAAGGAGCTGAGCCGGAAGGCAAAGCTCTCAATTTACCGGTCGATCTACGTTCCCATCCTCATCTATGGTCATGAGCTTTGGGTCATGACCGAAAGGATAAGATCACGGGTACAAGCGGCCAAAATGAGTTTCCTCCGCCGGGTGGCCTGGCTCTCCTTTAGAGATAGGGTGAGAAGCTCTGCCATCCGGGAGGAACTCAAAGTAAAGCCACTGCTCCTCCACATCAAGAGAAGCCAGATGAGGTGCTTCGGGCATCTGGTCAGGATGCCACCTGAACTGCATTCCTAGGGAGGTGTTTAGGGCACGTCCAACCGGTAGGAGGCCCCGGGGAAGACCCAGGACATGTTGGGAAGACTATGTCTCCTGGCTGGCCTGGGAACGCCTCGGGATCCCCCGGGAAGAGCTAGACGAAGTGGCTGGGGAGAGGGAAGTCTGGGTTTCCCTCCTTAGGCTGTTGCCCCCGTGACCCGACCTCGGATAAGCGGAAGATGATGGATGGATGGATGGATGGATGGAGCAGTGCAAAAAGAGGAAACAAAAAAGTTCAGACTAGACAAAGAAGCAAGCAGGAGCGATAAGGGAGAGGAAAGGGAAGCGTCCGCCCTCGATGAGTGTCAGTGAGAAAGAAACTTATGATTTTTGTTGTTGTTGTTTTTAATAAATTGGTAAAATAGAATAACTTAATTGTCATTTTTAATTATTTTTATTATTATTATTTGTCTGTAGAATTTTTAAGGACGATTTTTTTGGTCCATTTTAGAATAAGGCTGCAAGATAACAAAATGAGTATAAAAGTAAAGCGCTGTGAAATCTTCCCAGATGCAATGTAAATAAACACGTTCAGGTGCTGACTTGGCGATGAAGAGAGTGAGATGTCTTTCATACCTGTTTGAAACAAAAGCGAGGCTCAAAAATGTTGACCGCCAAACATGTCTGTCACTCAAATGCCTCTTGCAGTTATTTATTGCACTAATTAAAACTTTGGTGTCGATGAACCGTGTTGCCCGACCGTAAACACTGCAGCATATGTAAGGTCACAAAGATTTTTTTGTAATGTAAAACCACGATGCAAAAAATAGGATTTGACCCAAAAAATCTGAATTGAACATCCTACCCTGCAGTGTGAACTTAGCCACGGAGATGATCTTTGACTATCTTTTTTGCAGGAGGTGCTTAAAAACAGCAGAGTGCTCCTATAACTCTGACAAAACAAAAATATTCCAAAATGAAATGTAGACTGTAGAGGACACTGGTTAGAATATCCCAAACATTGTGTCGAGGGACCAGCGGAATTTAGTGCCCAACAAAAAAATATACGACTCTCTGCCTTTTTTTTAATTTACTGTGACTGCTCCACCATGGAGCTTTAGAAAGTTGGAAGTACTTTAATAGAAAATGGTGATGAACACGAATACGGTATTTCCTTGAATTGCAACCTCTTCTCATTCCGGCGTTTACCGAAGGCATGTGGTAAAGGCAAGTATGCGCTAATTATTTTAAAACCTCTTTTTACTCCGGCGCTTACCAAAGGCATGCGGTAAATTTAGGCCTGCGCTTACAAGTTTGAGTGTGATGTAAGGATAGCATCATGAAAAGCACATTTAGTAAAAAAAACGTTATTATGGTCTTACTTATAAATGAAGTCCATGCACAGTTCCTTCTGATCAAAAGCATCGATAACTTGTTTATAGAAGTCTTCCTTATCTTTCTTCAGTTTTAAAAGTCTCTCCGTCTCGATGGAGATCTTCCTTTATTACCTCCTGCTTCGATTGAAAGTCCAGTTTAGAAAACTGTTTTATTTTAGATATGTAATCCTCCATGTTAAAAGTGCAAGTGAGGGGAAAAAATAAACGATCGCTGCGGGGCAGCAAAGCTATGGTTGGTAGAGCGGCCGTGCCAGCAACTTGAGGGTTGCAGGTTCGATTCCCGCTTCCGCCATCCTAGTCACTGCCGTTGTGTCCTTGGGCAAGACACTTTACCCACCTGCTCCCAGTGCCACCCACACTGGTTTAAATGTGACTTAGATATTGGGTTTCACTATGTAAAGCGCTTTGAGTCACTAGAGAAAAGCGCTATATAAATATAATGCACTTCACTTCACTCACTCTTGCTGCTTTTTGTCACTTCTTCTGCAGCCTGTTAGTCGCAAAAAGGATCACTAGCGCCCTCTACCACCAGGAGGCAGGAGTCATTTAATGAGTCATATCTCAGCCCTTTGAGACACTAGTGATTTAGGGCTATATAAGTAAACATTGATTGATTGATTGATTGATATTTGACACACGCAGCTATGGTATATTAATAAAACATAGCTGCTTACTGTTCTTTTTAGCATATTCAATAGCTTGGACCTTAAATCCTACTGAATAGCTCTTAATCTTCTTCCCTTTATGCGATTTCAAATTATTTAAATCATCCTCCTCCATTTTGAAAATTTTGACAGGTGAAGTTTCACTCGTGACTTGATGAGTTGGACCCGGCGGAAATTCTAGACCTGCGCTAATAAAAATATTATTTTGCGAAACGAGTTAGACCCAGCGTTAATCCTGAGCCGGCGGTAATACTAAGCATGCTCTAATTATTTTGCAAAACGAAAGGAGTTTGACCCGGCAGTAATTGAAGGCAGGCGCATACCATATACCTGGCGGCAATTCAAGGAAATACGGTACATTCTGAGAAAGCTGTCATAGCGAAGTACGGATGTGTGATGCTCATCGTCGTTTTTGTCAACAAGAGTTGGCAAAGGGTAAAAGTGACGTTAAATGTTCATTTATCGGTTGTCATTCTCGGCATTTGTGTTATTTTGGAACAAATATGGCCTTTTGGAACAGGTTACTACCAAAAAATTGAAGAATCACCATATATTTTATCAAGGGGTTTGCAACATTAAAAGAAATAAAAATAAAAACCTCGAAAAAGTAGATGACGAGCCAGGGAAACAATAAGAATGATTTATGTTTTTAATTTAATGTACTACTTTCCTTTATAGCCACATTGTTCTTTTTCTTTTTCTCTAAAGCAGCCAGTTTGTTGTGTGCATTTTCATTCTTGGATGTTCTATTTGTAAAAGTATTTAACAGGGGACCTGCACTTTCTGTGGACCCCTTTTAACCTCTCAGGCTATCTTGTTTTATTTCTTTAATAAATGCATCGTCCACAGAGGCCATGTTCTTGCTCGAGCCTCTGAAAGAGCTTCGGGCCAAGAGAAAAGGTAGAAACAATACGTGATTGATGTGTATCTGTGCTTTCTTCTTTTTATTTGACTTTGTTGTCCTGCTTTTGTGACACTTTTCCTAGTTTCCCCTTTTAAGTGGGTTTTGAATTGCATTATCAGCGCTAAGTGTGAAGATGCAATGTGCGTGTGTTTTGTTTTTCTGAAAGTCTGCAGACATTTTATGTCAGGGGTGTCCAAACTTGTTCCACTGAGAGTTGCAAAAAGTAATCATGCGGGTGCCATTTTGCTATTTTTAAAGGTTTTTGATTTATAGATATTTTTTTTTACCTTTAGGGCTTACCTGACGTTTGGTTCTGGGAAACCTGTAGGGCAGGGGTGCCCACCCTTTTTCTGCAGGCGAGCTACTTTTCAATTGACCAACTCAAGGGGATCTACCTCATTTATATATATCATTTATATTTATTTATTTATGAAAGAGACATTTTTGTAGACAAGTTAAATGTGTTTAATGATAATACAAGCATGTGTAACACATATAGATGTCTTTCTTTCACAAAGACAAGAATATAAGTTGGTGTATTACCTGATTCTGATGACTTGCATTGATTGGAATCAGACAGTAATGATGATAACGCCCACATTTTCAAATGGAGGAGAAAAAAAGTTGTCCTTTCTGTACAATACCACATGAAAGTGGTTGGTTTTTGGCATCTAATTCATCCAGCTTCCATACACTTTACAAGAAAAACATTGGCGGCAAATTCCGTAGCTTGCTTGATTGACATTCACGGCACCCGAGGGTCTTGTGAGATGACGCTGGCTGCTGCCAGTTCATTATTATGAAAAAATGACAGAGAGGAAGGCGAGAAACACTTTTTATTTCAACAGACTTTCGCGCCGTCCCTTCCGTCAAAACTCTAAAGGCCGACTGCACATTTCCTATCTTCACAATAAAAGCCCTGCTTCATGCTGCCTGCGCTAACAAAATAAGAGTCTCAGAAAGCTGGCGTGCACAAGTGATGTGCACGCCAGCTTTCTGAGGGATCGCTTGTGCACGCCAGTTTTCCGAGACTCTGTATTTAGTTAGCGCAGGCAGCATGAAGCAGGGCTTTTATTGTGAAGGTAGGAAATGTGCAGTCGGCCTTTAGAGTTTTGACGGAAGGTACGGCGCGAGAGTCTGTTGAAATAAAAAGTGTTTCTCGCCTTCCTCTCGGTCATATTTTCATAATAATGATCTTGCAGCAGCCAGCGTCATCTCACAAGACCCTCCGGTACCGTGAATGTCATTTAAGTGACGTCTTGGTGAAGATTGATGATCACTCATTTTTAGGTCTATTTTTTTTAAAAGCCTGGCTGGAGATCGACTGACACACCCCCCGCGGTCGACTGGTAGCTCGCGATCGACGTAATGGGCACCCTTGCTGTAGGGTCTCAGTCATAAATTTTTTAAAAACAATTCATATATTATTATTATATTATTTTAGATCAACTTCAGATCTTTTCATATAAAGCTGAAAACATGTTTTTTAAGTTGTATGCCCTTTCTGTCAAAACCTTGTTTTTTATGGCAAAAACAAAAAAAAATAAGCCATATTTTACCTTCAAAATATTTCCATGGGGAATATTTGGTGCAAAGTAATTGGAGCCCTAAATAGGTCAATAATTTATAGAAATATTGATTTGAATTTTTTTTTTGAGCAATGACAGTTTGATAAAAAAACACTAAAATTCTTAATGATCCAAAAGGGCCTACTCATAAAAGTGTTTAATTTTCTTTTTTTTACTTTCAATGCTTGAGTAAGTTTCTAGATGATCTTCATTTATTTGTCGATTATAAGTTTTTGTTCATTTGTAATGTTTTTTTTGGTTTGTTTTATGCCTTTTTTGTTAAAAAAAAAATAAATTGTGCTTTTTTAACCCTTGTGTAATGTTCATATTGTTGTTAGTCAGCCAACGTGTGTGGGTCTGATGGACCCATTGCATTTTGTGGCTTTTAATGCCTCACAATCAAACACTTTTATGTTAAAATACTGAACAGATGTTTATTCTGACAAGGTAAACATCTGTTCAGTATTTTAACTTAAAAGTGTTTGATTGTGAGGCATTAAATGCCACAAAATGCAACAGGTCCATCAGACCCACAAGCGCTAACATTATGAACGTTGCACGGAAAATTCCTCTGCCAGTTTCTGCATCTCACCGGGATTCTTCTTTTGTGTTTCTGCACCTGTGGTTCCCACACAAGGTTGCAACATTGTTTGTCAACACTGTCTGCTCTCATTTTCTCGCACATTTGACTCTGATGTTCTGTGTACCAGCACTCTGTCCTCCTGTCTAGGCCTGCTTAAGTCTCGTCTTAAGACCCACTTTTATTCTTTGGCTTTTAACACTACGTGAGTTGTGTGGTCCTCTGTTCTCTGTTGTCCTCTGTGTTTTTTATACACTTTGATTTCTATTTTACTGTTTTAATTGATTTTACCCTTTAAAATTGTTTTTAATCATATTTGTTTTTATATTGTTTTTATAGGTTTTATATTCATTTATTTTTTGTTTTTATTCAGTCATTGGTGGAGCATAATATACATATATATATATATACTTTTTTTAAATTTTATTTTATTTATTTATTTATTTATTTTTTACAATTGTTTTTAACATGGCTGTGCAGCACTTTGGAAACGTTATTGTTGTTTAAATGTGCTATATAAATAAAGTGGATTGGATTGGTGTGTGTGTGTGTGTGTGTGTGTGTGTGTGTGTGTGTGTGTGTGTGTGTGTGTGTGTGTGTGTGTGTGTGTGTGTGTGTGTGTGTGTGTGTGTGTGTGTGTGTGTGTGTGTGTGTGTGTGTGTGTGTGTGTGTGTGCGTGCGTGCGTGCGTGCGTGTGTGTGTGTGTGTGTGTGTGTGGTAGACAGAACATCAATTTCCACACTCCTATTATCCCTGGGTCCAGTGGACCCGGACATCTTATATGTAATATGTATGGTGTGTGGTCATTTAATATATATTCTGATATATGTTCTTCACAGAAAATAAGCCAAAGTCAAGTGAGTCTGTTTGAAAAATGAATTAATTGTATCATTTTTATTTTAATAAAAAATGAAAACGGGTCCCACAGACCCCAACACCACACTAGGGTGGAATTTTAAATTTGAAGTAATCGGAGCCTTGATTAGGTAAATAATTCAGAACATTATTGATTTTGATGAATTCTTTTTTCAGAAATAACAGCTTAAAAAAAACAGCCTGCATTCGTCTTATCATAGTCAACATTGCAATTTTTTTTGGTTCAAATTGTCCGTGTTCACTCTTCTACTTTTTCATGTTATTTAAAAAAAAAATAGTATTTAAAATGTGTTGCTCCCGGTCCACAATTTGGACACCCCTGTTATACGTCAATGCTGAGGCCTCTGTCAAGCAACCAGGACAAAAACAAAAAGATAATTACAGAGTTTTATTCATCCCCTCGTCTCTTGTGTCTCTTTAGGGAACCAGTCATCAAAACCAGAGTCCAATACCAACGGCCATGGTCCAGCTTCAACACTTCCACGAATGACCTCTCACAAAGTCCAAGGTAAGAAATATGCACATTTAGCAAGGACGTGCTTGTCTATAAGAGAAAACTAGGTCACGCTGAAACTTTGTTGTCTTTTAATGTGGTCTGTGATTAGATGACACGGAGCCCAAGAGGGACAAGAAGGTTCGTCCATTTTCTATGTTTGAACCAACAGAGGTTCCCGCCGCTTCACTCCGCAAAAACCAGAGCAGCGACGACCTGGTCAGGGACGCCCAGGTAAGAAGCAACCCTTTTTCACTTATCCCTGCAACAAATAAACATGCATATTTAAAAATATTCACTCTCCTGTCCTCTCAGTCGGCTCCCAAAGCTCCAGTCAAGATCCCGCCGCCTGTCCCCACCAAACCGAAAGGCCCAAATGTTGTCCCGTACGGCAAAGCGGGTCTGAACACGGGCACCTTTCCTAAAGCCAAGCCTCACAACAATCACCCCCAGGCCGCCCACAGCCCTCTCCCACCCTCTCAGAGCCAGACGCTCCCTTTACCCTCCAAGCAGGACACTCCGCCCGCTGCCGCCGTGCGACCCTTCACCCCAGAGCTGCCCTCCTCCAAAGACAACAACATGAGCAAGCCGCAGACCGTCGCCGCCAGCTCCATTTACTCCATGTACACGCAGCAGGCCGGCATCCAGGGGGCCCTGAGCCGGTGTCAGAGCCGTACCAACGGCTTCGTCAGCGGTGAGACTCTCCTTTGCTCGTTCATCGCCGTACGTTGTTATTAAAAGTACTGTTTCTTCATCTAATGCTTAAAGGCCTACTGAAATGAGATTTTCTTATTTAAACGGGAATAGCAGGTCCATTCTATGTGTCATACTTAATCATTTCGCCATATTTTTGCTGAAAGGATTTAGTACAGAACATCGACAATAAAGTTCGCAACTTTAAGTCGCTAATAGAAAAGCCCTGCCTTTACCAGAAGTATGTGCGCGTGACATCACGAGTTGCAGGGCTCCTCACATCCTCACATTGTTTGTAATGGGAGCCACCAGCAGTAAGAGCAATTCGGACCGAGAAGCGACAATTTCCCCATTAATTTGAGCGAGGATGAACGATTCGTGGATGAGGATATTCTAGTGAAGGACTAGAAAGGGAAAAAAAGCGGCGGGAGTGTGAGCGTTTCAGATGTAATTAGACACATTTACTAAAATAATTCTGGAAGATCCTTTATCTGCTTATTGTTTTAATAGTGTTTTAGTGAGATTTTAAAGATTGTAAAGACATACCTTGAGGTCAGATGGCTGCGATGAACACGCAGTGTCTCAGAGAGAAGCCGAGGAGCCAAGCTCACAGCTGCTGCAGGACGATGAATAATCCACTGATGTCTCCGGTAAGATATATATCACAATTTCCCCTTCCAAAAACATGCTGGTTGACGTAGAGAAAATATGTTCGCTTGACCGCTCTGTGTTAAAGCTTCACAACAAACTAAGAAACACCGGCCGTGTCTCGGTGCTAAAGGCAGCCGCAATCCACCGCTTTCCACCAACAGCATTCTTCTTTATAGTCTCCATTATTAAATGAACAAATTGCAAAAGATTCAGCAACACAGATGTCCAGAATACTGTGTAATTATGCGATTAAAGCAGACGACTTTTAGCCGCGAGTTGTGCAGCGCTAATATTTCCCGACAGTCCGTGACGTCACGGGTACGCGTCATCATTCCGCGACGTTTTCAACAAGAAACTCGTGGGAAATTAAAAATTGCAATTTATTAAACTAAAGCGGCCGTATTGTCATGTGTTGCGATATTAATATTTCATCATTGATATATAAACTATCAGACTGCGTGGTCGCTAGTAGTGGCTTTCAGTAGGCCTTTAAATGTCTTCTTCAGCAATTATGCATGGATTTTCCAGCTGCGTTAACATGCAGAAATAGCCTATAAAAGCGGGTATTTACATGCATGTTCTGTATCAAGGGCATTGACAATGAAAAGGGGCGAAAAACGTGCCAAATACTACCTCGTATCAAAGACAGGACGGTGCTTGTGTGTAAGGGAATGCTTTCTTTTTGCCGTGTTTTGTTGGGTGTCACACCAAATATGGGTGCTCACTTTATCACACATTTAATAATTGAGTTGTGGCGTGCTGTGTGAACGCTAACACACTTGCAGCAATATATTATGTGTAAAAGGCAAAGACGGAAAAACAGGACGGATGCGGCAATTTTGTAATATCTATGAGTGAAAGTTCAACTTGCCGCGTTTTGCTAAAAAAAAACGGTGCCAATTTAGGGCCTTTTTATCCACCCGACATGCAGTAATGACTTGTTTTTGCTTTTAGAATACAGAACAACAAAAAGAAGAGCGAAAGAAGGGAGCAAGGATGTAAAAAGATTATAACATCGGAGAGAGAGGCATTGTAGTGCTTGAAAAGATTTGCACATTTTGGGTGACAGTTTATGAAGTATACTGAGTAGAGAACATTGTTTTTGAAAGTCTTTTATTGACGTCCTGTGTGTGTCTGTGTGTGTGTGTCTGTGCGTGTGTGTATACCCATATGCGTTTATTTATGAGTATATACATACGTGTGCATATATATATATATATATATATATATATATATGTATATATACATACATGTGTGTGTGTGTGTGTATATATGTATGTGTACAGTGTATATATATATATGTACATATATATATATATTTATGTATACGCGTGTGTGTTTGTATATATATATGTGTATATATGTATGTATATATATATGTATATTATTGACGTCCTGTGTGTCTGTGCGTGTGTGTATACCCATATGCGTTTATTTATGAATATATACATACGTGTGCATATATATATATATATATATATATATATATATATATACATGTGTGTGTGTGTGTATATATATGTATGTGTACAGTATATATATGTGTATATATATATATTTATTTATACGCGTGTGTGTGTGTGTATATATATGTGTATATGTGTATATATGTATGTATATATATATGTATATTATTGACGTCCTGTGTGTGTGTGTGTGTGTGTGTGTGTGTGTGTGTGTGTGTGTGTGTGTGTGTCTGTGCGTGTGTGTATACCCATATGCGTTTATTTATGAGTATATACATACGTGTGCATATATATGTATATATATACATGTGTGTGTGTATATATGTATGTGTACAGTATATATGTATATATATATTTATGTATACGCGTGTGTGTATATGTATGTGTGTATATATATATATATATATATATATATATATATATATACATATATATATATATATATACTTATGTATATGCGTGTGTGTGTGTGTATGTATGTGTACAGTGTATATATATACAGTATATATATATATACATATATATATGTATATATATATATATATACACACACACACGTATCTGCATATATGTGTATTTACAGTATATGCATGTATGTATGTTATGTACATATGTGTATGTATGTATAGATGTATGTATGTATATGTGTTTAAATGTATATGTGTGTGTATATATATTTATATGTATATATAAATACACACATTATATTTTTATAATATGCAAAATTGTCGGAATTTCATGTTTTACTTGAATGCATGTCATTTATTTGCGCAAAACTTGGTAATCTAAAGTACCCACAATTGAGGTCCTCTCCAAGGTTTCTCATAGTCAGCATTGTCACTGGCGTCCCACTGGATGTGAATTCTCCCTGCCCACTGGGTGTGAGTTTTCCTTGCCCTTTTGTGGGTTCTTCCGAGGATGTTGTAATCGTAATGATTTGTGCAGTCCTTTGAGACATTTGTGATTTGGGGCTATATAAATAAACATTGATTGATTGTAATGTCTACCATGAATTGATTAACGTGCACCCCGACTTACACAAGTTGAAAAACTTATACGGGTGTTACTATTTAGTAGGGGTGTGGGAAAAAATCGTTTTTGAATACGATTCGCGATTCTCACGTTGTGCGATTCAGAATCGATTCTCTTTTTTTTTTTAAATCGATTTAAAAAATAAAAATACAAAATTTTGAATTCTGAATTTTGAATTTTTTTTATCAATCCAACAAAACAATACACAGCAATACCAAAACAATGCAATCCCAAAACCAAACCTGAGCCAGCAACACTCAGAACTGCAATAAACAGAGCAATTGAGAGGAGACACAAACACCACACAGAACAAACCAAAAGTAGTGAAACAAAAATGAATATTTTTAACAACAATATCAATATTAGTTATAATTTCAGCATAGCAGTGATTAAAAATCCCTCATTGACATTATCATTAGACATTTATAAAAATAAAAGAACAATAGTGTCACAGTGGCTTACACTTGCATGGCATCTCATAAGCTGGACAACACACTGTGTCCAATGTTTTCACAAAGATAAAATAAGTCATATTTTTGGTTCCTTTAATAGTTAAAACAAATTTACATTATTGCAATCAGTTGATAAAACATTGTCCTTTACAATTATAAAAGCTTTTAAAGCTTTGGTGGGGCGGCATAGCTCGGTTGGTAGAGTGGCCGTGCCAGCAACTTGAGAGTTGCAGGTTTGATTCCCGCTTCCGCCATCCTAGTCACTGCCGTTGTGTCCTTGGGCAAGACACTTTACCCACCTGCTCCCAGTGCCACCCACACTGGTTTAAATGTAGCTTAGATATTGGGTGTCACTATTTAAAGCGCTTTGAGTCACTTGAGAAAAGCGCTATATAAATATAATTCACAATAATTCACAAAAAAAAATCTACTATTCTGCTAGCATGTCAGCAGACTGGGGTAGATCCTGCTGAAATCTATGTATTGAATGAATACAGAATCCTTTTGAATCGGAAAAATATAGTTTTTGAATCGAGAATCGCGTTGAATCGAAAAAAATCTATTTATAATCGAATCGTGACCCCAAGTATCGATATTGAATCGAATCGTAGGACACCCAAAGGTTCGCAGCCCTACTATTTAGTGTTCAATTGTAAGGAATATGTACTGTACTGTGCAATCTACTAATCAAAGTTTCAATCAATCAATCAATCAATCCCAGTACAAGGAGACAGGGACAGTCTCAGAAGATATGTATGATGGCCTAACATGTGGATTTTGTCTTTGTAGTGTATGGAAAGCCAGTGATCCCCAGCGGAGGATCTCAACACCCAGAGAACCCCTACATGGAACGCCGCTCCCCTGCCCTGGACTCTGAGGTGGACCACACTGGAACCAACTACACAGGTCCCAGTCCACCTGAGGGCTCTCAACCAGAGACGGAGCGCATCCCCCGACCCCTCAGCCCCACCAAGCTGCTCCCCTTCATTTCCAACCCCTACCGGCACCAGAGTGATGGAGATCTTGAAGCTCTGAGGAAGAAGCTCTACAATGCCCCGAGGCCCCTGAAGAAGCGCAGCTCCATTACGGAGCCTGAGGGACCTGCTGGGCCAAACATCCAGAAGCTTCTCTACCAGAAAACCACCCTGGCAGCTATGGAGACCACAGTCAACACACCGGGAACTCCCATCTTTCCCGGTGAGGCGGAGAAGGAGGGAGAGATATCTGTGGGGCCTCACGTTCCAGGACCTCTGAGTGATGTGGAGGACCACCAGTCAGATGTTCTGGGGGAGGGACAACATGTCCACATTCCAACCCCAGCCGAACAACCCAGACCACCAGTAACAATCATTGCTTTTGACAATGAAGACATCATACCCCCTCCTCCACCGTCACACCCTGCTCCCAGGCCAGAGGACGCGCTCTTCCCACCGCTGCCATCTGCTGGTCTGGAGGACACCATCCCCAACATACCCCCTCCACCTCCGGAGGGCTTTCTGGAAGAGTTCCCCCCTTACCCACCGCCTCCGTACCCCAGCGGAGGAGAGCAGGACACCTTAGGAGAGGACACCTTTAATATGAAAGCGCCAGAGGTCACCGGTCAAGTCGTTTTGCCCCCGGTAAGAATCCCTCTGCCCGTTCTAATACAGTCAAAAGTTTGATTGGGAGGGCTGGATGATTATTTGATCATCACGATCATTTACACAATTATTTGTTAATTTGTAAACATGAACATTTATTGCACCGCCAATAACGCAGGTTTGAATACAATTTTGAAGAACAAGGGATATGCCCCTGAGACCCGACCTCTGATAAGCGGTAGAAGATGGATGGATGTTTATACAGCACTAATGCACCCCCATACCATCACAGATGCTGGCTTTTCAACTTTGCGTCGATTGATTGATTGATTGATTGATACTTTTATTAGTAGATTGCACAGTACAGTACATATTCCGTACAATTGACCACTAAATAGTAACACCCGAATAAGTTTTTCAACTTGTTTAAGTCGGGGTCCACGTTAATCAATTCATGATAACAGTCTGGATTGTTTGTTTCCCCTTTTGGTCCGGATGACACAATGTCAAATATTTCCAAAAACAATTAGATATGTGGACTCGTCAGACCACAGAACACTTTTCCACATTGCATCAGTCCATCCTAGATGATCTCAGGCCCAGAGAAGCCGGCGGCGTTTTTGGATGTTGTTGACAAATGGCTTTCCCTTCGCATAGTAGAGCTTTAACTTGCACTTACAGATGTAGTGACCAACTGTATTTAGTGACAGTGGTTTTTCTAAAGTGTTCCTGAGCCCATGTGGTGATATCCTTTAGAGATTGATGTCGGTTTTTGATACAGTGCCGTCTGAGGGATCGAAGGTCACGGTCATTCAGTGTTGGTTTCTGGCCATGCCGCTTACCTGGAGTGATTTCTCCAGATTCTCTGAACCTTTTGATGATATTATGGAGCGTAGATGTTGAAATCTTTAAATTTCTTGCAATGTCACTTTGAGAAAGGTTGTTCTTAAACTGTTTGACTATTTGCTCACACAGTTGTGGACAAAGGGGTGTACCTCGCCCCATCCTTTCTTGTGAAAGACTGAGCATTTTTGGGAAGCTGTTTTTATAGCCAATCATGGCACCCACCTGTTCCCAATTAGCCTGCACACTTGTGGGATGTTCCAAATAAGTGTTTGATGAGCATTCCTCAACTTTATCAGTATTTGTTGCCACCTTTCCTAACTTGTTTGTCACGTGTTGCTGGCATCAAATTCTAAAGTTAATGATTATTTGCAAAAAAAAAAAGGTTTATCAGTTTGAACATCAAATATGTTGTTTTTGTAGCATATTCAACTGAATATGGCTTGAAAAGGATTTGCTAATCATTGTATTCTGTTTATATTTACATCTAACACAATTTCCCAACTCACATGGAAACAGGGTTTTTATGATCGTGAGAAGCCATGAATCAAAATCAAAATGTGATTGATTGTTCAGCCGTAGGACTTTACAACTTATGGATGTGCAGAAAACCAATGAAGTGGCACTAATGGGAAAAACATTGTGTTTTTGAATCCTTTCACATGTCGGTTCTCATGTTGGTTCCACAGGGACAGGCCATGAATTGTCAAACCCACAATAGTGACCTGGGTCCACGTTATATAATTGGATAAGCCCCATCAAACACTGCTATTGTTGTTTTGCGGAAAATGGGCCTAATTCTACTTAGACTAAGTACATGTTCACCCCACTTTCCACACTCCGTCTTATTCACTAAGGCGGACTTTGTGTTTAAAAATAAACACCAGTAGTTAACACCGTCACCTAATCCGACCGTCAGAGGATTTGCAATAAGGCTTGCAGGTTTTACCCCAAAAAGGCGACCAATTAGAAATCAATGTTATGGCCCGTTTGTCTCGGCAAACACCTGGAGCTCTGTGCCTAATCGGGTTGTGTAATCGAGAGGTGAAATTGTTTCCTAAAGCTTTGGATTAACAATGCGAAGAAAAAAAAAATCACATCCCCCCTCCTCACAGTCGAGAGGGAACGCGAGGCGGCGTGGACGCTTTCTTTCTCGCTGCAGTACTCATGTTTTATGGTTGTGTCTTCAGGGGAAGAGGACAAACCTGCGCAAGCTCGGCTCGGAACGCATCAGCCACAGCATGAGAGTGAAGTTCAACCCCCTGGCTCTGCTGCTGGACTCCTCTCTGGAGGGAGAGTTTGACCTGGTCCAGAGAATCATCTACGAGGTGAACATTTCTCCACCCTTTTTCTCACTTTGGGGGGGAAAACTGCAACCTCTGTTTGGATTTATACTTTTTAATATGATTGTTTTTGGTGCTTATATTTTTTATGAACGTCTTTCGGGCAGTGTTAATTTTGACAGCAGTTTTTAAATACATTTTAGTAATGGTGGTTGAAGAAAATGTTTTTTAGTCAAACTTTGTGGATTAGTGAATTATATTTATAAAGCGCTTTTCTCGAGTGACCAATCCAATATCGAAGTTACATTTTGACTACACTGCAAAAACTGAAATCTAAGTAAGATGAAATATCTCAAATAAGGTGATAATTCTTCTCACTAAGCAGATTTTATGTTAGTCTTTTACTTGTTTTAAGGGTTTTGCTCCTAAATGATCTCAGTAAGATACTACAGCTTGTTTCCGACATTTTATGACCTATTTTAAGTAAAATATGCTTGAAACTGTTTTTGTCCAAGTGTCCAAAACACACCCAGAAATGGTGCACAGGAAGGCGGGGAAGAAGAGGGGGAAAAGGCGGCCAAAATGTTCATAAGTCCCAATTGTGTCCAAAATACCTCCCCGGGTTCCAGTCCCGCCGGACACACAAATCCCGGGATACAAAAAATTTCCAAAACGCACCCAGCAAAGTCCCACGGGAAGTAGGGGGGGAAATTTTTTTTAAAAAGTCGGCAAAAGTCCCCCAAAATTTTCTAAATACCTACCAAGGTTCGAGTCCCAACCGGGTTCGAGTTTGAGTTTGAGTACACACTCGAACCCGGGTGGGACTTTTGAACGTTTCACCGACTTTTCTCACTTTTTTCCCCACCTCTCCGTGGGACTTTGCTGGGTGCGTTTTGGACATTTTGGGCGGAACCTGTGGGACTCGAACCTGTGTAGGTATTTTGAACATTTTTGGGACTTGTGCTGACTTTTCCAACTTTCATCCCCCCTCTCCATGGGACTCGGCTGGGTGTGTTATGGACATTTTGGGCATCCCGGGACTTGCGCGGCCATACATAAGATTTTATACTTGTTTTAAGTGTTTAGGTCCTAAATAATCTCAGTAAGATATTACAGCTTGTAGCTGAGATTTGATGACCTATATTGAGTAAAACATGCTTGAAACTAGAATATCAAATGTTGCAAAGCTGGGTCATCAACACTCACAAGTATAAAACTACTTTTTAAAGTAAGAATTTCTTATTTTAAGAACGTAAAACAAAATCATGACTTTGACACAATTGTTTCTCATATTAAAACAGATGACAGCCAAATAGACTGCCGTTTTATTTTCAATGAAACAATAGAAAATACGTACTCGTATAGTAGTACACTTGTTATTAGTGAGAATATACTTATTTTAAGGTATTTTTGGGTTCATTGAAGTGAGCTAATTTTACTTGTTTTGAAAGGTCTTGACAAGCCAAATGTTCTTGTTCTATTGGCAGATAATTTTGCTTAGTTTAAGTAAAATACCCCTCATTTTTGTATTT
Organism: Nerophis ophidion; assembly: GCF_033978795.1. Taxonomy (NCBI): domain Eukaryota; kingdom Metazoa; phylum Chordata; class Actinopteri; order Syngnathiformes; family Syngnathidae; genus Nerophis; species Nerophis ophidion. The sequence continues at coordinate 3,838,696 of NC_084619.1, forward strand.
TTTTTTCTTGTTTTTGAACACGGACTTTTTGAAGTGTAGTGTAGATGGCACTGGGAGCAGGTGAGTAAAGTGTCTTGCCCAAGGACACAACGCCAGATTACTCTTAAGTCAAAATTGTAGTTTAAAAGTGTTTCTGGAGGAATCAAAGCTGCTCACACGGTCACTAAGGTGGCCACTATGTTTGACAGATCAACTTAATGTGTGTTATATGTTTTCCATGACAGCATTTTTGTAGTCAATTGTGAGGTGTGTCTGTTAAAATCATGGTTGTTTTTACAAATGATGAAGGGAATAAGCGGTAGAAAATGGATGGATGGATGGACAGATGTGAACAAGAGCATGTGTTGTCTTTGTGTGATGATGTAAGTGAGGTGTTCTTGTATTGTATATGAAAGGGCATTTTATGACTTTTCTTAATTTGACTACATGCTATGGTATGATTTTATTGTCATCATTTTATTGCATGATTTTTGTATCCCTTTAATTTAGGTAGCCAGGGACTGCAGATGGAAATTAGCATTTTAGCTATAATCAACTTAAAGTGCCCTCTTTGGGGATTGCAATAGAGATTTATCTGCATTCATAAACTTAATTCTAAGCATTCCTTCACAAAAAAAGAAATCTTTAACATCAATATTTATGGAACATATCCACAAAAAATTTAGCTGTCAACACTGAATATTGCATTGTTGCATTTCTTTTCACAGTTTATGAACTTACATTCATATTTTGTTGAAGTATTATTCAATAAATATATTTATAAAGGATTTTTGAACTGTTGCAATTTTCAGAATATTTTTTTAAAATCTCACGTACCCCTTGGCATACCTTCAAGTACCCCCAGGGGTACGCTTACCCCCATTTGAGAACCACTGCCATAGTCGATAAGCTTCTTCTTTTTGTCTATCTTCTTGTTATGGGACATTCATCCTCCGCTGTTGCCATTTGTAATATAAAGTAGCGTATAGTTCTTACTCATATCTGTCAGTAAACTTGTCATGAAAGCTCTAAAACATACCGGTGTAGTGAGTTTACGTTATTCACCCAAGGAACTTTAGTTATTAGAGAGTTCCGGTCGGTTTTTCACGGGAATTTCGGATGAGGAGATGCTGCTCCGTTATTGATTTAGGTAAAGCCTCAATGTCATTAGAACAGTTAGCTCCATCTTTTGACACTTCTTTAATTCCCGTCCTTGCACGCTACACGACTACCACAAAGATGACGGGGAGAAGACGCTGTCGAAAGTGAGCCACGTAAATAAGACCGCCCACAAAACGGCGCATCCTGAAGCGACTTGAAGATGATCTGTAAAACATAATCCATGCAACATTTTGACCAAAGAACCACCATTACATGTTATGTGGACCACAAGGAAGTATTTTATGTTTAGAAGAAAAATAAATAATAATATGAGTCATGAAAAGCTCTAAAACATACCGGTGTAGTGAGTTTACGTTATTCACCCAAGGAACTTTAGTTATTAGAGAGTTCCGGTCGGTTTTTCACGGGAATTTCGGATGAGGAGATGCTGCTCCGTTATTGATTTAGGTAAAGTCTGTCAATCAATCAATCAATCAATCAATGTTTATTTATATAGCCCCAAATCACAAATGTCTCAAAGGACTGCACAAATCATTACGACTACAACATCCTCGGAAGAACCCACAAAAGGGCAAGGAAAACTCACACCCAGTGGGCAGGGAGAATTCACATCCAGTGGGACGCCAGTGACAATGCTGACTATGAGAAACCTTGGAGAGGACCTCAGATGTGGGCAACCCCCCACCTCTAGGGGACCGAAAGCAATGGATGTCGAGCGGGTCTAACATGATACTGTGAAAGTTCAATCCATAGTGGCTCCAACACAGCCGTGAGAGTTCAGTTCAAGCGGATCCAAGACAGCAGCGAGAGTCCCGTCCACAGGGGACCATCTCAAGCGGAGGCGGATCAGCAGCGTAGAGATGTCCCCAATCGATACAGGCGAGCGGTCCATCCTGGGTCCCGACGAGCGGTCCATCCTGGGTCTCGACTCTGGACAGCCAGTACTTCATCCATGGTCATCGGACCGGACCCCCTCCACAAGGGAGGGGGGGACATAGGAGAAAGAAAAGAAGCGGCAGATCAACTGGTCTAAAAAGGAGGTCTATTTAAAGGCTAGAGTATACAGATGAGTTTTAAGGTGAGACTTAAATGCTTCTACTGAGGTAGCATCTCGAACTGTCTGAATGTCATTAGAACAGTTAGCTCCATCTTTTGACACTTCTTTAATTCCCGTCCTTGCACGCTACACGACTACCACAAAGATGACGGGGAGAAGACGCTGTCGAAAGTGAGCCACGTAAATAAGACCGCCCACAAAACGGCGCATCCTGAAGCGACTTGAAGATGATCTGTAAAACATAATCCATGCAACATTTTGACCAAAGAACCACCATTACATGTTATGTGGACCACAAGGAAGTATTTTATGTTTAGAAGAAAAATAAATAATAATATGAGTCATGAAAAGCTCTAAAACATACCGGTGTAGTGAGTTTACGTTATTCACCCAAGGAACTTTAGTTATTAGAGAGTTCCGGTCGGTTTTTCACGGGAATTTCGGATGAGGAGATGCTGCTCCGTTATTGATTTAGGTAAAGTCTGTCAATCAATCAATCAATCAATCAATGTTTATTTATATAGCCCCAAATCACAAATGTCTCAAAGGACTGCACAAATCATTACGACTACAACATCCTCGGAAGAACCCACAAAAGGGCAAGGAAAACTCACACCCAGTGGGCAGGGAGAATTCACATCCAGTGGGACGCCAGTGACAATGCTGACTATGAGAAACCTTGGAGAGGACCTCAGATGTGGGCAACCCCCCACCTCTAGGGGACCGAAAGCAATGGATGTCGAGCGGGTCTAACATGATACTGTGAAAGTTCAATCCATAGTGGCTCCAACACAGCCGTGAGAGTTCAGTTCAAGCGGATCCAAGACAGCAGCGAGAGTCCCGTCCACAGGGGACCATCTCAAGCGGAGGCGGATCAGCAGCGTAGAGATGTCCCCAATCGATACAGGCGAGCGGTCCATCCTGGGTCCCGACGAGCGGTCCATCCTGGGTCTCGACTCTGGACAGCCAGTACTTCATCCATGGTCATCGGACCGGACCCCCTCCACAAGGGAGGGGGGGACATAGGAGAAAGAAAAGAAGCGGCAGATCAACTGGTCTAAAAAGGAGGTCTATTTAAAGGCTAGAGTATACAGATGAGTTTTAAGGTGAGACTTAAATGCTTCTACTGAGGTAGCATCTCGAACTGTCTGAATGTCATTAGAACAGTTAGCTCCATCTTTTGACACTTCTTTAATTCCCGTCCTTGCACGCTACACGGCTACCACAAAGATGACGGGGAGAAGACGCTGTCGAAAGTGAGCCACGTAAATAAGACCGGCCACAAAACGGCGCATCCTGAAGCGACTTGAAGATGATCTGTAAAACATAATCTATGCAACATTTTGACCAAAGAACCACCATTACATGTTATGTGGACCACAAGGAAGTCTTTTATGTTTAGAAGAAAAATAAATAATAATATGACTCCCTTAATGCGCCTTATGTAATCCGGTTCGCCTTATATATGAAAAAAAAGATCGAAAATAGACCATTCATCGGCAGTGCGCCTTATGGTCCGGGAAATACGGTGTTTTATTTGTTTTCTAATTTAATGTGTTATTCAATTTAATTTGATTCCCTATACCCAGGTGGAGGACCCCAGCCTGCCCAACGATGAAGGCATCACTGCACTACACAACGCGGTCTGCGCCGGACACACCGAGATCGTCAAGTTTCTGGTTCAGTTCGGCGTCAACGTCAACGCGGCAGACAGCGACGGATGGTGAGTCGAGCTTTCTTGTCATCCTGCATAGCAACGGTAATCAAAAAGTACAAAAAATAACTAAGACAACTAAAACAAAACAAATACTTAGACATGGATGTAGTATTTAAAAACATTAATAATCAATGTACTTTTCTAATTGTGTCAAATTGCATGCATTATAGCCAGTAGTAGTAAATATTGGGATAGCATACTAATTGTACAAACCCTGTTTCCATATGAGTTGGGAAATTGTGTTAGATGTAAATATAAACAGAATACAATGATTTGCAAATCCTTTTCAAGCCATATTCAGTTGAATATGCTACAAAGACAACATATTTGATGTTCAAACTCATAAACTTTATTTTTTTTTCAAACAATAATTAACTTAGAATTTCATGGCTGCAACACGTGCCAAAGTAGTTGGGAAAGGGCATGTTCACCACTGTGTTACATCACCTTTTCTTTTAACAACACTCAATAAACGTTTGGGAACTTAGGAAACTAATTGTTGCTAATTCTTATTTTTAGACTTTTTTTTCCCAAATTCCATTGTATGTTATACTCTTCTGACACCACCAGATGGCAGTATAAGTGTCCACATAAGCGGCCATAAGACCCCAATTCAGTCGTGTATACAATTTTGAAAATAAGAGCTAAAAGGTGCTGTCCACGCATGTGGCCACTAAACCTTTAGAGGTCCATTTTACAGAGTGTCCTTTACAATGTTGACAAAATAATGGAATAATAAATGACACAATAAGTTACTGCATATTTCAGCAAACTAATTAGGAGCCTTTGTTGTCCTATATGTTTACTATTTTATTCAAGGACAAAATTGTTCTTGGAACGCAATAAGAAACATGTGTTTAATGTACCGTCAGTTTTTTTAGTTTGTTGTTAAAATAAAGCCAATAATGCCATTTTCTGTGGTCACCTTTATTTATAAAAAGTATAAAAATACATTTTAGCATCGGTAGCAAAATATTGGTATTGGGACCACCCTAATTTTGCATAGTAACACCAATTCAATGCATCAGTATATTCTAAGTTATTTGAAAAAAAAAAAAAAAAACATTGCTTTTGTGTTACAGGTGACAAAGAAATAGTCTAATATACCTCAATAATGAATTTATATCAGAGTTAATTTTGTTGACAAAAAATTTTCGTCATAGTTATCGTCAACGACCTTTTTTTTACTGACTAAAACGAGACAATAACTGAATAAAAAATAATTGACGTGGGGCGGCATAGCTCGGTTGGTAGAGTGGCCGTGCCAGCAACTTGAGGGTTGCAGGTTCGATTCCCGCGTGTGCCATCCTAGTCACTGCCGTTGTGTCCTTGGGCAAGACACTTTACCCACCTGCTCCCAGTGCCACCCACACTGGTTTAAATGTAGCTTAGATATTGGGTTTCACTATGTAAAGCGCTTTGAGTCACTTGAGAAAAAGCGCTATATAAATATCATTCAATTCACTTCACTAAGACGATGACGAGGTGTTTCGACATATTCGTCAACGAATAAAAACGAGACGAATATGTCTGCCAGAGACGAGATCCAATCGGAACTCATTTCATTAGGAAAAGGCGGGAGGAGTCGGGAAGAGAACCAATCAGAGCGACGTGGTGAGGAAGTTACGTAAACGTAGTTTGCGTTTGAGACTGAAGAAGACAACATGTCAACGGCGGGGAGGAAGAGGAGAGAGGACATATGGGGACATTTTATATTTGACCTCAAAGATAACAAGACGCAGTGTAAGAAATGCAGCGCCAGGATTACGGGGAAAAACACAACAAACTTGAAGCGACATTTCCAGTCCAATCAGCCCCAAATCCACACCCAGGTCAGCATTTTCCACAACATACAACTCACTCCACGTTATCCCGTTTATTACACGGCTTACTCAGGAAATACTACATTTGAGACATGATTTTCATCAAAACACGACTTGTATCGGTGATTTTTCCGCTGTTTTGCTTTGACTCTCAGAAATTGAAGGGAAAGTTTACATATTACTCTTTAGTCGACTAAATCTACTGTAGTTTTCGTCGACTATAATCTTATGATATTTCGTCAACTAAAACAATTTAAATAACTAAATTATGACTAAAACTAAATTACATTTTAGTCAAAAGACTATGACTAAAACTAAATCAAATTTTGCTGTCAAAATTAACACTGATTTATATCATTAGGGGGCGCTATAGTTTGGTTAGTAGAGTGGCCGTGCCAGCCACTGCAGGGATCCAGGTTTGATCCCCGCTTCCGCCATCCTAGTTAAAATGAAGCCAATATTGCCATTTTTTGTGGTCCCCTTCATTTAGAAAAAGTATCAAAATCAATTTTGGTACCGGTACCAAAATATTGGTACCGGGACCACCCTAATTTTGCATAGTAACACCAATTCAATGCATCAGTGTATTCTAAATTATTGGAAAAAAAACAAAAAAAATTGCTTTTGTATTACAAGTGACAAAGAAATAGTAATTTTGCATGGGGCAGTATAGTTCGGTTGGTAGAGCGGCCGTGCCAGCAACTTGAGGGTTGCAGGTTCGATTCCCGCTTCTGCCATCCTAGTCACTGCCGTTGTGTCCTTGGGCAAGACACTTTACCCACCTGCTCCCAGTGCCACCCACACTGGTTTAAATGTAACTTAGATATGGGGTTTCACTATGTAAAGCGCTTTGAGTCACTAGAGAAAAGCGCTATATAAACATAATTCACTTCACTTCACAATTCAATGCATCAGTATATTATAAGTTATTTGAAAAAAAAAAAAACATTGCTTTTGTGTTACAAGTGACAAAGAAATGATCTAATATACCTCAATAATGAATTTATATCATTAGGGGGCGCTATAGTTTGGTTAGTAGAGTGGGCTTGCCAGCAACTTGAGGGATCCAGGTTTGATCCCCGCTTCCGCCATCCTAGTTAAAATAAAGCCAATAATGCCATTTTTTGTGGCCCCCTTTATTTAGAAAACGTATCAAAATACATTTTGGTACCGGTACCAAAATATTGGTACCGGGACTAGCCTAATTTTGCATAGTAACACCAATTCAATGCATCAGTATATTCTAAGTTATTTGAAAAAAAACAAAAAACATTGCTTTTGTGTTACAGGTGACAAAGAAATTATCTAATATACCTCAATAATGAATTTATATCATTAGGGGGCGCTATAGTTTGGTTAGTAGAGTGGGCTTGCCAGCAACTTGAGGGATCCAGGTTTGATCCCCGCTTCCGCCATCCTAGTTAAAATAAAGCCAATAATGCCATTTTTTGTGGCCCCCTTTATTTAGAAAACGTATCAAAATACATTTTGGTACCGGTACCAAAATATTGGTACCGGGACTAGCCTAATTTTGCATAGTAACACCAATTCAATGCATCAGTATATTCTAAGTTATTTGAAAAAAAACAAAAAACATTGCTTTTGTGTTACAGGTGACAAAGAAATTATCTAATATACCTCAATAATGAATTTATATCATTAGGGGGCGCTATAGTTTGGTTAGTAGAGTGGGCTTGCCAGCAACTTGAGGGATCCAGGTTTGATCCCCGCTTCCGCCATCCTAGTTAAAATAAAGCCAATAATGCCATTTTTTGTGGTCCCCTTCATTTAGAAAAAGTATAAAAATACATTTTGGTACCGGTACCAGAATATTGGTATCAGGGACTAGCCTAATTTTGCATAGTAACACCAATTCAATGCATCAGTATATTCTAAGTTATTTGAAAAAAAAAACAAACATTGCTTTTGTATTACAGGTGACAAAGAAATAGTCTAGTATACCTCCGTAATTAATTTATATCATTAGGGGGCGCTATAGCTCGGTTGGTGGAGTGGCCGTGCCAGCAACTTGAGGGTTCCAGGTTCGATCCCCGCTTCCGCCATCCTAGTTAAAATAAAGCCAATAATGCCATTTTTTGTGGTCCCCTTCATTTAGAAAAAGTATCAAAATCCATTTTGGTACCGGTACCAGAATATTGGTATCAGGACCACCCTAATATTGCATAGTAACACCAATTCAATGCATCAGTATATTCTAAGTTATTTGAGAAAAAAAACAAAAAACATTGCTTTTGTGTTACAGGTGACAAACAAATAGTCTAATACAGTGGTCCCCAACCACGATTGGTACCGGGCCGCAGAAGAATTTTTTATTAAAAAAAAAATAAATAAAAAAATAAAAGTTTTTTTTTTTTTTTAATTAAATCAACATAAAAAACACAATATACACTTACAATTAGTGCACCAACCACAAAAACCTCCCTTTTTCATGACAAAGAAGAAAAAGAAAAAAAAAAATTCAACCTCTAAGTTTAAGTGCTACTTAGGAAACATTTTTTTAAGGATTTTTCCAAATGTATTTTCTGTCCCGCTCACCTTTTTAATCCTTTTTTTGGACTCATCAGGACGCCTCTGCACTGCGCCGCCTCCTGCAACAACGTGCAAGTCTGCAAGTTCCTGGTGGAGTCGGCCGCCGCCGTCTTCAACACGACATACAGCGACATGCAGACGGCGGCCGACAAATGCGAGGAGATGGAGGAAGGCTACACCCAGTGCTCCCAGTTCCTCTACGGTCAGTGGGAAGGTTCCATTCCCACTCATTATTCCGCACGGGCGTGTCCACTGAAGCGTGTTTTTTTTTGTGTGTGTCCGCGGCTAGGCGTTCAAGAGAAGATGGGCATCATGAACAGGGGGGTGGTCTACGCCCTGTGGGACTTCGCGGGGGAAAACCCAGACGAGCTGTCGTTCCGCGAGGGCGACTGCATGACGGTCATCCGCAGGGAGGACGAGGATGAGATTGAGTGGTGGTGGGCGCGCCTCGGAGACAACGAGGGCTACATTCCTCGCAACCTTCTCGGGGTAAGCATGCTGTTATTATCTCTAGGGACAGTTTTGCAGAAGTATACCAATGTACAGGGAGGTATAGCTCGGTTGGTAGCAACTTGAGGGTTCCAGGTTTGATCCCCGCTTCTGCCAGCTTAGTCACTGCTGTTCTGTCCTTGGGCATACTTGCTGACCTTGAGACCTCCGAATTCGGGAGATGGGGAGTACATATTTTCGAGTATTTCTTATATACATGCACAGTAAGTTGGGAGAGTGGCTGTGTGCAACCTGAGGGTCCCTGGTTCAATCCCCACCTAGTAACAACCTCGTCACGTCCGTTGTGTCCTGGGCAAGACACTTCACCCTTGCTCCTGATGGGTGCTGGTTAGCGCCTTGCATGGCAGCTCCCTCCATCAGTGTGTGAATGTGTGTGTGAATGTGGAAGTAGTGTCAAAGCGCTTTGAGTACCTTAAAGGTAGAAACGCGCTATACGAGTACAACCCATTTACCATTTATATATAAATATATATACATAAATAATCCGTTCATGAATGAGTATATCCGTTTGTCCACCGTGTTCAAACCCCTTCAAGCTGTCCTGGATGAACTGAAATTATTTTTTCCAATCATTTCGGAACTTAAGCGTACTTCGTCCTACTTGTCGTCGCCATGTCTCTTCTTCGTTCTGCTGCTTCGTCCCTGTTATGTTTTTGGACATTACTACTTGCCGTAGTTTTGAAGCAATGCATGATCCGGATGTTGTGTGTCAGTGTATTAACGTGCCGGCTGGAATGAACACACGCTGAGAAATAGCTCCGTGCCTGCCTACTTTATGTCAGGCTTCCCCCTGACAGTTTGTCTATGTTTTAGTTTTTTCCTCTGCATTTGTCTGTTTTCTGTGTTTAGTATTTCCTGTCTTTTAGTTCCTGTTAAGTGCTCTTAATTTGTCAGCTTCCTGTCTTGTTCCCTGAGTGCTGTTTAGTATTTCCTGTCTAGTGCTCTTATTTTGGTTCAGCTTCCTGTTTGTCTCCCTGTGTCCTGTTTTCACTCAGCTGCGGCTGATTGGCACCTGGCCACACCTGTTGCCAATCAGCCCGCTCCTATTTGTACCTCCTTTGTCTTCCAGTCAGTTGCTGGATCATTGTAATGTTTTGTATTGTCGTGTCAATGTCGTTTTCTACTCGTCAGTCCTACTGCTCGTGTGAATGCAGCGTAGCGGTAAGCTATATTTGATAGATGTTTTGTAGCTTACTGTTTTTTGTTCCCTGCTTCCAATTAGTTCGTTCATAGCCCTTAGTTTGTTATATCAGCCCGTGTGCGTGCTTTTTGTTTGTACCCTTTTGGTTTTGTTTTTGTCTCAGTATCTTTATTAAATCATGTTTACTTACCCAAGGCCTGCCTCCTTCTCTGCATCTTGGGGGTCGTCACCAAATAACTGTGACACTTTATGGGTTATAGATAAACCTACGGATAACGGAGACATATATAATAGTCTCCTTTTCAGGTGAGAGAGGATGCTAAAGGCAGTGCCTTTAAGGCACGCCCCCATTGTTCATTCCGGGTGGAAATCGGGCAGAATGGTTGCCCCTGGAGATTTTCAGGGAAGGGCACTGAAATCGTTGTCCGTCTATCTGCGATGAGGTGGCAACTTGTCAAGGGTGTACCCCGCCTTCCACCGAAATGCAGCTGAGATTGGCTTCAGCGACCCCAAAAGGGACAAGCGGTAGAAAATGAATGGTTTCATCCTATTTAAATTAGTAATAAATAACTATTTACTCTTATGTCCAATTTTTATGAGTATGATGTAGTCCCTTGAAAAGATATATTTATTGTTGTAAAAAAAAAAAAAGAAGTTATAAACTCGTGACAAATGTGCTGACTTTTGTGAGACACTGTAACTCTTTTATTTTGATAGTCTGCTTTACAAGTGGTCTTGTGTCTTGCAGCTGTACCCGAGGATAAAGCCCAGACAGAGAAGCCTCGCGTAGAAGAACGCTGCACACTTCATAATGCGCATTAACACACACACACACACACACACACACACACACACACACACACACACACACACACACACACACACACACACAGAGACATGCTTTAACAATCCGGAAAAAGAAGGAAACTGCTGCAATAACGAGACACTATGAAGGATCAACGACGAACTTTGGGGCCCAACTGGCACTTTCCTCCATCAACAGAGGGACTCCCTCCTTATTCGACACTATTTTGTCCCTCCCTTTTGTTTTTTCTTTTTTTGTTTCCTAAAGTGATGGAAACTGTGGATATAAACGGAACAAGCAGTATTGTAATGTTGAGTAACTGAGTCAACAATTCTGACTTACAGTGACAATCTCTCTCTTTCTCGCTCTCTGTTTATGAACACTGGAGGTGTAATGTCTCCAAGCGCGTCACTAATGGATCTTTGGGTGCAAAAATGGTGAGTTTGAGCCATTGTTGTTTTCAGTCTGTGGCCCATGACGTCTAAGACTTAACCACCGGGCTGAGACGCCACAGGTTGTACTTGTACTAACATGAAACTGATCCCAGGGCAGTTTGACTTCCAGGTTGACGACCATGAGAGATGTATTACTCTCTACTTCACCCACTGACTGTTTCTCAGTCACATCTAACATCGTTTTCTTTCCAGTTCCCCCAAAACACATCTCACCGTGCAGATATATTTATTTTTGTTACCGTTTGTTTTCTTTTACGCCCTCTGTATGAACTATAACCTCAAATGTACTGTAGCATTTTAAACATTTATAATAAATACTTTGTACCAAGCATTTTTCTGTCATGGACGGTCATTTTTTTGTTATTATGACGCCCCCTATCATATCAATTCCTAAATATAATACAGCGATCCTCAAAAGTGTGAGTAACTTTACACCACGGGCATACTTGCCAACCCTCCCGGATTTTCCGTGAGACTCCCGAAATTCAGCGCATCTCCCGAAAACCTCCCTGAAGAAATTTTCTTCCGAAATTCAGCCGGAGCTGGAGGCCACGCCCCCTCCTGCTCCATGAGTGGGGACAGCCTGTTTTCACGTCCGCTTTCCTGTTATATAAACAGCTTGCCTGCCCGATCACGTTACAACATCTACGGATTTTAATAAAAAACTGCACACACAAGAAGACGAAGCAGAAGAACGAGGAAGTTACAGCCATGGCGACACCGTCTGTAATAGAGTGATCTATGTTGTCATCTCCTGGTGAATGTTGGCTATAGCGCTATGGGGTTGCTTTTTGATTGGCTAACGATTTTTGTGGTGTTTCGCACCTGACGGCAAGTGACTCGCCAGTACGCAAATGGCAGAACAAATGTTACTCAAATAGTGAAAGATAAGTGTTTTTTTTTTTTTTTTAAGTAACCAGCAAGCACAGTACAGTTAGTAGAACTGTTTTTTTATTAGTGAAGTGAAGTGAATTATATTTATAAATAAATGATAAATGGGTTGTACTTGTATAGCGCTTTTCTACCTTCAAGGTACTCAAAGCACTTTGACACTACTTCCACATTAATCCATTCACACACATTCACACACTGATGGAGGGAGCTGCCATGCAAGGCGCCAACCAGCACCCATCAGGAGCAAGGGTGAAGTGTCTTGCTCAGGACACAACGGACGTGACGAGGTTGGTACTAGGTGGGATTTGAACCAGGGACTCTCGGGTTGCGCACTGCGCCACGCCGTTATAAAGCGCTTTTGTCTAGTGACTCAAAGCGCTTTACATAGTGAAACCGAAAATCTAAGTTACATTACTGTGTATTTGATAGGTGCCGTCTGAAATTCAACTATTGTTTTTATTTACATACATAATAAAATAAATATTTGGCTAAAATTCACTGAAAGTCAAGTATTTCATATATATATATATATATATATATATATATATATTTAAGGAATGTAACTGTCGTAAGAAACCTGATTGCCCTCTCAACGGAAGGTGCTTACAAACAGTCGTTTACCAAGCAAAGGTAACACGCAAGGATATTAACACATCCGACACGTACGTAGGATTAACCGAAGGAGTGTTCGAAACCAGATGGAATAATCACAAGGCCTCTTTTAAAAACCAGACTTTGCGGAATTCTACAGAACTCAGCAAACACATTTGGAACCTCAAAGACAATAATGTTGAATATTCAATAACATGGCAAATTCTTGCATCCAGCACACCTTACAACAGTGGTAATAAAAGATGCAACCTATGCTTAAAAGAGAAACTGTTTCTTATATATCCTCCAGATCTGTCATCCCTCAACAAGCGCAGTGAAATCATTTCAACATGCCGCCACAGACGGTCCAAGCTTACATCACACTCAGATTTTTACCGCATACCTTTGGTAAGTGCCGGAGTGAGAAGAGGTTTTAAAATAATTAGCGCACGCTTACTTTTACCGCATGCCTTTGGTAAGCGCAGGAGTGAGAAGAGGTTTTAAATTCATTAGCGCCCCGGCGGCAATTCAAGGAAATACGGTAAGTTATATATATTTATCGGTCAAGCATGGTGGTGGTAGTATCATGCACTGGGCCTGTTTTGCTGCCAATGGAACAGGTGCTATACAGAGAGTAAATGGGACGATGTCCTAATTCTTCAGGACAAGCTAAAATCATCAGCCCGGAAGTTGGATCTTGGGTGCAGTTGGGTGTTCCAACAGCACAATGACCCCAAACACACATCAAAAGTGGTAAAGGAATGGCTAAATCAGTCTAGAATGAATGTTTTAGAATGACCTTCCCAAAGTCCTGACTTAAACATGTGGACAATGCTGAAGAAATAAGTCCATGTCAGAAAACCAATACATTTAGCTTAACTGCACCAATTTTGTCAAGAGGAGTGGTCAAAAACTCAACCAGAAGCTTGTGGATGTCTTACAAAAGCACCTTATTGCAGTGAAACTTGCCAAGGGACATGTAAGCAAATATAAACATTGCTGTATGTATACTTTTGACCCAGTAGATTTACTCACTTTTTCAGTAGACCCTCAACAAATTCATAAAAGAACCAAACTTCATGAATGTTTTTTTGTGACCAACAAATATCTGCTCCAATCACTACATCACAAACAAATAAGAGTTGAAGAAATATTTGGAATCCCAAGACAGCCATGAGTTTATGTTCTTTACATGTATGTAAACTTTTGACCACGACTGTATAGGCCAGGGGTAGGGAACCTATGGCTCTAGAGCCAGATGTGGCTCTTTTGATGACTGCATCTGGCTCTCAGATAAATCTCACCTGACGTTGCTTAACCCTTCTATTATGTTGAGGGTCAATTTGACCCATTTCAGTTTTTGTGTTGATCAAAGTACTGGTTATCCTTTCTTTTTCTTGCTGAAATCTGGTGACTTTTCCTCATCTAGGGTCATGAACTGGTGTGTAAATCTGGACACTTTGTTGTGTAGTGGAATGTCTTGCAGAGTTTGTATACAAAGATGATGTTGCGGGTCATTTTGACCCAGACGCTTTAATGTGGGTAAATAGCCAAAATAAACAAGTCTCTTTGATGTACTTTTTACTTTGATGTACAATTGTTTGTATTTTGATTGTCTCTGAGACCCAGAGCCAGGTGTGTGAAGAGAGGGAACTTTCTCACATTTGTCCTTGTCACTGTTCGCATGTCATCTCTTTGACAAACTCACCAAAAATGAGCTCCAGAAGGACGACATCTGAGGAGACAAGGACAAGTGTGAGAAAGTTCCCTCTCTTCACACACCTGGCTCTGGGTCTCAGAGACAATCAAAATACAAACATTTGTACATCAAAGTAAAAAGTACATCAAGGAGACATGTTTATTTTTGGATCTGAACAGCAGCTATTTACCTACATTAAAGCGCCTGGGTCAAAATGACTCGCAACGTCATCTTTTTATACAAACTCTGCACAAACATTCCACTACACAACAAAGTGTCCAGATTTACACACCAGTTCATGTCCCTAGATGAGGAAAAGTCACCAGATTTCAGCAAGAAAAAGAAAGGATAACCAGTACTTTGATCAACACAAAAACTGAAATGGGTCAAATTGACCCTTAACATAATACAATTGGAATAAAAATGTATTGTATGCCACTTTTCTAAATGTTTATATAACCTAAAATAAAATTGTTATTGGTTTAACCTGTTTTCTTGACTATTTTGAGTGCATTTACACAGTACGGGTCAAAACGACCCGCAACATAATCAATGTAATTTTTTCCCAACGTAATACACACCAGTTCATGTCCCTAGATGAGGAAAAGTCACCAGATTTCAGCAAGAAAAAGAAAGGATAACCAGTACTTTGATCAACACAAAAACTGAAATGGGTCAAATTGACCCTTAACATAATACAATTGGAATAAAAAATGTATTGTATGCCACTTTTCTAAATGTTTATATAACCTAAAATAAGATTGTTATTGGTTGAACCTATTTTATTGACTGTTTTGAGTGCTTTTTCAAAGTATGGGTCAAAACGACCCGCAACATAATCAATGTCATTTTTTCCCAACATAATACACACCAGTTCATGTCCCTAGATGAGGAAAAGTCACCAGATTTCAGCAAGAAAAAGAAAGGATAACCAGTACTTTGATCAACACAAAAACTGAAATGGGTCAAATTGACCCTTAACATAATACAATTGGAATAAAAAATGTGTTTTATGCCACTTTTCTAAATGTTTATACAACCTAAAATAAAATTGTTATTGGTTTAACCTGTTTTCTTGACTGTTTTGAGTGCATTCACACAGTACGGGTCAAAACGACCCGCAACATAATCAATGTCATTTTTCCCCAACATAATACAAGGGTTAACACGATAAGTAATGAATAATTCCACTTGTAATCACAGTGTTAAAAATAATGTTAAAATCACAAAACATTCTCATGCATTTTTAATCCATCCATCCGTTTCCTACCGCGCCTGTTCAAGAAGTTGCGTTAATGGGAAGAAGTTATTTTTTAAATTATTGGTTAGTGTGGGGCTTGGCCTCCTGGGGGTTTTTCAGACCCCCCAAGCACCGACATGAGAGCCTGTTTCAGGGTTACAATATATATTTTATTATTATTAAATAAGTCTCTTAGTTGCTTTCCAGAAATAGTATTTCCAGCCCAAACCCAGTCTCTCCTCCTGGCTGCTGCTTATAACAGAGCGACAGGTGATTAGATAACAAGGCCCAGGTGGGCCTTCTACGCACCTGTCGCTGCAGGCCCGCAGGCCACGCCCCCTCCACAGTTAGCTTCAGAATAACAATGTTGTGACAAAGAATAAGAGACCTGTTATACTCTAGAAATGTTGGTCTTACTTAAAAATGCACGAGATGGCGGTTTAGCTCAGTTGGTAGAGCGGCCGTGCCAGCAACTTGAGGGTTGCAGGTTCGATTCCCGCTCCCGCCATCCTAGTCAATGCCGTTGTGTCCTTGGGCAAGACACTTTACCCACCTGCTCCCAGTGCCACCCACACTGGTTTAAATGTAACTTAGATATTGGGTTTCACTATGTAAAGCGCTTTGAGTCACTAGAGAAAAGCGCTATATAAATATAATTCACAAATATAATTCACGTGTTTAGTTGTGTTCAGTGTTAAAAAAAAAATGATATGGCTCTTACGGAAATATATTTTCAAATATTTGGCGAGAGAGCCAAAAAGGTTCCCGACCCCTGGTATATAGAAATACCCCTGCAGTTCCATTAGTGTCCTACAGATGTCACTGTTTCACCGAGGATTATTTTAAAGGAGACAGTTGACTCACGTGCATATTTCACCAGCTCGACACTCTGCCGGCGAGCGGCGACCCGCCAACGGCATCTTTCCCTCGGATTCAAACCATCCAAAAGGCAGTTTTTACGGGGCTGAACAAAGTGAGAAGAAGCGGAGGAAGGAGGTTGAAAGGTGGAATGTAAAACCGTGGCGGCAGAGTGTTTGTTTTAGTGGCGTGGACGCTTTGCGACCAAAGTCCATGTTTGGATTAAGGAAGCACATTTCCTGCTTTTTCGACGATTCAGGTAAGACTTTGAAAAAAAAGACACCACACATTTTGAAATAGTAACATTTCAAAAAGACTTATTCAGTCATAATTCATAGCAGCTGCTACCAGTATAAAGCCTACAGGTGTCCTTTAAGCCATTATACTAACCCCAGAATGTTGGATAAACTGTCACTGAAATATCATTTGGAGAACTAAGAAGCTTGATAAAACCCCCCTTTTTTAAGCGTTGGACCGTCAACTGATAAACATAAATGTTTTGTACCTGCGATTTAACCAGTTGAAAGTATTTATTATACTGACTCGAATATAAGACAATACCGTATTTTTCGCTCCGGAGTATAAGTCGCACCGGCCGAAAATGATTGATTGATTGATTGATTGGTTGATTGATACTTTTATTAGTATATTGCACAGTACAGTACATATTCCGTACAATTGACCACTAAATGGTAACACCCCAATAAGTTTTTCAACTTGTTTAAGTCGGGCTCCACGTTAATCAATTCATGGTTCGTAATATACGATCAGCATACAAACCCCGTTTGCATATGAGTTGGGATATTGTGTTAGATGTAAATATAAATGGAATACTAACACCGGGTACTCCGGCTTCCTCCCACCTCCAAAGACATGCACCTGGGCATAGGTTGATCGGCAACACTAAATGGTCCCTAGTGTGTGAATGTTGTCTGTCTATCTGTGTTGGCCCTGCGATGAGGTGGCGACTTGTCCAGGGTGTACCCCGCCTTCCGCCCCATTGTAGCTGAGATAGGCGCCAGCGCCCCCCGCGACCCCAAAAGGGAATAAACGGTAGAAAATGGATGATTTGCAAATTGAATGCACTACAAACACAATATATTTGATGTTCAAACTAGGGCTTGGCGATATTGGCTTTTTTTTAATATCGCAATATTTTTTAGGCCATATGGCGATATACGATATATATTACGATATTTTGCCTTGGCCTTGAATGAACGCTTGATGCATATAATCACAGCAGTATGATGATTCCAGGTGTATACATTAAAAGATTCTTCTTTATACTGCATTTATATATGCTACTTTTAAATTTTCATGCAGAAAGGGAAATCCCAACTAAGTCAATTGATCAAAAGTGTATTTATTAAAGTTATTAAGCAATGGAAAAGGGTGGAGTGCCATCTCCGGGTTGGGGAGGAGACCCTGCCCCAAGTGGAGGAGTTCAAGTACCTAGGAGTCTTGTTCACGAGTGAGGGAAGAGTGGATCGTGAGATCGACAGGCGGATCGGTGCGGCGTCTTCAGTAATGCGGACGTTGTACCGATCCGTTGTGGTGAAGAAGGAGCTGAGCCGGAAGGCAAAGCTCTCAATTTACCGGTCGATCTACGTTCCCATCCTCACCTATGGTCATGAGCTTTGGGTCATGACCGAAAGGATAAGATCACGGGTACAAGCGGCCCAAATGAGTTTTGGCTCTCCCTTAGAGATAGGGTGAGAAGCTCTGCCATCCGGGAGGAACTCAAAGTAAAGCCGCTGCTCCTCCACATGGAGAGGAGCCAGATGAGGTGGTTCGGGCATCTGGTCAGGATGCCACCCGAACGCCTCCCTAGGGAGGTGTTTAGGGCACGTCCAACCGGTAGGAGGCCACGGGGAAGACCCAGGACACGTTGGGAAGACTATGTCTCCCGGCTGGCCTGGGAACGCCTCGGGATCCCCCGGGAAGAGCTAGACGAAGTGGCTGGGGAGAGGGAAGTCTGGGCTTCCCTGCTTAGGCTGTTGCCCCCGCGACCCGACCTCGGATAAGCGGAAGATGATGGATGGATGGATGGATGGATGGATGGATTAAGCAATGGCACAAACATTCAAGTAATTTCCAAAACATAAATTGCAAGATTGTCAGAGACATTTCCATCCATCCATCCATTTCCCACCGCTTATTCCCTTTCGGGGTCGCTGGCGCCTATCTCAGCTACAATCGGGCGGAAGGCAGGGTACACCCTGGACAAGTCGCCACCTCATCACAGGGCCAACACAGATAGACGGACAACATTCACACACTAGGGCCAATTTAGTGTTGCCAATCAACCTATCCCCAGGTGCATGTCTTTGGAAGTGGGAGGAAGCCGGAGTACCCGGAGGGAACCCACGCATTTACGGGGAGAACATGCAAACTCCACACAGAAAGATCCCGAGCCTGGATTTGAACCCAGGACTGCAGGAACTTCGTATTGTGAGGCAGACGCACTAACCCCTCTGCCACCGTGAAGCCCAGAGACATTTTAAGTGTCAAATAAAAATGAGCTGCATAATAGGAAATCAAATAGTATTCGTCCTTCACTTGGTGGTATTTTACTAAGGTTATGAAATTATTTTCATTCTCTAGCGAGTGACTTTACAAATGATGCTACATATTAGCAGTAATGCTACTTTTTATAGCAACGCTTTCCCCCCCCACACTTGACAAATTACGATTGTCTGTTTGACATATTCCCACTTGAAGCCGAACCACCGCCAGACGATGGACCCCCTGCTGTTTTTATTGGGGATTAAGTCTTCCTTCATTTGTTACCAGATCCGCGCCATCTTTCTCTCGTACGGCTACGTTAGCAGCTAACGTTAGCCACGGCGCTACCTCTCTGCTGGGCGAGGGCGTGTATGTGACGTATGACGTGACAGTTTGTGACGTATGTAAGAATGTGCGCCTGCTTGTCTGTGAGAAGGAGACACGGGAAAGAGCGAAGAGAGCCTGAAGTGTACGCCTGAAGCTAAAAGTCCTGCGTGAGAACGTATACTCGAATATTACAATATAGTCATTTTCTATATCGCACAAAGAGAAACCCGCGATATATCGTATTGTATATATCGATATATCCCCCAGCCCTAGTTCAAACTCATAAACTTTTTTTTTTTTTGCAAATAATAATGAACTTAGAATTTCATGGCTGCAACACGTGCCAAAGTAGTTGGGAAAGGGCATGTTCGCCACTGTGTTACATCACCTTTTCTTTTAACAACACTCAATAAACGTTTGGGAACTGAGGAAACTAATTGTTGAAGCTTTGAAAGAGGAATTTTTTCCCATTCTTGTTTTATGTAGAGCTTCAATAGTTCAACGGTCCGGGGTCTCCGCTGTCGTATTTTACGCTTCATAATGCGCCACACATTTTCCATGGGAGACAGGTCTGGACTGCAGGCGGGCCAGGAAAGTACCCGCACTCTTTTACTATGAAGCCACGCTGTCCTAACATGTGGCTTGGCATTTTTTTTGCTGAAATAAGCAGGGGCGTCCATGATAACGTTGCTCCAAAACCTGTATGGACCTTTCAGCATTAATGGTGCCTTCACAGATGTGTAAGTTACCCATGCCTTGGGCACTAATGCACCCCCATACCATCACACATGCTGGCTTTTGAACACAAAAAACAGGTTGGGTATTGAGAAACTTACATTTATGAATATATGAGGTAATAATAATAATAATAACAATGAGGTTGCAAAGGTAAAATTCATTTTCAAATTGTTTTTCAATACAGTGTAAAACCAAATATATATATTATTGTTTTAGTTGCTTAAGAGATATTCCTGGCTCTGAATTTGTTCATTGCTATTTTTGTTTTTGTGCATTACTTGTTGCCGTCATCATTAAACGAACAGGTTACTCATCAGTTACTCAGTACTCGAGTAGTTTTTTCACAACATTTTACTTTTACTCAAGTAAATATTTGGATGGCTATTCCCTACTTTTACTTGAGTAATACATCTCTAAAGTAACTGTACTCTTACTTGAGTACAATTTCTGGCTACTCTACCCACCTCTGTTGATGACTGATTGATTCATCTTATAATTAGCATACTAGTATGTTGTTTACTAGATTGTGGCAACACCCCATTTACTGTAAGACACCATGGCAGCTTTCACAATAAAACTCAAATATCGTATTTCAAAACAAAAGGTTGTCTGAATGTTTGGAAATATTATGTTGATAGTATATATTTGTACCATGAATTGATTAACGTGGACCCCGACTTAAACAAGTTGAAAAACTTATTGGGGTGTTACCATTTAGTGGTCAATTGTACGGAATATGTACTGAACTGTGCAATCTACTAATAAAAGTATCAATCAATCAATCAATGGTTATTTTTACAATCCGCTATTTTTATGAGCTTAAATTTCACAAAAAGCTTCTGAAAAATAAAGAGAAGCTACTTTGATGGCTCTCTCCCAAGTCACTGTAATGTGTAACATACATACATCTTCAATCAATCAATCAATCAATGTTTACTTATATAGCCCTAAATCACTAGTGTCTCAAAGGGCTGCACAAACCACCACGACATCCTCGGGCAAGGAAAACTCACACCCAGTGGGACATCGGTGACAATAATGACTATGAGAACGTGATACTGATGACTATGAGAACATATGAGAACATATGAGAACATGATACTGTGAAAGATCAATCCATAATGGATCCAACACAGTCGCGAGAGTCCAGTCCAAAGCGGATCCAACACAGCAGCGAGAGTCCCGTTCACAGCGGAGCCAGCAGGAAACCATCCCAAGCGGAGGCTGATCAGCAGCGCAGAGATGTCTCCAGCCGATACACAGGCTTTAAAAGTTTTCTTCTAATTTTAGGTACGTGTGCATGGTTAAAGTAAATGTCCTGCTTTAAACCTATTTAATGAATTTTAACATCGTAAACTCTGCCATAATAAAGCTAGTTTGTATATTCTGATCGCTGAACATTTAACTAAACAAGCTAACCAATATGATACAAAACACTTCTGTCATACTGAAATCTAAGTATTTTTGTGTTTTGTGAAGGCTTTTGGTACAAATCTCAAATACTAGTACTGGTACTGTATTTACATGTTACCCAACAAGGTGGTTAAAGTTTATTGCCCTCAGGTAAACCACCTTTAACAGCAAATATCACCTCAATCAAACAATACTTCCTGTCATAAACAAAACTGCAAATTTTTTTATTACCATTGGTCTATAAAATAATTGGATTAGTGTGAAAGGTTCAAGTTAAAGAACCCAGTGTTACAAAGTGCACAGCTACAATAGAACCAGTAGAACAAAAACTACGGCAACTTTGACTTTGTAAAACAAGAAGGCTTATTAAAAGCGTTCTGTGTCCCACCGCTCAATGCCTTCGACTGTCATCTTTTGTACTGTTTGACTCTCATAGAGTCCCAGTATAATGTATCCAAACCTAAAAGCAAAGAGTGCCGGGTTCCTTTTGGTACGGCTGTTTTGTGTGTTGCTAGTACTATCTCGGCTCTTCTTTTATCCAGGCTGATTTGTAGTAGTAGGAGACACACTAGCACTCTTTATTCTAGGGTTGTCACGCTACCAGACTTTCAGTTGGTAATACTAAAACCTATTGTACAAACCATATGAGTTGGGAAATTGTGTTAGATGTAAATATAAACGGAATACAATGATTGGCAAATCATTTTCAACCCATATTCAGTTGAATGTACTACAAAGACAAGATATTTGATGGTTAAACTCATAAACTTATTTTTGGGGAAATAATAATTAACTTACAATTTCATGGCTGCAACATGTACCAAAGTAGTTGGGAAAGGGCATGTTAGGGACGGCGTGGCACAGTGGAAGAGTGGCCGTGTGCAACCCGAGGGTCACTGGTTCAAATCCCACCTAGTACCAACCTCGTCACGTCCGTTGTGTCCTGAGCAAGACACTTCACCCTTGCTCCTGATGGGTGCTGGTTAGCGCCTTGCATGGCAACTCCCTCCATCAGTGTGTGAATGTGTGTGTGAATGGGTAAATGTGGAAGTAGTGTCAAAGCGCTTTGAGTACCTTGAAGGTAGAAAAGCGCTATACAAGTACAACCCATTTATCATTTATTTATTTATCATGTTCACCACTGTGTTACATCACCTTTTCTTTTAACACTCAAACGTTTGGGAACTGAGGAATCTAATTGTTGAAGCTTTGAAAGTGGAATTCTTTCCCATTCTTGTTTTATGTTTAGCTTCAGTCGTATTTTACGCTTCATAATGCGCCGCACATTTTCGATGGGAGACAGGTCTGGACTGCAGGCGGGCCAGGAAAATACCCGCACTCTTTTTTTTTACGAAGGCACGCTGTGGAAACACTTGCTGAATGTGGCTTGGAATTGTCTTGCTGAAATAAGCAGGGGCGTCCATGAAAAAGACGGCGCTTGGATGGCAGCATATGTTGTTTCAAAACTTGTATGTACCTTTCAGCCTTAATGGTGCCTTCACAGATGTGTAAGTTACCCATGCCTTGAGCACTAATGCACCCCCATACCATCACAGATGCTGGCTTTTCAACTTTGCGTCGATATCAGTCTGGATGGTTTGCTTCTCCTTTGGTCCGGATGACATGATGTCGAATATTTCCGAAAACAATTTGAAATGTGGGGCTTCACGATGGAAGAGGGGTTAGTGCGTCTGCCTCACAATACGAAGGTCCTGCAGTCCTGGGTTCAATCCCAGGCTCAGGATCTTTCTGTGTGGAGTTTGCATGTTCTCCCCGTGAATGCGTGGGTTCCCTCCGGGTACTCCG
The DNA here is from genome assembly GCF_033978795.1 of Nerophis ophidion. Classification (NCBI taxonomy): domain Eukaryota; kingdom Metazoa; phylum Chordata; class Actinopteri; order Syngnathiformes; family Syngnathidae; genus Nerophis; species Nerophis ophidion. Next base: position 3,861,926 of record NC_084619.1, read on the forward strand.
GCTTCCTCCCACCTCCAAAGACATGCACCTGGGGATAGGTTGATTGGCAACACTAAATTGGCCCTAGTGTGTGAATGTTGTCTGTCTATCTGTGTTGGCCCTGCGATGAGGTGGCGACTTGTCCAGGGTGTACCCCGCCTTCCACCCAATTGTAGCTAAAATAGGCGCCAGCGACCCCAAAAGGGAATAAGCGGTAGAAAATGGATGGATGGAATTTGAAATGTGGACTCGTCAGACCACAGAACACTTTCCCACCTTCCATCAGTCCATCTTGGATGATCTCGGGCCCAGAGAAGCCGGCGGTGTTTCTGGATGTTGTTGATAAAAGCCTTTCGCTTTGCATAGTAGAGCTTTAACTTAGTGGATCTAACATAATAGTGTGAGAGTTCAGTCCATAGTGGATCTAACATAATAGTGTGAGAGTCCAGTCCATAGTGGATCTAACATAATAGTGAAAGTCTGGTCCATAGTGGATCTATAACATAATAGTGAGAGAGTCCAGTCCATAGTGGATCTAACATAATAGTGTGAGAGTTCAGTCCATAGTGGATCTAACATAATAGTGTGAGAGTCCAGTCCATAGTGGATCTAACATAATAGTGTGAGAGTCCAGTCCATAGTGGATCTAACATAATAGTGTGAGAGTTCAGTCCATAGTGGATCTAACATAATAGTGTGAGAGTCCAGTACATAGTGGATCTAACATAATAGTGAGAGTCCAGTCCATAGTGGATCTAACATAATAGTGTGAGAGTCCAGTACATAGTGGATCTAACATAATAGTGTGAGGTCCAGTCCATAGTGGATCTAACTTAATATTGTGAGAGTCCAGTCCATAGTGGATCTACGATAATATCGTGAGAGTCCAGTCCATAGTGGATCTAACATAATAGTGTGAGAGTCCAGTCCATAGTGGATCTAACATAATATTGTGAGAGTCCAATCCATAGTAGATCTAACATAATATTGTGAGAGTCCAGTCCATAGTGGATCAAACATAATATTGTGAGAGTCCAGTCCATAGTCGATCTAACATATTATTGTGAGGTCCAGTCCATAGTGGATCTAACATAATAGTGTGAGAGTCCAGTCCATAGTGGATCTAACATAATAGTGTGAGAGTCCAGTCCATAGTCGATCTAACATATTATTGTGAGAGTCCAGTCCATAGTGGATCTAACGTAATATTGTGAGAGTCCAGTCGATAGCGGATCTAACATATTATTGTAAGAGTCCAGTCCATAGTGGATCTAACATAATAGTGAGAGTCCAGTCCATAGTGGATCTAACATAATAGTGAGAGTCCAGTCCATAGTGGATCTAACATGATAGTGTGAGAGTCCAGTCCATAGTGGATCTAACATAATAGTGTGAGAGTCCAGTCCATAGTGGATCTAACATAATAGTGTGAGAGTCCAGTCCATAGTAGATCTAACATAATATTGTGAGAGTCCAGTCCATAGTGGATCCAACATAATGTGAAACCTTTGCCTAAATGCCTTTGTGCCTTATTTGTCATTTAGAAATAATTTGTCTCAGAAAAGTGTGGCTTGAGAATGTCACAATTGGAGTATCAACTCACAGCTTCCGCTTTCTCTTTGTCATTCTGTCAACCAAGTTCCCTTTGAAAGACCACATCAGGAGGTCTTTGGCAGGTTGACAGACTGGCCGGTTGAAAGCCTCTTGGCCTTGACAGCCCATTTAGAGTGTGCACGAGTCGGATAAATGACTCCTGAAGTGCTCCTTAGTGCGCCTCCTACACAACCTGTATATTTAAAAAAAAAAAGGCCTGCAAAAGCAACTGGCAGCTTTTTTTTTTATTGTATTTGACAGCTCTCAGAGTAGGAGCTCGTCATGAGGGTGAGTGTACTAGTGCAGTAATGGGCGCTAACCCCGAAAAATATAATTGCCACACAGCAGGCAACACAAAGCGATAAAAGGACAAAATAGAACAGTTGTTATAATGGCTGCGAAATGTGGTAGTTGCTGTAAACTCCAGTGTTGTCCATCTTTTGACAGTCCTATTTCTATGCAAGCTAATGGCTATTATTGTTGGGTTATTGTTGGGTCCGTGGGTGGAACTGTCAAAAACCCCACTCGCTAGGAGATCAGTTGAAAAATGCCCAAGAAAGTTGTGTGAAAAATGTATTTGCGATGCAATTTAAAAGAAAATATAAAAGTGGAACTTCAAAATTACAGCACAGTCTTGTGATTCTGCTTGAACTCGTTCCACAGTAGTTTCACAACACATTTACACAAAACACAGTAGTTGGCAATTTGTACCACCTCAGAAAACACTAGTCTCTCCAAGTATCAGCATACCGAACAACATTATAATACAGTAGCATAGTAATCAATCAATCAATCAATCAATCAATGTTTACTTATATAGCCCTAAATCACTAGTGTCTCAAAGGGCTGCACAAACCACTACGACATCCTCGGTAGGCCCACATAAGGGCAAGGAAAACTCACACCCAGTGGGACGTCGGTGACAATGATGACTATGAGAAACCTTGGAGAGGAGGAAAGCAATGGATGTCGAGCGGGTCTAACATGATACTGTGAAAGTTCAATCCATAATGGATCCAACACAGTCGCGAGAGTCCAGTCCAAAGCGGATCCAACACAGCAGCGAGAGTCCCGTTCACAGCGGAGCCAGCAGGAAACCATCCCAAGTGGAGGCGGATCAGCAGCGCAGAGATGTCCCCAGCCGATACACAGGCGAGCAGTACATGGCCACCGGATCGGCCCGGACCCCCTCCACAAGGGAGAGTGGGACATAGAAGAAAAAGAAAATAAACGGCAGATCAACTGGTCTAAAAAGGGAGTCTATTTAAAGGCTAGAGTATACAAATGAGTTTTAAGGTGAGACTTAAATGCTTCTACTGAGGTGGCATCTCAAACTGTTACCGGGAGGGCATTCCAGAGTACTGGAGCCCGAAATGAAAACGCTCTATAGCCCGCAGACTTTTTTTGGGCTTTGGGAATCACTAATAAGCCGGAGTCTTTTGAACGCAGATTTCTTGCCGGGACATATGGTACAATACAATCGGCAAGATAGGATGGAGCTAGACCGTGTAGTATTTTATACGTAAGTAGTAAAACCTTAAAGTCACATCTTAAGTGCACAGGAAGCCAGTGCAGGTGAGCCAGTATAGGTATATATGTATGTATATATGTATATAAAGGTATATACAGTATAGGTATATATGTATGTATATATGTATATAAAGGTATATACAGTATAGGTATATATGTATGTATATATGTATATAAAGGTATATACAGTACAGGTATATATGTATGTATATATGTATATAAAGGTATATACAGTATAGGTATATATGTATGTATATATGTATATAAAGGTATATACAGTATAGGTATATATGTATGTATATATGTATATAAAGGTATATACAGTACAGGTATATATGTATGTATATATGTATATAAAGGTATATACAGTATAGGTATATATGTATGTATATATGTATATAAAGGTATATACAGTATAGGTATATATGTATGTATATATGTATATAAAGGTATATACAGTATAGGTATATATGTATGTATATATGTATATAAAGGTATATACAGTACAGGCGTAATGTGATCAAACTTTCTTGTTCTTGTCAAAAGTCTAGCAGCCGTATTTTGTACCAACTGTAATCTTTTAATGCTAGACATGGGGAGACCCGAAAATAATACGTTACAGTATTCGAGGCGTAACAAACGCATGGATAATGATCTCAGCGTCTTTAGTGGACAAAATGGAGCGAATTTTAGCGATATTACGGAGATGAAAGAAGGCCGTTTTAGTAACGCTTTTAATGTGTGCCTCAAAGGAGAGAGTTGGGTCGAAGATAATACCCAGATTTTTGTCGCCTTGTTTAATTGTTTGGTCAATCAATGTTTATTTATGTAGCTCTAAATCAATAGTAACAAGTCAGATGTTTTATTTCACAACTTTATTTCATATTTTTGGCCACCGCAACATTCCACACAGTTTAAATAAATGATAAATGGGTTGTACTTGTATAGCGCTTTTCTACCTTCAAGGTACTCAAAGCGCTTTGACACTACTTCCACATTTACCCATTCACACACACATTCACACACTGATGGAGGGAGCTGCCATGCAAGGCGCCAACCAGCACCCATCAGGAGCAAGGGTGAAGTGTCTTGCTCAGGACACAACGGACGTGACAAGGTTGGTACTAGGTGGGATTTGAACCAGGGACCCTCGGGTTGCGCACGGCCACTCTCCCACTGCGCCACGCCGTCCCAAAATATGGTACATATATTTAAGCATTGAAAGTAACGAACATGTTAAAATATTTTTTGGGGACAGACTGAAAACCTTTTGGGTTCTTGGTACTTTTTACATTTACCAAAGTTGAGGGAAGCCCTAAAATTTACAATATACATTGTATTGGTTTTGGAAAAAGTTTGGACACCCCTGAGTCAGACAAAAGACAGTCAGAGGGGACAGAAGTAGCAGTTTGAAAAGACAAACAGGTCGTCCACTTGAGACGTGTGCGGTCACAGTCAGTTTGAACAGTAACACTGTTTGAATATAGGAAAATAAAACACTGTACTTTAAACAAGGGATTATTTGTGATACTCAAGTGATTCTTCAGTGTTTTTGCACTGAAAAGCTACAAGTGCCCAAAGCATACCAGACTTAACATCGCATGATGACTATTATCTAAGGAGGTGTCTCTTCCCAACAATAGTGATGTCATCAAGTATTGAAGTTTGACACGCAAACTTTTAACAGAAGCAACTTTTAACGGAAGCAACTTGTAGACCGCAGTGACATGGGTTTGTACGCCACTGTGCTTATTGAAATGTCAAACGAGCACAGTCAATATTTACACACACACCACCTGCGTACCTGCCTATGACATTATGCAACATGCAAGCTTGTTGTTGTCATGGTGTCAAGACTGAAGGACCTTGAATAATTTGTGCAACAAGCGTTTAGCTGCAGATTTTTGTCCTTTACACACACGTGTGATTCAGGGCCGAACGATGCCATTCTTGCTATTATTATTATTATTATTATTATTATTATTATACAAGGGATCAAAAAGATGGGGGGAAATACATTTTTCAAGGGTGTCCAAACTACAGCCCGCGGGCCAAGTGCGGCCCACCGACGTCTTCAATTTGGCCCGCGAGACAACATGAGTTTAATAAGGATTCTAACCCACAAGGAGATTGCATTCATTTGAATTGTCTGACAATTCTGATGTTGCCGTAATGTTACCATCTGGTGGACACCGTGAATAATACAAATGAATTAGCTTTATTTATGCTCTGTATGACTGTAAGTGCAGCATATACTTGTATGACCCAATGCAAACAACCTTCCTTAGTCATGGTGGGAAAAAATCCAACCAACGCAAAAATGTCAACATACAACAGACATAAATGATAAATGGGTTGTACTTGTATAGCGCTTTTCTACCTTCAAGGTACTCAAAGCGCTTTGACACTACTTCCACATTTACCCATTCACACACACATTCACACACTGATGGAGGGAGCTGCCATGCAAGGCGCCAACTAGCACCCATCAGGAGCAAGGGTGAAGTGTCTTGCTCAGGACACAACGGACGTGACGAGGTTGGTACTTGGTGGGATTTGAACCAGGGCCCCTCGGGTTGCGCACGGCCACTCTCCCACTGCGCCACGCCGTCCCTATAACACAACTTGTTTCACTAAACCAGTGAAGTTGGCACGTAGTGTAAATTGTAAATAAAAACCGAATACAATAATTTGAAAATCCTTTTCAACCTATATTCAACAGATGTATTGCAAAGACAAGATACTTAACGTGTGAACTGGAAAACCATCAGTGACGATCTGCAAGGTAAATGATCATGAAAATAAAGAAAACACATTGATATGAAAAGGTGTGTCCAAACTTTTGGCCTGTATTGTATATCGAAGTTTAAAACATGAAATTTCATGTCATCTTTTTAAGTGAAAATGGAAACAATGAAAACATTTAGTAAAAACGATGAAGTCTCCACATTATTCCCAGGCTTTCGCGAGCCACAATAAATTACATGTCGGGCCCCCGGGCCTTGAGATTGACACATATGATATCGACCCTGAAACTAGGGATTTAACGGTACGTATATTTGTATTGAACCGTTTCGGTACGGGGGTTTCGGTTCGGGACGCGGGCGTGCCGAACCAGTTTGGAAGCAGAAGTCTTCACAAGCTGCTCTGCTTTCTGCCTCTGTCTGAGCAGTGAGCACCCAGCATTGTCCCGCCCACACAACCATCTGATTGGTCACATACAAAGCCAATCAGCAGTGCGTATTCAGAGCGATGTAGTCCATGCTTTAGCGTCGAGCAGATATTCGTTTAGCAGGGGAGCAGCGAGCTCTACCCAAATTATACTAAACACTTCCCAGTCACAACTATTATAAACATCACTATGAGCCCTGACCTTCTAGTCCAGGGGTGCCCATTACGTCAATCGCGAGCTACCAGTCAACCGCGGGGGTGTGTCAGTCGATCTCCAGCCAGGCTTTTAAAAAAAATAGACCTAAAAATGAGTGATCATCAATCTTCACCAAGACGTCACTTAAATGACATTCACGGTACCGGAGGGTCTTGTGAGATGACGCTGGCTGCTGCAAGATCATTATTATGAAAATATGACCGAGAGGAGGGCGAGAAACACTTTTTATTTCAACAGACTCTCGCGCCGTACCTTCCGTCAAAACTCTAAAGGCCGACTGTACATTTCCTATCTTCACAATAAAAGCCCTGCTTCATGCTGCCTGCGCTAACTAAATACAGAGTCTCGGAAAACTGGCGTGCACAAGCGATCCCTCAGAAAGCTGGCGTGCACATCACTTGTGCACGCCAGCTTTCCGAGACTCTTATTTTGTTAGCGCAGGCAGCATGAAGCAGGGCTTTTATTGTGAAGATAGGAAATGTGCAGTCGGCCTTTTAGAGTTTTGATGGAAGGGACGGCGCAAAAGTCTGTTGAAATAAAAAGTGTTTCTGGCCTTCCTCTCTGTCATTTTTTCATAATAATGAACTGGCAGCAGCCAGCGTCATCTCACAAGACCCTCGGGTGCCGTGAATGTCAATCAAGCAAGCTACGGAATTTGCCGCCAATGTTTTTCTTGTAAAGTGTATGGAAGCTGGATGAATTAGATGCCAAAAACCAACCACTTTCATGTGGTATTGTACAGAAAGGACCACTTTTTTTCTCCTCCATTTGAAAATGTGGGCGTTATCATCATTACTGTCTGATTCCAATCAATGCAAGTCATCAGAATCAGGTAATACACCAACTTATATTCTTGTCTTTGTGAAAGAAAGACATCTATATGTGTTACACATGCTTGTATTATCATTAAACACATTTAACTTGTTTACAAAAATGTCTCTTTCATAAATAAATAAATATAAATGATATATATAAATGAGGTAGATCCCCTCGAGTTGGTCAATTGAAAAGTAGCTCGCCTGCAGAAAAAGTGTGGGCACCCCTGTTCTAGAGACTTAAACTGCAGCTCAGCTAGCTCACAGTTTAGGCTTGAGGTGAAGGCTAATTAGCTTTTAGCGTAACGTTAGCTCATTTTGCTGTGTGTGTGTGTGTGTGTGTTAGAGGCAGCAAAGCACTATGTCTATTTCATTGAACTGCATTGTGTTTAGGGATGAATAGTCTCCCCTATTTCTATTGTACTATTTTTCAGCTATAGTTACATGAATCATTAGTAATGTAGCAGCCTAGTTTTGAATAGCAGGGTCCCTGCTATCACATGTTGATAAAAATACAACATTTACATAATAAAAGTCAACTACAGGCTTCCCAAATGCTGTAATAAATTAAGCATGATGAGTTGACATGAAACAGTTTCAATGGAAACTGTTTAATGTTGCACTTTTTATATGTAGAAGAACGTTTTTTTTCATTTTATTTACTAAACAACTTGAGGCAGTTTAATGGTGATTAACGTGGGCAGAATTATTATAGTGTTCCCATTGTTAAAAGGATAAAACCATTGTTTACAAATTTGGTAAATAAATAACCAAAAAATGTATATTTTGTTGTTTTCTTACCGTACCGAAAATGAACCGAACCGTGACCTCTAAACCGAGGTACGTACCGAACCGAAATTTTTTGTGTACCGTTACACCCCTACCTGGAACAGATGTTAAAAGTTCAGTTGTATCATGTTTTGTTGGAATGTTTTTCTCCTGAATGATGACAACCTTCTGAGGTAAAGAGTGAGTCAATCAATCAATCAATCAATCAATGTTTATTTATATAGCCCCAAATCACAAATGTCTCAAAGGACTGCACAAATCATTACGACTACAACATCCTCGGAAGAACCCACAAAAGGGCAAGGAAAACTCACACCCAGTGGGCAGGGAGAATTCACATCCAGTGGGACGCCAGTGACAATGCTGACTATGAGAAACCTTGGAGAGGACCTCAGATGTGGGCAACCCCCCCCTCTAGGGGACCGAAAGCAATGGATGTCGAGCAGGTCTAACATGATACTGTGAAAGTTCAATCCATAGTGGCTCCAAGACAGCAGTGAGAGTCCCGTCCACAGGAAACCATCTCAAGCGGATCAGCAGCGTAGAGATGTCCCCAACCGATACAGGCGAGCGGTCCATCCTGGGTCCCGACGAGCGGTCCATCCTGGGTCTCGACTCTGGACAGTCAGTACTTCATCCATGGTCATCGGACCGGACCCCCTCCACAAGGGAGGGGGGGACATAGGAGAAAGAAAAGAAGCGGCAGATCAACTGGTCTAAAAAGGAGGTCTATTTAAAGGCTAGAGTATACAGATGAGTTTTAAGATGAGACTTAAATGCTTCTACTGAGGTAGCATCTCGAACTGTTACCGGGAGGGCATTCCAGAGTGGTTCACATTTGTCACCGGTTTATAATCATGCCTTATAAAATGTCTGCACGACCGAGTTCTTACCAGTGAATCCGACATTGCTGTGCTTCAACCGGGGTCAAGTGTCACAGTTGATCTGCCATAACTCTAGTGACCGAAGCACTTTACGGAGCATCCTTGTCTGAAAAGAGACCTGCGACTGTTGACTAAATTAGTTTTTTTTCTTTTTTCCAGGTCTCTGCGGTGCTTGGGTTGCACAAGCCCACTGTTTGTGTGCGACCATGTTTGTGTGAGCCCCCCCCCCCCCGGTGCATGGTCAGGAGGAGAGCGTGTCGGCGGAGATGAAGGCGGGCCGCTCCTCATCGCTGCGGCTCCTGCTGCTCGCCTGCTGTGCGTGCGGAGCCGCCGGCTACCCGTTCAGACCACCGCCGGACCTCGACGTGACACCGCGCGTCACCGTGTTGAGCAGCAGTAAGCAGATTTTTGTTCCGTCACTATGCATGGCGCACGGGTGGTACTCTGGCGGACACAACATTAGGTACACCTGCACTGTCTAATGGCATCCAATAATCAACACTTGGGCCCTCACTGAATAATAATGCTCAGTTTCATGCTTTATTTCAGATTTCTTTAGTTTATTTGTTAATTAGAGCAGTGCTTTTCAACCACTTTTCCACGAGATACAGTCTGGTGTGACCAGGGGCGCTGCTAGGGATTTTGGGCCCCATGAAAAGAATCTTTACAGGGCCTCTGTGTCTTTACAGGACCCCTCTGTATTATAATTTCATCATCATTAGGGGCCTCTCTGGGCCCTCCTCCATCATGGGTCCCTAGAATCCATCTCCTTTACCCCCCCCCCCCCCCCCCCCCTTTTCGGCGCCCCTGGGTGTGCCGTGGGAGATGATCTAATTTCACTTATTTGGGGTAAAAAATGGTTCTCGCCCGGAAAAGGGTGGAGTGCCATCTCCGGGTTGGGGAGGAGACCCTGCCCCAAGTGGAGGAGTTCAAGTACCTAGGAGTCTTGTTCACGAGTGAGGGAAGAGTGGATCGTGAGATCGACAGGCGGATCGGTGCGGCGTCTTCAGTAATGCGGACGTTGTATCGATCCGTTGTGGTGAAGAAGGAGCTGAGCCGGAAGGCAAAGCTCTCAATTTACCGGTCGATCTACGTTCCCATCCTCACCTATGGTCATGAGCTTTGGGTCATGACCGAAAGGATAAGATCACGGGTACAAGCGGCCCAAATGAGTTTCCTCCGCCGGGTGGCGGGGCTCTCCCTTAGAGATAGGGTGAGAAGCTCTGCCATCCGGGAGGAGCTCAACGTAAAGCCGCTGCTCCTCCACATCGAGAGGAGCCAGATGAGGTGGTTCGGGCATCTGGTCAGGATGCCACCCGAACGCCTCCCTAGGGAGGTGTTTAGGGCACGTCCAGCTGGTAGGAGGCCACGGGGAAGACCCAGGACACGTTGGAAAGACTATGTCTCCCGGCTGGCCTGGGAACGCCTCGGGATCCCCCGGGAAGAGCTAGACGAAGTGGCTGGAGATAGGGAAGTCTGGGCTTCCCTGCTTAGGCTGCTGCCCCCGCGACCCGACCTCGGATAAGCGGAAGATGATGGATGGATGGATGGATGGGGTAAAAAATATTTTTTTCAAAACAGTAATTATAGTCGGCAAATGTGTTGTTGTTGAGTGTTGGTGCTGTTTAGAGTTCGGCAGAGTAACCGTGTAATAGTGAATTATATTTATATAGCGCTTTTTCTCTAGTGACTCAAAGCGCTTTACATAGTGAAACCCAATATCGAAGTTACATTCAAACCAGTGTGGGTGGCACTGGGAGCAGGTGGGTAAAGTGTCTTGCCCAAGGACACAACGGCAGTGACTAGGTTGGCAGAAGCAGGAATCGAACCTGCAACCCTCAAGTTGCTGTCATGGCCACTCTACCAACCGACGTGGCGCAGTGGAAGAGTGGCCGTGTGCATCCCGAGGGTCCCTGGTTCAATCCTCACCTAGAACCAACCTCGTCACGTCCGTTGTGTCCTGAGCAAGACACTTCACCCTTGCTCCTGATGGGTGCTGGTTAGCACCTTGCATGGCAGCTCCCTCCATCAGTGTGTGAATGTGTGTGAAAGGGTAAATGTGGAAGTAGTGTTAAAACGCTTTGAGTACCTTGAAGGTAGAAAAGCGCTATACAAGTACAACCCATTTATCATTTATTCAATATCAGTAGGTAGCAGCGGGTAGCTAATTGCTTTGTGGATGTCGGATACAGTGGGAGGCAGCGTGCAGGTAAAAAGGTATTTAATGCTTAAAAAAAAAATAAAAGGTAAGTGCGCCTAAGAAAAGGCATTGAAGCTTAGGGAAGGCTCTGCTGAACGTAAGTAAAACTGAACTGGCTGCAAAGTAAACGAAAACAGAATCCTGGACGACAGCAAAGACTTACTGTGGAGCAAAGATGGCGTCCATATGTACATTCAAACATGACATGACAATCGACAATGTCCCCATGATGAAGGATAAAAACAAAGTCGATGCGGGAAATATCGCTCAAAGGAAGACATGAAACTGCTACAGGAAAATACCAAAAAAAGCCACCAAAATAGGAGCGCAAGACAAGAAGTAAAACACTACACACAGGAAAACAGCAAAAAACTCAAAATAAGTCAGGGCGTGATGTGACAGGTGGTGACAGTACACCTACTTTAAGACAAGAGCTATATAGATGCATGCTTGGTTATGGTTTGAAGTCGTATCCAACAATTGCGATTTTTTTTGTTGTGATCCGCTTCCCGGATCACATCCTTAGTCTGGTTTTTGAGTCCTTTTCGGTTTTTTGATTGTTTTGGACTCTTCCGGTGCTGAGTTTGTGTATGCACTTCCTTGTTAGTTGTTGTTACTTTATTTGTTCACCTGTTACTTATTTCCTTACCCACACCTGTTGGTAATTGTTACTTTAGTATTTAAGTCTGCCTTCGACCTCAGTTCGCTCTTGGTTCGTTGTTTGCTGCACGCAACTTTCACGTTGGTATCTCTTCTTTTGTATATTCTAGTGCTAAGTTTCGTCTTCGCTTCTCGTGCGCTCGGCACGTGATTTTTGGACTCTGTTCCCGTTGCTAAGTGTTAGCCTAGCTCCCTGTGCGTTCGGCACGCCTTTTCTTTGTCGTTTTTGTACCAGTGTTTTCATTTGTTTACTAAACCAAGCTCCTACCTGCAATCTTTGTCCATTTGCATCTTGGGGTGACTCAACGCGCATCACAATGCGTTCCAAACGTGACATTTTTACTGTCAACTGAGTTTTGTTTTTTTTAATGATTTCTGCTGGGGCGGCATAGCTCAGTTGGTAGAGTGGCCGTGCCAGCAACTTAAGGGTTGCAGGTTCGATTCCCGCTTCCGCCATCCTAGTCACTGCCGTTGTGTCCTTGGGCAAGACACTTTACCCACCAGCTCCCAGTGCCACCCACACCGGTTTAAATGTAACTTAGATATTGGGTTTCACTATGTAAAGCGCTTTGAGTCACTTGAGAAAAGCGCTATATAAATATAATTCACTTCACTTCACTTCTGCTGGTGGTGTGCCTCCGCATTTTTTCAACGCCAAAAATGTGCCTTGGCTCAAAAAAGGTTGAAAAATACTGACTTGGAGCGTTTTTAATATCAAAAGAAGGGTATTGGCTCTCCTTATGCTGCAGAACATTTGTGCACTGCTGCAAACTAAGGACTGAGTTTGTTATGCAGCTCTTGTATTGGACATCATTCAAAGCAGGCACGGGTCTACAAGTGTAGATGTAGTTTTAAATGCAGTATTGAAGCCATTTCCCCTGTGGTGCCGCATCTTCTTCATATTATCAGTTTTGTTTATCTCCTTGAACTCACCGCCCTCGTTCATTGTGTTTTTTTTTCCGTATTTTTAGTGTTGTTGTGATGCAGCTTTTCTGCTTGTCAATCTTTCCACTGCTATCGACGTCGCTCCACTGACTTGCACATACACACCTTCTCCGTCTTGTCTGCGGTGCTTTTCGTCTTCCTAAAAGTCCTCCCTGCAGAGCCTCCGTGGAGACTGCTACTGCCTCTACTAGTTGAGGGAGGCACCGTAACCATGACAACTGTCCTATTACAGCGCTCGGTGGCCACAACTAGGCACGTCCAATACGGTTTTGTTGTGTTAATTCGTTCCAAAACCAAACCGAATGAAAACTGAAACAATGTAATAGTGATGAAACAATATTAAAATTTGATAGCAAGGTTTTTGTAAAAAAAATAAATAAAAAAATAATAAAAAAATCACAGTTATGGTGAAAACGTGGACTACTTATACCCTAACTGAAATCTTTTAACCCTGCTTTATTTACAAAACCCAAACCCAGTGGATTTGGCACAGTTTAAATCGTAAATAAAAACAGAATACAACGATTTGCAAATCTTTTCAACTTATATTCGATTGAATGGACGGCAAAGACAAGATATTTAATGTTCGAACTGAGAAACCACATTTTTTTTTTGCAAATAATCATTAACTTAGAATATAATGGCAGCAACACATTGCAAAAAAGTTGGCACAGGGGCATTTTTACCACTGTGTTACATGGCCTTTCCTTTTAACAACACTCAGTAAACCTTTGGGAACTGAGGAGACCAATTTTTGAAACTTTTCAGATGGAATTCTTTCCCATTTTTGCTTGATTTACAGCTTAAGTTCTTCAACAGTCCGGGATCTCCATTGTGGTATTTTACGCTTCATATTGCGCCACACATATTGAATGGGAGACAGGTCTGGACTACAGGCAGGCCAGTCTAGTAACCGCACTCTTTTACTACGAAGCTACGCTGTTATAATAAGCAGGGGCGTCCATAATAACGTTGCTTGGATGGCAACATATGTTGCTCCGAAACCTACGTGTACCTTTCAGAATTAATGGTGCCTTCACAGATGTGTAAGTTACCCATGCCTTAAGGACTAATACACCCTCATACCATCACAGATGCTAGCTTTTGAACTTTGCGCCTAAAACAATCCGGATGGTTCTTTTCCTCTTTGTTCCGGAGGAC
>NC_084619.1:3880869-3931118 GCF_033978795.1 Nerophis ophidion
GATTGTGTGGTGCACTTCTTGGTACTAAGCAAAAGGCCACAACACGTTTCTGGTTTTCCATCCATCCATCCATCCATCATCTTCCGCTTATCTGAGGTCGGGTCGCGGGGGCAACAGCCTAAGCAGGGAAACCCAGACTTCCCTCTCCCCAGCCACTTCCTCTAACTCTTCCCGGGGGATCCCGAGGCGTTCCCAGGCCAGCCGGGAGACATAGTCTTCCCAACGTGTCCTGGGTCTTCCCCGTGGCCTCCTACCGGTTGGACGTGCCCTAAACACCTCCCTAGGCAGGCGTTCGGGTGGCATCCTGACCAGATGCCCGAACCACCTCATCTGGCTCCTCTCGATGTGGAGGAGCAGCGGCTTTACTTTGAGTTCCTCCCGGATGGCAGAGCTTCTCACCCTATCTCTAAGGGAGAGACCTGGAAACTCATTTCGGCCGCTTGTACCCGTGATCTTATCCTTTCGGTCATGACCCAAAGCTCATGACCATAGGTGAGGATGGGAACGTAGATCGACCGGTAAATTGAGAGCTTTGCCTTCCGGCTCAGCTCCTTCTTCACCACAACGGATCGATACAACGTCCGCATTACTGAAGACGCCGCACCGATCCGCCTGTCGATCTCACCATCCACTCTTCCCTCACTCGTGAACAAGACTCCTAGGTACTTGAACTCCTCCACTTGGGGCAGGGTCTCCTCCCCAACCTGGAGATGGCACTCCACCCTTTTCCGGGCGAGAACCATGGACTCGGACTTGGAGGTGCTGATTCTCATTCCGGTCGCTTCACACTCTGCTGCGAACCGATCCAGCGAGAGCTGAAGATCCCGGTCAGATGAAGCCATCAGGACCACATCATCTGCAAAAAGCAGAGACCTAATCCTGCAGTCACCAAACCAGAACCCCTCAACGCCTTGACTGCGCCTAGAAATTCTGTCCATAAAAGTTATGAACAGAATGGGTGACAAAGGACAGCCTTGGCGGAGTCCAACCCTCACTGGAAATGTGTTCGACTTACTGTTGCCGTTTCTGGTTTTAATTATCTTTTTCTAACTGAGACACAAAGCATAGAACTGGAACTCGCTCGACAAACAGCATTTACTTAAAAGCTCATATTATGATTTTTTATTTTTTTTTTACATTTAAAACGCTTCATTCTGTTTTACATACCAAAACATTTTGTCCAAATTACCGTATTTTTCGGACTATAACGCGCACTAAAAATCCTTTTTTTCCCTCAAAACTCGAGAGTGCACCTTTATAACCCGGTTTGCCTAATGTTGTCACGTGGGGGTCGCATTTTAATGCGGGATCGTTCCTCCAACGCAAACATAGACACTCTGGACAACAACTAAAAGGTAAGAATGATTTAATAACAAAACACTGGTACGAAAAGAAACGCGTGGCGAAAGCACAGAAGCTAATGCTAACACTAGCACAGGATCAGGTAACAAGAAATCTAGAATTACCAACGAAACAGTTGCATACCGCAAACAAGGGACCAAGACCGACTGACGGGACAAGGCAGGCTTAAATAAGGACGTAATTAACAAAAACAGGTGTGCGTCTGGAACCCTCAGCAGGTGAAATTAATATGTTGCCATGGTGACCAAATTGACTCACAAAAAAGGTACACAAACAACAAAGAGAGTCCAAACTAACAGAAAATAACCAAACTAAACATTATCCAGACTACGGATCATGACAAATGTACGCAATAATTCTGGTTTTGCTTACCGACCTTGAAGCTATTTTATTTGGTACATTGTGTAATAAGTGTGACCAGTAGATGGCAGTCAAACATAAGAGATACACGTAGACTGCAATATGACTCAAGTAAACAACACCAACATATTATATGTTCAATTGAAAATATAGAATATTACAAAAATCTATCAAAATGTTTTAGTACAACTTTGGTAAGCTATGAAGCCGCACCCCTTGATGGATTGTACTGTGCTTCAACATATGAGTGTTATGTTGTGTGTATAAGGTAAGACATTATCTGCCGTTTTGTTTTGCAATATTATGCAAAAGCAACTTTTCTTACCTTTTTGGTACCTGCTGATCTGTATTTGGGATCTACATAAATCCTAAAAAAATTGCACACCTTTGTGGTCCATGCAGACACTGTATGCTTCTTTTTTTCCTCTATCTTCTTGCTATGGGACATTCATCCTCCGCTATTTCCATTTATAATACAAAGTAGTGTAAAGCTCTGCCATGAAAGTGCTAAAACATACCGGTGTAGTGAGTTTACATTATTCACCCAATGATTAGAAAGTTCCGGTCGGACGTTATTTCACGGGACACATTTCCGGCGGATGAGGACATGCTGCTCCGTTATTGATTCAAGTAAAGTCTGAATGTTGTTAAAACCGTTAGCTCCATCTTTGAACACTTCTTCCACTCCCGTCCTTGCACGCTACACCGCTACAACAAAGATGACGGGGAGAAGATGCCGTCGAAGGCGAACCACGTAACTAAGACCGCGTATCCTGAAGCGACTGTCAGAAAGCGATTTGAAAATGATCTGTAAAACATAATCCATGCATCCGTTTGGCCCAAAAAAACATCATTACATGTCATCTAGACGACAAGGAAGTGTTTTCAATTTAGAAAAAAATAAATCATAATATAATTTGACCCTTTTTAATGCGCCCTATAATCCATCAATCAATCAATGTTTATTTATATAGCCCCAAATCACAAATGTCTCAAAGGACTGCACAAATCATTACGACTACAACATCCTCGGAAGAACCCACAAAAGGGCAAGGAAAACTCACACCCAGTGGGCAGGGAGAATTCACATCCAGTGGGACGCCAGTGACAATGCTGACTATGAGAAACCTTGGAGAGGACCTCAGATGTGGGCAACCCCCCCCCTCTAGGGGACCGAAAGCAATGGATGTCGAGCGGGTCTAACATGATACTGTGAAAGTTCAATCCATAGTGGCTCCAACACAGCAGTGAGAGTCCCGTCCACAGGAAACCATCTCAAGCGGATCAGCAGCGTAGAGATGTCCCCAACCGATACAGGCGAGCGGTCCATCCTGGGTCCCGACGAGCGGTCCATCCTGGGTCTCGACTCTGGACAGTCAGTACCTCATCCATGGTCATCGGACCGGACCCCCTCCACAAGGGAGGGGGGGTCATAGGAGAAAGAAAAGAAGCGGCAGATCAACTGGTCTAAAAAGGAGGTCTATTTAAAGGCTAGAGTATACAGATGAGTTTTAAGATGAGACTTAAATGCTTCTACTGAGGTAGCATCTCGAACTGTTACCGGGAGGGCATTCCAGAGTACTGGAGCCCGAACGGAAAACGCTCTATAGCCCGCAGACTTTTTTTGAGCTCTAGGAATCACTAATAAGCCGGAGTCTTTTGAAGGCAGATTTCTTGCCGGGACATATGGTACAATACAATCGGCAAGATAGGCTGGAGCTAGACCAGTGCGCCTTTTGTATGAAAAAAGACTTGACTCGACCCGCCCCTTATAATCCGGTGCACCCTATGGTCCGGAAAATACGGTATGTTTAACAGACCATCTTCAAACCGCTTTATGACCATGTATTTTAGGATGCACTTTTTGGTGGGCGGTCCAATTTTGTGCCTCCACTTTGACCGCGTCTTCTTCCGCGTCAGCCATGTTGTAGTTTTTAGGGCTTCCATATGGAGTCCACTGACAGATGTACAGACTAGGCCAAAAGTCTGGACACACCTTCTCCTCATTCAATGCATTTTCTTTATTTTCATGACTATTTACATTGTAGATTGTCACTGAAGGCATCAAAACTATGAATGAACCCATGTGGAGTTATGTACTTAACAAAAAAATGTGAAATAACTGTAAACATGTTTTGTCAAAATATCAATCAATCAATCAATCAATCAATGTTTACTTATATAGCCCTAAATTACTAGTGTCTCAAAGGGCTGCACAAACCACAACACAAACCACTACGACATCCTCGGTAGGCCCACATAAGGGCAAGGAAAACTCACACCCAGTGGGACGTCGGTGACAATGATGACTATGAGAACCTTGGAGAGGAGGAAAGCAATGGATGTCGAGCGGGTCTAACATGATACTGTGAAAGTTCAATCCATAATGGATCCAACACAGTCGCGAGAGTCCAGTCCAAAGCGGATCCAACACAGCAACGAGAGTCCCGTTCACAGCGGAGCCAGCAGGAAACCATCCCAAGCGGAGGCGGATCAGCAGCGCAGCGATGTCCCCAGCCGATACACAGGCGAGCAGTACATGGCCACCGGATCGGACCGGACCCCCTCAACAAGGGAGAGTGGGACATAGGAGAAACAGCAGATCAACTGGTCTAAAAAGGGAGTCTATTTAAAGGCTAGAGTATACAAATGAGTTTTAAGGTGAGACTTAAATGCTTCTACTGAGGTGGATTCTCGAACTGTTACCGGGAGGGCATGCCACCCTTTGCTCTGACTACTGCTTTGCACACTCTTGGCATTCTCTCAATGAGCTTCAAGCACACCTGTGAAGTGAAAAGCATTTCAGGTGACTACTTATTGGGTCCATTTGTACACTCAGTCACATTAACATTGATATTAAGGGTTGGAATTGGGGGTTAAATCACCGCTGCTGCCCACTGCTCCCCTCACTTCCCAGGGGGCCATGCTCCCTCCACCCCAGCGGACGATGGCGTGGAACACCGCAGAGGCCACCACAGTGGATATGTTTCTTTTACTTTTTATTCATAGCTGTATGTAGAAGTGTCTGGATGTATCTTTTGCTTTAATGTCTTTAATGTCCTCTGTGTTCTTTGATGTTTGATGTTTCCCTCTTACACACATGTAAGAAGGATGTGTAATATGGCTATGAGTTGTTTTTCCCCCCCTTGGCCTCAGTCTGCACCCCTTCTCCGGGGCCAAGGCTAAGACCGATTTTTTAAATTTTATTTCAATCTTCTATTTTTTTTCACCCCCCCCACCTTTGTTTACCTGTATCTCATCTTTTTTGTAAGGGGCGCTGGAAGCCGGCAGACCCGTCAGCGATCCTGTTCTGTCTCCCTGTAATGTTTGTCTAAACTTAAATGGGATTGTACTGAAAATTATAATTTTCCTGAAGGAACTCTCCTGACGGAATAAACAAAGTACTATCTAATCTAATCTAATCTAATCAAGGGGATGGGTCAAATGCAGAGGACAAATATCACCGTTTCCAAAGTTACGATACTCCCGTATACTAAAGTATTGTCTGATCATTACCTTATAAAATTTGAGGTTCAGACGCATGTTCGTCAAACTAATAATAATAATAACTGCTATAGCAGCCGCAACATTAATACGGCCACAACGACAACTCTTGCTGACCTACTGCCCTCGGTAATGGCACCATTCCCAAAGTATGTGGGCTCTATTGATAACCTCACTAACAACTTTAACGACGCCCTGCGCGAAACCATTGATAACATAGCACCGCTAAAGTTAAAAAAGGCTCCAAAAAAGCGCACCCCGTGGTTTACAGAAGAAACTAAAGCTCAGAAATTATTATGTAGAAAGCTGGAACGCAAATGGTGCACGACTAAACTTGAGGTGCACCATCAAGCATTTAGTGATGGTTTAATAACTTATAAACGCATGCTTACCTTAGCTAAAGCTAAATATTACTCAAATCTCATCCACCACAATAAAAACGATCCTAAATTTTTGTTTAGTACGGTAGCATCGCTAACCCAACAAGGGACTCCTTCCAGTAGCTCCACCCACTCAGCTGATGACTTTATGCAATTCTTTAGTAAGAAAATTGAAGTCATTAGAAAGGAGATTAAAGACAATGCGTCCCAGCTACAACGGGGTTCTATTAACACTGACACGATTGTATATACGGCGGATACTGCCCTCCAAAATAGTTTCTCTCGTTTTGAGGAAATAACATTAGAGGAATTGTTACAACGTGTAAATGGAATAAAACAAACAACATGTTTACTTGACCCTCTTCCTGGGAAACTGATCAAGGAGCTCTTTGTATTATTAGGTCCATCAGTGCTAAATATTATAAACTTATCACTTTCCTCGGGCACTGTTCCCCTAGCATTCAAAAAAGTGGTTATTCATCCTCTTCTTAAAAGACCTAACCTCGATCCTGACCTCATGGTAAATTACCGACAGGTGTCTCACCTTCCCTTTATTTCAAAAATCCTCGAAAAAATTGTTGAGCAGCAGTTAAATGAACACTTAGCGTCTAACAATCTATGTGAAACCTTTCAAGACATCCATTGCTTTCCTCCTCTCCAAGGTTCTCATAGTCATCATTGTCACCCACGTCCCACTGGGTGTGAGTTTTCCTTGCCCTTATGTGGGCCTACCGAGGATGTCGTAGTGGTTTGTGCAGCCCTTTGAGACACTAGTGATTTAGGGCTATATAAGTAAACATTGATTGATTGATTGAAATATCACCTCACCTAGTGTGTGTGTGACAATCATTGGTACTTTACCTTTTAACGTTTTTTAATATTATACATGTGGGCACATGGACAGAAATGCCGTTAAACGTAGCTTTGAAGTAGCAAACTACTTTTGCCGTGTAGCTTGCTGCAATTCTCCGGGGATAGCTTCCCTTGTAGTTTAGCTACATTTAATCGAGAGTAACTTGTAGCTTAGTTTACTACATTTTATCAATGAATTCTCAGAGTTCGTTGCTGATCTAGTGACACACGCCGATAATATAATCATAATGGGGGATTTTAATATCCATATGAATACCCCATCGGACCCACCGTGCGTAGCGCTCCAGACTATAATTGATAGCTGTGGTCTCACACAAATAATAAATGAACCCACGCATCGTAACGGTAATACGATAGACCTAGTGCTTGTCAGGGGTATCACCGTTTCCAAAGTTATGATACTCCTGTATACTAAAGTATTGTCCCATCATTACGCTTGGGAGGGTTTCCTGCTGGCTCCACTGAACGGGACTCTCGCTGCTGTGGTGGATCCGCTTTGGACTGGACTCTCGCGACTGTGTTGGATCCATTATGGATTGAACTCTCACAGTATCATGTTAGACCCGCTCGACATCCATTGCTTTCCTCCTCTCCAAGGTTCTCATAGTCATCATTGTCACCGACGTCCCACTGGGTGTGAGTTTTCCTTGCCCTTATGTGGGCCTACCGAGGATGTCGTAGTGGTTTGTGCAGCCCTTTGAGACACTAGTGATTTAGGGCTATATAAGTAAACATTGATTGATTGATTTTCCAATTAGCTTGTCCGACACTGGTTTCAAAGCACCTTTGTCGTTAGTTTTTAAGCCCAAATGCGTCCATTCTCCCTTTTCTGTCTACACACCGTGTCTGCTTGTAAAAGCTCCGTGCGTGTGCGTTGCCGAACTAGCAATGTCACAACATTGCTTTAATGTCTTTAATCTCCTCTGTGTTCTTTGATGTTTGATGTTTCCCTCTTACATGTGTACTATGGCTATGAGTTTTTTTTATTTTTATTTTATTTATTTATTTATTTATTTATTTTTTCCCTTGGCCTCAGTCTGCACCCCACTCCAGGGCCCAGGCTAAGACTGATTTTTTTTATTTTATTTTAATCTTCAATTCTTTTCTTCCGCCCGATTGTAGCTGAGATAGGCGCCAGCGCCCCCCGCGACCCCGAAAGGGAATAAGCGGTAGAAAATGGATGGATGGAATTCTTTTCTTCCCCCCGCCCCCCATGTTTACCTGTATGTCATCTTTTTTGTAAGGGGCGCCGGAAGCCGGCAGACCCGTCAG
Source organism: Nerophis ophidion (assembly GCF_033978795.1). Classification (NCBI taxonomy): domain Eukaryota; kingdom Metazoa; phylum Chordata; class Actinopteri; order Syngnathiformes; family Syngnathidae; genus Nerophis; species Nerophis ophidion. The sequence continues at coordinate 3,888,621 of NC_084619.1, forward strand.
CGATCCTGTTCTGTCTCCCTGTAATGTTTGTCTGATCTTGAATGGGATTGTGCTGAAAATTGTAATTTTCCTGAAGGAACTCTCCTGACGGAATAAATAAAGTACTAATCTAATCTATCTAATCCAATCTAACATCATGCCAGTAAAAAAAAAAAAAAAAAAAAAAATGGGGAACCAGTATTTTTCAGAAGCAGTGTAGTACCGTTTTTAATCATTAGTACCGCGGTACTTTATTAGTAGCGGTGTACAGTAAGTGCATTAGTAAACATTGGATAAAGTGAACAATAGTGCTTGTCTGAGTGAGGTGTGTCTGTAGCATTAGAGCTACAGACACACAATATTGCATATACTCATTAGGGCTTACTAAAAGCTATTTTTTCAATTTCAGCATCAAAACCAGGGGATAACACACTATTCTAAGACCTTTTACAGAAATGCATCTTTATCCAGCCTCGTGTTTGGTCCATGCACCGCCAGTCTACCAGGCGTCATTTGGAAATTGGCCCAGTGTTGTTGTGTTGCCGTTGCAAAATGCAAAGTGGCGGCGGTGCGGCTGCGGTCATGCTCACCCCAGGCCAAAGGGCTCCCTGACAGACGCCCGGTTCAGCGCGTGCAAGCCTCGGGGTGTCACCTGACTATACGGCGTGCACCTTTTTTCCACAATGTGACAAGCACATGTGCTGCACTGCACACCGTATGCAGCAGCAGAGGGGGACAGCCTGGCAGAAACCCCCCAACAGCATTATGTCACACTCTTTTCATTATCTTGTGGTGTAAGAGGAACCATCCCTTAACTGCCACTGCCTTCTCTTCAGTGCTAAATATAAAAATCCACTTATTTCTTGCGGAAACTTCTTTTTTTATTACAGTGTTGGTATGAGTCCAGTGAGTTGAGAGAGTGATATAATGCTAAAGGTTTTGTATCGACTTCCCAGGCTGAGATCCATCAGAGAGAGGGAACACTTGCAGCATCCAAAGGCTTTCAATGAGATGTACGAAAGCGTGCGTGGGTTTTAAAATACGTTCAACATGTGGATTCCGGACTTTTGTACTATTGGGATTTTGGAGATGTTGCCTGGCGCAGTGCTTTTCTAGTTTAGTCTGGGTTTTATTGGGTATATTAGATGGCAGGCCAGTATTTGAGTAAATATGTTGAAAACATCACAGCTTCACACCATATACAAGGCCTGGGAAATTATTTTGACAAATTTAGAGAAAAAAATGTGTCTGGGGGCTGGTATTATTTTTAGGAACACTAATACAAAACCTCTCAATGATGTATGATTGTGAACTCCTCCCCCAAGTGGAGGAGTTCAAGTACCTAGGAGTCTTGTTCACGAGTGGGGGAAGAGTGGATCGTGAGATCGACAGGCGGATCGGTGCGGCGTCTTCAGTAATGCGGACGTTGTACCGATCCGTTGTGGTGAAGAAGGAGCTGAGCCGGAAGGCAAAGCTCTCAATTTACCGGTCGATCTACGTTCCCATCCTCACCTATGGTCATGAGCTTTGGGTCATGACCGAAAAGATAAGATCACGGGTACAAGCGGCCCAAATGAGTTTCCTCCGCCGGGTGGCGGGTCTCTCCCTTAGAGATAGGGTGAGAAGCTCTGCCATCCGGGAGGAGCTCAACGTAAAGCCGCTGCTCCTCCACATCGAGAGGAGCCAGATGAGGTGGTTCGGGCATCTGGTCAGGATGCCACCCGAACGCCTCCCTAGGGAGGTGTTTAGGGCACGTCCAACCGGTAGGAGGCCACGGGGAAGACCCAGGACACGTTGGAAAGACTATGTCTCCCGGCTGGCCTGGGAACGCCTCGGGATCCCCCGGGAAGAGCTAGACAAAGTGGCTGGGGATAGGGAAGTCTGGGCTTCCCTGCTTAGGCTGCTGCCCCCGCGACCCGACCTCGGATAAGCGGAAGATGATGGATGGATGGATGGATGGATGGATGTATGATTGTATCTAAAATCGTTATGACAGACCGCCTTGAAAACGGAACAGAATTTTACATTTTTTTTTACTGAATGAGACACCCAGAATGTAAGAATGTGGGATTTACAATATTCTTTCTTTCTTTCTTTTCTTAGTTTATTTCGAACATGACATACATACAACATTATACATCAGTTAAATTCATCATTTCGCAATACACAATACATCCATCCATCCATCCATCCATCATCTTCCGCTTATCCGAGGTCGGGTCGCGGGGGCAGCAGCCTAAGCAGGGAAACCCAGACTTCCCTCTCCCCAGCCACTTCGTCTAGCTCTTCCCGGGGGATCCCGAGGCGTTCCCAGGCCAGCCGGGAGACATAGTCTTCCCAACGTGTCCTGGGTCTTCCCCGTGGCCTCCTACCGGTTGGACGTGCCCTAAACACCTCCCTAGGGAGGCATTCGGGTGGCATCCTGACCAGATGCCCGAACCACCTCATCTGGCTCCTCTCCATGTGGAGGAGCAGCGGCTTTACTTTGAGTTCCTCCCGGATGGCAGAGCTTCTCACCCTATCTCTAAGGGAGAGACCTGGAAACTAGTTTGGGCCGCTTGTACCCGTGATCTTATCCTTTCGGTCATGACCCAAAGCTCATGACCATAGGTGAGCATGGGAACGTAGATCGACCGGTAAATTGAGAGCTTTGCCTTCCGGCTCAGCTCCTTCTTCACCACAACGGATCGGTACAACGTCCGCATTACTGAAGACGCCGCACCGATCCGCCTGTCGATCTCCCGATCCACTCTTCCCTCACTTGTGAACAAGACTCCTAGGTACTTGAACTCCTCCACTTGGGGCAGGGTCTCCTCCCCAACCCGGAGATGGCACTCCACCCTTTTCCGGGCGAGAACCACGGACTCCGAAAAGGAGTAGGAAGAAGCAAAGGTTATTTAATCCTACCCCTTTTCCACTTCAGAGCGCCCACAATATAAACAATTATTCACTGACCTTCTTTACAGCAAAATATCAAAATAGCAAACTGACATCTATGAGTGATTAACACAGCAGTTTTCTAACATGTACTTAATTATTAACTATGAATGATAAAACACTAAATATTGACAACATTTGAACGTCACACCCCTTCTCCATCCACATCTAAAAACACAACAAAATATGATCGCCAAGAAAAAAATTAAAATAAAACTTAAAAAAAAACAAAAAACACCTCTCTGTTATATCGCAAAGTTTTAGAACTTTGTTGTAAAAATGTCCTTCCGTTTCTGTCTCTGACACCCACATTTCAGGCTCTGGAAACACTCTGTCTCCACCCACACTGCTTGGTGCTGTGACTTACATTACCATAGTAACTAACTAATTACCAAAGTAACTAATACATCATGCAAAAGCACAGATTCCAACCATTGAAATACTTTGTATAGTTGAAGACTTGCAGTCATTACAAAACATTAGTCTGCACATCATCATGGCAGCTACACTTTCCATATTAAAGATCTAAAAAAATGATTTGGGAATGTCCGGCGGGCCAGATTCAAAAGCTTAATGGGCCGCATGTGGCCCACGGGCCTTAATTTGTCCAGGTCTGCCTTATACCGTATTTTCCGGACCATTGGGCACACCGGATTATAAGACTCACTGCCAATGAGTGGGTCTAGTCAGGTCTATTTTCATACAAAAGGCGCACTTAAACAAGTTGAAAAACTTATTGGGGTGTTACCATTTAGTGGTCAATTGTACGGAATATGTACTGTACTGTGCAATCTACTAATAAAAGTATCAATCAATCAATCAATCAATCAAACCAGATTAAAGGGCGCATTAAAGGAGTCATTATTATTGCATTTTTTCAGAAATGTTAAACACTTCCTTGTGGTCTACATAACATGTACACTGCAAAAAGTCAGTGTTCAAAAACAAGAAAAAAATATTAAAAAATGAGGGGTATTTTATTTGAACTAAGCAAAATTATCTGCCAATAGAACAAGAAATTAGGCTGGTCAAGACTTTCCAAAACAAGTAAAATGAGCTAACCTCAATAAACCCCCCAAAAATACCTTTTTAATAAGTATATTCTCACTAATAACAAGTGCACTTTTCTTGGTAGAAAAAGAATGAGACTGTTTTTGCTAGATATGTTGGAAAAGATTCCTAGATTAAGTAAATGCTATTGCCATTATCTCGACATAATGATATGCGCTCGGCATCGTGATTTTTCTTTTCATGCTTGAAGTAAGAACTTATTACTTTAAAAAAGTAGTTTTATTTTGTGAGTGTTAATGGCACAGCTTTGCATCCGTTGATATTCTCGTTTCAAGCATGTTTTACTCAATATAGGTCATAAAATCTCAGCTTCAAGCTGTAATATCTTACTGAGATAATTTAGGACCAAAACCCTGAAAACAAGTAAAACACTAACATAAAATCTGCTTAGTGAGAAGAGTTTATCTTATCAGACAGAAAATAAGCAAGTATCACCCTTATTTGAGATATTTAATCTTACTGAGATTTCAGTTTTTGCAGTGTAATGGTGGTTATTTGGTCAAAATGTTGCGTATATTATGTTTTACAGATCATCTTCAAGTCGCTTTCTGACAGTCTCTTCAGGATGCGCCGTTTTGTGGGCGGTCTCATTTAAGTGGCTCACCTTCGGCAGCGTCTTCTCCCCGTCATCTTTGTTGTAGCGGTGTAGCGTGCAAGGACAGGAGTTGAAGAAGTGTCAAAAAAAATGGTGCTAACCGTTTTAATGGCATTCAAACTTTACTTAAATCAATAACGGAGCAGCATGTCCTCATCCGCCGGAAATCTGTGGCTTACTAGTGCAATATCAACGCCGGAAATGTCCATCCATCCATTTTCTACCGCTTATTCCCTTTCGGGGTAGCGGGGGGCGCTGGCGCCTATCTCAGCTACAATCGGGCGGAAGGCGGGGTACACCCTGGACAAGTCGCCACCTCATCGCAGGGCCAACACAAATAGACAGACAACATTCACACAATTTTAGTGTTGCCAATCAACCTATACCCAGGTGCATGTCTTTGGAAGTGGGAGGAAGCCGGAGTACCCGGAGGGAACCCACGCAGTCACGGGGAGAACATGCAAACTCCACACAGAAAGATCCCGAGCCTGGATTTGAACCCAGGACTGCAGGAACTTCGTATTGTGAGGCAGACGCACTAACCCCTCTGCCACCGTGAAGCCGGAAATGTGTCCCGTGAAAAACCGTCCGACTGGAACTCTAATAACTAAAGTTCCTTGGGTGAATAAAGTAAACTCACTATACCGGAATGTTTTAGAGCTTTCATGACGAGTTTACTGACAGATATAAGTAACAACTTTACACTACTTGATATTATAAATGGCCACAGTGGAGGATGGTAGTCCCATTACTAGAAAATGGAGAAAAATAAGAAGCTTATTGACTAAGGGGTCGACACGGACTATAAAGGCAGACACGCGCAAATCTTCAGGACATTTGCAGATCCCAAAAAGCAGGTACCAGAAGGTAAGAAAAGTTGCTTTTGGATAATGTTACGAAACAAAACGCCAGATAATGTCTTACATTATACACACACCATAATAATACTCGTATGTTGAAGCACAGTACAATCTATCAAGCGCTGCGGCTTCATAGCTTACCAAAATCGTACTAAAACATTTTGATCGATTTTTGAGCGCTGTGTCTAATTTTCTATATTTTTAATGGAACATTTAACATTTTGGTGCTGTTTACTGTGATGTTTACCTTTTTATTCCCGAAAATACAGTAAACGTACCATAGCTCCTAGGGTTGTGCGATATAAACAATATGCAATATAAATTGTGTGAATTTTGCAGACGATAGAGCTTTTAATTCTCTGGTTATATCGTGGTAATGCATGTTGATGACACATTTTATCCGTATCCCACCCAATAAAACCACCCTCCGCCCCGAAATTACAGTTTGAAAAGAGAAAATCATGATTTTACTCAACAGAACAGCAACAATGCAAAAATATCCATTTTAAAATTAATCTTGATGGGCGTAGGCACGTCTGTGCGAGTGTAACCCGGGGCCAGTCATAGTCAAGAATAGTGTTGGCGATCTCGGAGCTTGCCTGTGCTTTTAGCTCGGCAGTTGGTCACCGGCGACACCCGAGTTCACGCCTCGCTCATAGCAGAAGGAACAAACAACGGTGAGAGAGAGTACACAATCGCTACACAAAGCAGAGATTTGTGATTGACAGCCATGCACACCATTCATTGCATTCCGCTTAAAGTTTCTTACAAACATCATCCCAGGAGGAGGAGGAATAGCTAAACATGCTACAGTACACACCATAGGACAGACCTGGGCAAATTAAGGCCTGGTTGAGTTTTTCAATCTGGTCCGCCGTACATTCCCAAATCATTTTTTTCGATCTTTAAGATGCAAACTGTAGCTGCCATTATCAATCAATCAATCAATCAATGTTTACTTATATAGCCCTAAATCACTAGTGTCTCAAAGGGCTGCACAAACCACTACGACATCCTCGGTAGGCCCACATAAGGGCAAGGAAAACTCACACCCAGTGGGACGTCGGTGACAATAATGACCCAGTGAAACGTCGGTGACCATGATGACTATGAGAACATGATACTGTGATACTGATGATACTGATGATGACTATGAGAACATGATACTGTGATACTGATGATACTGATGACTATGAGAACATATGAGAACATGATACTGTGAAAGATCAATCCATAATGGATCCAACACAGTCGCGAGAGTCCAGTCCAAAGCGGATCCAACACAGCAGCGAGAGTCCCGTTCACAGCGGAGCCAGCAGGAAACCATCCCAAGCGGAGGCTGATCAGCAGCGCAGAGATGTCCCCAGCCGATACACAGGCGAGCAGTACATGGCCACCGGATCGGACCGGACTCCCTCCACAAAGGAGAGTGGGACATAGAAGAAAAAGAAAAGAAACGGCAGATCAACTGGTCTAAAAAGGGAGTCTATTTAAAGGCTAGAGTATACAAATGAGTTTTAAGGTGAGACTTAAATGCTTCTACTGAGGTGGCATCTCGAACTGTTACCGGGAGGGCATATGAAAAAGCTCTACAGTGATGTGCAGTGATGTTTTCCAATTACCGCCAGTCTTGATCCATACAAACTAGTATTTCAATGGTTGGAATACGCGCTTTTGCATGATATACTAGTTACAATGGTAATGTAATTAGTAGGGATGCACCGAAATGAAAATTTGTGGCCGAAGCCGAATAAAATTTAAACGCGTGGCCGAAGGCCGAATACCAAATACTGTCAGGCTTGGACTAGGATTGAGTGTGCTCCTTCGACGCAGAGGGTATATGGGACGAGCCAGGCGTGAATTAAGGTACATGATGTTTTATTAGGATTCTAAATACACAAATAAACAAACCAAGGGCGCTCACAAAGAGGTATAAAACTTGGCTACAAAAATACAATCAGGAAAACAAAACAACTGCTCGATGGCATGAAAGACAATGAACTAACTTAAACTTGCACTGTGGCAAAACTATGAATAACAAACGAAAAAAAAACTTACTGTGACAGGTACAAGGGGCATGGATTGCAAGGTAATTGAGGGTGCATGAAGGCATGAAGCAGAATGCAAATAGCAAAGTTCCCAGGACGAGGACAGAAACAGAATGATATAATCAATCAATCAATCAATCAATGTTTATTTATATAGCCCCAAATCACAAATGTCTCAAAGGACTGCACAAATCATTACGACTACAACATCCTCGGAAGAACCCACAAAAGGGCAAGGAAAACTCACACCCAGTGGGCAGGGAGAATTCACATTCAGTGGGACGCCAGTGACAATGCTGACTATGAGAAACCTTGGAGAGGACCTCAGATGTGGGCAACCCCCCCCCTCTAGGGGACCGAAAGCAATGGATGTCGAGCGGGTCTAACATGATACTGTGAAAGTTCAATCCATAGTGGCTCCAAGACAGCAGTGAGAGTCCCATCCACAGGAAACCATCTCAAGCGGATCAGCAGCGTAGAGATGTCCCCAACCGATACAGGCGAGCGGTCCATCCTGGGTCCCGACTCTGGACAGTCAGTACTTCATCCATGGTCATCGGACCGGACCCCCTCCACAAGGGAGGAGGGGACATAGGAGAAAGAAAAGAAAAGAAGCGGCAGATCAACTGGTCTAAAAAGGAGGTCTATTTAAAGGCTAGAGTATACAGATGAGTTTTAAGAAGAGACTTAAATGCTTCTACTGAGGTAGCATCTCGAACTGTTATAAATAGCAGCTATGATGACTAGAAACAGGTGTGGGACTGAGGGCTGGGCGTGACTTGGAGACCAGGTGGAAACTAATGGGTTACTATGGAAAAACAAAACCAGGAAGTGTAAAACGGAAAACAAGAGTCCAAAAACATAACATGACAAAACAAGATCCTTAGGTGTGACAAATACCGAATAATGAATGCAGTTTTTCACAATTTTTTAAAAATTGCATAAATAGCCTAGAATAAATATTTACACGTTTTTCAAATAGTCATTTTTTATTGAATATTGACATTTTTTTAATATTCCAGTAGCCTTTGCTTTTCAAAAAAAGCACAAAGTTTTTCATTTCTATTAGGCCTTCAAACAAAACATGCATTCCAAAAAAAAAATAAAGTGCATTAAAGTGGATAAACCCACGACAAATGAATTATTGTCTTTTTGGCAAAAGTCTGCTTAGCCACAGTAGATATGCTAATAATGTAAACAGAAGGCTCAAGTAAATCTCAATTAAGTGTGTGCTTGTAACCTCATACACTTATACAGGTAGCCTACACAACAGGCTAATAATGTAAACAGAGGCCCCACTAAATCTCAATAAGTGTGTGCTTGTAACCTCATACACTTATACAGGTACACAACATATCCCAACGTCACCGCGTCAAAAAATTGCGTCACACGCCACTATTCGGCCTTGTTTTTAACTCATTCCACCGAAGGCCGAATGTGGCTTTTTTTGCCCTATTCGGCCGAATATATTCGGTTACCGATTAATCGGTGCATCCCTAGTAATTAGTTACTATGGTAATCGAATTAGTTACTATCATAATTTAAGTCACAGCAGCTCAGACGAGGCACCAAGCGGTGTGGGTGGGAAGCGTTTCCACGGAGTGTTACCAGACCGGCCAGCTTTAAATGTGAATTTGGTGGACAGACATGGAAGGTGATTTTTACAACAAAGTGACAATGCTTAGAGATGTATCAGCTTTTTCGTTCTTATTTTACCCTCCGCATTCATAATTTACTGTTTTGTTGCATTTTTGTTGCGTTTCGCTTGATTGTTAAATATCGAGAGGGGGTGTGATGTGCATATGTTGTCAATATTCAGTGTTTTACCGTTCATAGTTAATATTGTAAATCCCACATTCTTTAATTTCATGTACATTCTGAGTGTCTCATTCAATAAAAATACTTAAAATTCCATTCTGTTTTTTCAAGGCGGTCCGTCATAACGTTTTCAATCAAACATTAGTGTGAGGTTTTGTATTAGTGTTCCTAAAAATCAGATGTACCGGCCCCGAGACACACTTTTTTTCTCTAAATTTGGCCCGACGGGTCAAAATAATTACCCAGGCCTGACGTAGGAGGTTAAGCTAGCCGCTAACCTCAAGCTAGAACTCTTGAATGTGAACAAAGGTGGGGCAGACTGAAAGAAATATGAACAGCAACAGTACCAAGTTGGTATATTATCAAGTTGATAAAGTGGTTCTTAACCTTGTTGGAGGTACCGAACCCCACCAGTTTCATATGTGCATTCAACGAACCCTTCTTTAGTGAAAATTAATTTTTTTAAATTTAAGAAAAACTTATGTTTTTTTTAATTGGTGCACAAAAGAACCGTGCATGAACATCACCTTGTTTACAGAACAAAACCAACAAAGTGCATGATTTCACAACAATTTACACACCTTACATACATGACCATGAATTGATTAACGTGGACCCCGACTTAAACAAGTTGAAAAACCTATTCGGGTGTTACCATTTAGTGGTCAATTGTACGGAATATGTACTGTACTGTGTAAACTGTATTGTTTAATATAATGTATTGTCTTCCTTTGCAATCTGCTAGTAAAAGTTTCAATCAATCAATCAAAAAACTTGCAAATCTGATGGAAAATTAGAGGGAACATTGTTTGGGGGTATCTTTAATACGCCGACAGAGAGAAGTTTTTATTTACACAATAATTCGGATGTGTCTATACTTCCGTGGCGGAGGCTCCGCCGAACCCCTGAGGCCGACTTTGCGAACCCCTAGGGTTCGATCGAACCCAGGTTAAGAACCAGTGTTAGCTGGTTGATGGTGGTTGTTTTTGTTGTCGTTTACGAACTCGGGAAATAAGTAAGATAATTAAAAATATTTATATTGTTACACAGCCATTGGACTATGTCTGATTTTAATTGTGATGAGAAAGTCTCCAAAAACCCCATCCCATTTTTAACAAAAAACAAAAAAAGCATTTGGAATTAAATCACAAAAACATAAATGGACTGCAAATTTGTAGTGTCTGTATTAGTATGACCAATGCTGCCACTATAACTACTTTGTGTTGGATTGATACCCAAATTTGCAGTATCACCCAAAACTATCCAAACAACAGAAGAATACAGTAAGTGCTTATTGCATTTAACATATTAACAGAAGCGATATTAGAACCATGTTACAAAAAAAGTAAACAACTATTAATGAGGAGAAAACACAGCAAACCGGAAACGATGTAATATGTTACCGCATATGTCTGCAGCTGAATTAGAAGCCTTCGTAGAGCTGTTTTGAAATGAAACTATTATCATTTACCGTACATAGCAAGTAATGTACAGTATAATACAGTAATGATGCAGCATATAATGTTATCGCAAGAGGCTGCTGTGTATATTGCCATATATATTGTAGGCCAGGGGTGCCCATTACGTCGATGGCGAGCTACCAGTCGACCGCGGGGGGTGTGTCAGTCGATCTCCAGCCAGGCTTTTAAAAAAAATAGACCTAAAAATGAGTGATCATCAATCTTCACCAAGACGTCACTTAAATGACATTCACGGTACCGGAGGGTCTTGTGAGATGACGCTGGCTGCTGCAAGATCATTATTATGAAAAATGACCGAGAGCAAGCCGAGAAACACTTTTTATTTCAACAGACTCTCGCGCCGTACCTTCCGTCAAAACTCTAAAGGCCGACTGCACATTTCCTATCTTCACAATAAAAGCCCTGCTTCATGCTGCCTGCGCTAACTAAATACAGAGTCTCGGGAAACTGGCGTGCACAAGCGATCCCTCAGAAAGCTGGCGTGCACATCACTTGTGCACGCCAGCTTTCCGAGACCCTTATTTTGTTAGCGCAGGCAGCATGAAGCAGGGCTTTTATTGTGAAGATAGGAAATGTGCAGTCGGCCTTTAGAGTTTTGACGGAAAGGACGGCGCGAAAGTCTGTTGAAATAAAAAGTGTTTCTCGCCTTCCTCTCTGTCATTTTTTCATAATAATGAACTGGCAGCAGCCAGCGTCATCTCACAAGACCCTCGGGTGCCGTGAATGTCAATCAAGCAAGCTACGGAATTTGCCGCCAATGTTTTTCTTGTAAAGTGTATGGAAGCTGGATGAATTAGATGCCAAAAACCAACCACTTTCATGTGGTATTGTACAGAAAGGACAACTTTTTTTCTCCTCCATTTGAAAATGTGGGCGTTATCATCATTACTGTCTGATTCCAATCAATGCAAGTCATCAGAATCAGGTAATACACCAACTTATATTCTTGTCTTTGTGAAAGAAAGACATCTATATGTGTTACACATGCTTGTATTATCATTAAACACATTTAACTTGTTTACAAAAATGTCTCTTTCATAAATAAATAAATATAAATGATATATATAAATGAGGTAGATCCCCTCGAGTTGGTCAATTGAAAAGTAGCTCGCCTGCAGAAAAAGTGTGGGCACCCCTGCTGTAGGCTATACCGCCCATCCCGATTAGCAACCATAGAAAGTGTGGCATTGCAGTGCAGCTCCTTGAATAAGTGTGAATAAGTGATGATTCTGCCCTCCCAGGTCTCCATGGCTGCAGGCGTTTCCGCTCCTCCGTCGTCAACTACAGCGCCATGTTGCTGGAGGCTGAGGGTGAGCAGCGCCTCTACGTCGGGGCCCGCGGGGCCGTGTTTGCGCTCGACGCCTCTGACATCTCCACCGCCTCTGCTCTCACCGTGAGTGTGTTTGTTTGCCCGTGTTGACGCACCTTCCGTCATGGGGAAAAAAAGTATTTTTACTCTCCATCGGGCTTCATTTTGCATTCCACCGCGCGGGGTCTATTTTAGGTTTGACGTTGAAAATTATTAAGTCCTCGGGTCCATTTAGAATTCACAGAAAACAACACTTGAATATTGAAGAGGGTTGACACTTGCATCAATTAGCATGATGTGCCTCAAACAATCTTGCCCGTGTTTATCACAATCATGCTTGACTCCAAATGGATACAGTACAGCACTGCGAACAAGAATAAGAAATCAACAGAGGTGGGTAGAGTAGCCAGAAATTGTACACAAGTAGAAGTACTGTTACTTTAGAGATGTATTACTCAAGTAAAAGTAAGGAGTAGCCACCCAAATATTTACTTGAGTAAAAGTAAAAAGTATGTTGTGAAAAAACTACTCAAGTGCTGAGTAACTGATGAGTAACCTGTTTGTTTAATGATTACGGCAACAAGTAATGCAAAAAAACATAAAAATAGCAATGAGCAAATTCATAGCGAGAAATATCTCTTAAGCAACTAAAACAATAATATATATTAAATAATAATACATTAAAATTAAAAAAATTAAGGCAAATTGAGCCACAATGACTTAACAGCACCATAGGTTCAGTAGGCATTCATCGATTGATTGATTGATTGATTGATTGATTGATTGAAACTTTTATTAGTAGATTGCACAGTACAGTACATATTCCGTACAATTGACCACTAAATGGTAACACCCCAATAAGTTTTTCAACGTTAATCAATTACTTAATAAATGACCAAGTTGAGGTGATCTACCTCATATATATATACACACACATATCATATATATATATATATATACACATACATTTATATATACAGTATAAAATTTAGTTATTTATTTTGCAGTTTTAGTTTACATGTTAAAGGTGTTTTAATGAATATACATGCATGTTTAACATATAGATTCCTATCTTTCATGAAGACAAGAATATAAGTTGGTGTATTACCTGATTCTGATGACTTGCATTGATTGGAATCAGACAGTATTGCTGATAATGTCCACATTTTCAAATGGAGGAGAAAAAAAGTTCCTCTTTTCTGTCTAATACCACATGAAAGTCGTTGATTTTTGGCATCTTATTTGTCCAGCTTCCATATTCGTTTTTATACACTTGACAAGAAATACATTGGCGGCAAACTCCGTAGCTTGCTAGCTTGTTTGCGCTGGCTTTCGGAGACTCTTATTTTGTTAACGCAGGCGCGATGGAGCGGCGCTTTTATTGTGAAGCCAGGAACTGTGCGATCAGTCTTTAGGCTTTTTGACGGGAAGTACGGTTGAAATAAAAAGTGTATTTTTTCCTTTACACTTTTGATTGATTGATTGAAACTTTTATTAGTAGATTGCACAGTACAGTACATATTCCGCACAATAAACCACTAAATGGGAACACCCCAATAAGTTTTTCAACATTAATCAATTACTTAATAAATGACCAAGTCGAGGTGATCTACCTCATATATACATACACACACACATATATATATACAGTATAAAATTTAGTTATTTATTTTGCAGTTTTAGTTTACATGTTAAAGGTGTTTTAATGAATATACATGCATGTTTAACATATAGATTCCTATCTTTCATGAAGACAAGAATATAAGTTGGTGTATTACCTGATTCTGATGACTTGCATTGATTGGAATCAGACAGTAATGACAGTATAGTGCTGATAATGTCCACATTTTCAAATGGAGGAGAAAAAAAGTTCCTCTTTTCTGTCTAATACCACATGAAAGTCGTTGGTTTTTGGCATCTTATCTGTCCAGCTTCCATATTCGTTTTTATACACTTTACAAGAAATACATTGGCGGCAAACTGCGTAGCTTGCTAGCTTGTTTGCGCTGGCTTTCGGAGACTCTTATTTTGTTAGCGCAGGCGCGATGGAGCGGCGCTTTTATTGTGAAGACAGGAACTGTGCGATCAGTCTTTAGGCTTTTGACGTGAAGTACAGTTGAAATAAAGTGTATTTTTTCCTTTACACTTTTGATTGATTGATTGAAACTTTTATTAGTAGATTGCACAGTACAGTACATATTCCACACAATAAACCACTAAATGGTAACACCCCAATAAGTTTTTCAACTTTTTTAGGTCGGATTCGACGTGTGACAGTCATGTGACCGCCTGGTTTTGTTTGATTGGTCCAACATCACCAGTGACTGCATTTGATTGGTGAAACGCAGGCATGCGTAGTTCCTACTTTGAATGCATGTCTGACAAAATCAAAACAAACAAAGCGTGCATTAACAGATCGATAAAAAAAGTAGCGAGTAACAAGCTGATTGTACATAAATGGAGCGGAGTAAAAGTAGCGTTTCTTCTCTATAGATATACTCGAGTAAAAGTAAAAGTATGTTGCATAAAAACTACTCTTAGAAGTACAATTTATCCCAAAAGTTACTCAAGTAGATGTAACGGAGTAAATGTAGCGCGTTACTACCCACCTCTGGAAAGCAATGATTACAGTAGATACAAATCAAATCCGCAGTATGGATGGTTTAATTAACATTCATGATTTACAGCTGTAAATGACCTTAAAAGTCAGTTTCTAGTTGATATTTGAGTAATATAACCCCTCCCACCCCCCAAAAATCAGTGATATATAAAATCAAAACCAGTGAAGTTGGCATGTCCTGTAAATACTAAATTAAAAAAAATCTTTTTCAACCTATGTTCAATTAGATACACTGCAAAGACAAGATATTTAACGTTCAAAATGGTATACTTTTTTATTTTTTTGTAATTTGATGCCTGCAACATGTTTTAAAAAAAGCTGGCACAAGTGGCAAAAAAAGGCTGAGAAAGTTGAGGAATGCTCATCAAACACTTATTCGAACATCCCACAAGTTGAGAATAGGCGGGTGCCAATGATTGGGTATAAAAGCAGCTTCCCTGAAAAGCTCAGTCATTCACAATTGTCGAACAGTTTAAGAACAACTTTTCTCAACAAACTATTGCAAGGAATTTAGGGATTTCAATTCTACAGTCCGTAATATCATCAAAAGTTTCTGGAGAAAATCACTCCACGTAAGCGGCAAGGCCCGTGACCTTCGATACTTTAGGCAGTACTGCATCAAAAACCGACATCACATCGATGTTGGTTTTTGTAGAGGATATCACCACATGGGTCAGGAAAACCACTGTCAGTAATGGCAGTTAATTCCTACATCTGTAAGTGCAAGTAAAACTGTACTACACAAAGCGAAAGGCATTTATCAACAACACCCAGAAATGCAACTGGCTTCGCTGGGCCCGAGCTCATCTAAGATGGATTGATGCAAAGTACAAAAGTTGTCTGACGAGTCCACATTTCAAATAGTTTTTGGAAACTGTGGACGTCGTGTCCTCCGGACCAAAGAGGAAAAGAGCCATGCGGACTGTTATAGGCGCACAAGTTCAAAAGCCAGCGTCTGTGATGGTATGGGGGTGTATTATTGCCCAAGGCATGGGTAATTTACACATCTGTGAAGGCACCATTAATGCTGAAAGGTACATACAGGTTTTGGAACAACGTATACTGCCATCTAAGCGCCTTCTTTTTCATGGACGCCCCTGCTTATTTCAGCAAGACAATGCCAAGCCACATTCTGCACGTGTTACAACAGCGTGGCTTCGGAGTAAAAGAGTACTAGACTGGCCTGCCATGTGTGGCGCATTATGAAGCGTAAAATACCACAACGGAGACCCCGGACTGTTGAACAACTTAAGCTGTACTTTAAGCAAGAATGGGAAATAATTCCACCTGAAAAGCTTTAAAAAAATAGTCTCCTCAGTTCCCAAACGTTTACTGAGTGTTGTTAAAAGGAAAGGTGATGTAACACAGTGGTAGAAATGTGCCCTGTGCCAACTTTTTTGCAAAGTGTTGCTGCCATTAAATTCTAAGTTAATGATTATTTGCAAAAAACATATATATCTTTTCTAAATTTGAACATTAAATGTCTTGTATTTGTAGTCTATTCAGTTGAATATAAGTTGTAAAGGATTTGCAAATCATTGTATTGTGTTTGTATTTACGATTTACACAATGTGTAGCTGAGATAGGCGCCAGCGCCCCCCGCCACCCCAAAAGGGAATAAGCGGTAGAAAATGGATGGATGGACAATGTGCCAACTTTACTGGTTTTGGGTTTTGTGTGACTAGATATACATTGTATTATGTCAGATTGAGTGGGAGGCCTCTCCGGAGCAGAAACGTCAGTGTCTTCTCAAGGGAAAAGACAACAAGGTGGGCTTTTAACATTTCCATCTTTTACTCCCTTTGCTTTGATGTCCTCACTAAACATGTTTATTTTTCTCCTGCCCTTCCAGACGGAGTGTTTTAATCACATCCGCTTCCTGCAGAGGTTCAACTCCACACATCTTTACATGTGCGGGACTCACGCCTTCAGTCCCATGTGTGCATATATAGTAGGTTTGACCTTTTGTCACTCAAGCATTTTTACCTTTTAGACTTAGACACACTCTATTGATCCACAAGGGAAATTGTTCCACACAGTAGCTCGGTTACAAAGGATGGAAAGGAGAATGCACACAAGGGCACAAAAAGAGGGCAAAAACAAAAGGTGTAAAGTAGACAAAAAATGTACAACAGTAGCAATATAAAATATAACATATATGCAATATTTGCATATTACGTATACTATATACTGATTTATTTTATATTATATTTTTGTATAATATTCACGGTGGCAGAGGGGTTAGTGCGTCTGCCTCACAATACGAAGGTCCTGCAGTCCTGGGTTCAAATCCAGGCTCGGGATCTTTCTGTGTGGAGTTTGCATGTTCTCCCCGTGACTGCGTGGGTTCCCTCCGGGTACTCCGGCTTCCTCCCACTTCCAAAGACATGCACCTGGGGATAGGTTGATTGGCAACACTAAATTGGCCCTAGTGTGTGAATGTTGTCTGTCTATCTGTGTTGGCCCTGCGATGAGGTGGCGACTTGTCCAGGGTGTACACCGCCTTCCGCCCGATTGTAGCTGAGATAGGCGCCAGCGCCCCCCGCGACCCCGAAAGGGAATAAGCGGTAGAAAATGGATGGATGGATGGATATACAATATATAACAAGTCCCAATTACCATGTACAATATTACAGTATATGTAACAGCTGCAGCAAAAGGGCAGCATAAAATAGAGAGTAGATCCAGCAGAAAATATATATTATAAACAAAGAGGTAGCTAACATAGAAGCGTTCAGGTAATAGACAGATATAATCTGGGTGTGAGTATTCCTTGCCCTTTTGTGGGTTCTTCCGAGGATCTCGCAGTCGTAATGGTTTGTGCAGTCCTTTGAGACAGTTGTGATTTAGGGCTATATAAATAAACATTGATTGATTGGTTGATAATCTAAATACATTTACATAAAGTGTCTGAACATAGTTATGTGGATATGTTTAAACCAATGCAAAAGTACGGTGTAGTTCAGGGGCGCTCACACTTTTTCTGCAGGCGAGCTACTTTTCAATTGACCGAGTCGAGGAGATCTACCTCATTCCTATTTATAATTTATATTTATTTATTTATGAAAGAGACATTTTTGTTAACAAGTTAATGGTGTTTAATGATAATACAAGCATGTGTAACACATATAGATGTCTTTCTTTCACAAAGACAAGAATATAAGTTGGTGTATTACCTGATTCTGATGACTTGCATTGATTGGAATCAGACAGTAATGATGATAACGCCCACATTTTCAAATGGAGGAGAAAAAAAGTTGTCCTTTCTGTACAATACCACATGAAAGTGGTTGGATTTGGCATCTCATTTGTCCAACTTGCATACTGGTTTTTAAACACTTTGTTATGAGAGTAGCATATGTGTGTGGCCCTTTAATGTCTGGCAGTAGGTGAGTGTGCGGGTGGGCAAGCAAGTGAGAAAGCGGTCGCTGAGGGCGGGGGAGAAATACATTGCATCAAACTCCGTAGCTTGCGAGCTTTCTGAGACTCTTATTTTGTTAGCACAGGCAGGATGAAACAGGTCTTTTATGGTGAAGACAGGAAGTGTGCAGTCGGTCTTTAGAGTTTTGACAGTAGGTACGGAGTCTCTAGAAATAAAATGTGTTTCTTTGCGTCCGCCCTGTTAGTGATTTTTTTCTTAAATATGAGCTGGCAGCAGCCAGCGTCATCTCACAAGATCCTCGGGTGCCGAGAATGTCAAACAACTGACGAAAGTGAAGTCTTGGTATGATTGATGATTGCTCATTTTTATGTCTATTTTTTAATGCCTGGCTTGAGATCGACTGACACACCCTCCGAGATCGACCAGTCGATCGCGATCGACGTAATGAGCACCCCTGGTGTAGTTGTTTCAGCAATGTTATAATGACTTGACTTCAACGGGAACTGCATGTTTTTTTTAAATTTTGCCTATCGTTCACAATCATTATGAAAGACATAACGACGGAGGGATATTTTTAAAAAGCATTTTAACTTGTAAATAAATGTCCTATTTCGCCCATAAAGTCCAATAAATAATCATTCAAAAAAAGCCAAATATACTCCATTTACATTTTGTAATTCAAGCATTAAACCAAGTATTGGTGATATTGTTATTAAAAGCTCTAACGCAGGTGAACTATTTATAGCGGCGGCGTGATCACTTCCGTGTGTCCTTATGTTTACATCATGGAGTGGTCTGCTGCTTCCTCGCTTCCCTGCTCCCTATGAGTTTACTCTAAATCATAAATCATGCATCACACCTAGACATGAGACGTCTGAGTAGGTATTCCGACAAGTTGGTACACTTTGACAGCCATTTAGGACCCGAAACTGACGAGGACGACACGAAGAAATGATTGTCCCCTTAACCCCCCTCCCTTTTTCTTCATCTAAATGTGAATATATGGACATCCTAGCAATCGGCGTTCTAATGACAACAAACCTTGCCCAGTAAGTGATATTTTATTATGCTTGTTGGCTCTCATGAAGTATACAGTCAGTTATAATCGGTGATGAAGAAAAATAAAGCAAACATTGTAATGCGTTTTTGAAATTATTGCGAAATATTAAATGTTATTATAAATGTGCCTGTAACTACATTACACATACTTACATCATGTATATAAAACCTCAATGGAAGTGTTTGGATGTCTTTGTAGGTGGATGTTCACTGCTCCTGTAAGCAAACTTTTGATTACATTCATTTAATATTTAGAATGCCCCAAAAAACTAACAAATCAGACTCTTGTCAATTCTCTCATAATGATTGTGAATGATAGGCAAAAAAAAAGTGTAGTTCCCCTTTAACATGTCTTTGGATTCAAAAATAAAAACAAAAATTTCAGGAAATATTTAAAAAAAAGAGCAACCAACAGATTAAAAGTTAATTATTACATGTAAGTCTTTTTTGTCATTTTAGGAATTTTTTGCTCCTTTTTGGCCATCATTTTGGTGCTCTTAATCCCTACGATTTTTTTCTCCTAAACTGATTTTTTCATGTTGAACAACAAAAGTCCATTTTGAAATGTCTTTGTTTGTCAATCATATGCTGGGAATTCATTTAAACCCGACTTCCACCAGCAAGGACAAACATGTCCCCACTTAGCCCCATTATAACCCTATTTTTAATCATACGGTATTAAGGGGCGGCATAGCTCAGTTGATAGAGTGGCCGTGCCAGCAACTTGAGGGTTGCAGGTTCGATTCCCGCTTGTGCCATCCTAGTCACTGCCGTTTTGTCCTTGGGCAAGACACTTTACCCACCTGCTCCCAGTGCCACCCACACTGGTTTAAATGTAGCTTAGATATTGGGTTTCACTATGTAAAGCGCTTTGAGTCACTTGAGAAAAGCGCTATATAAATACAAAAAAAAATTCACTAATTTCGGAGAAAAATACTGTTATTATTATTATTATTATTATTATGTATAAATATTAGTAGTATTTCTAATCTTATGTGTTTATTTATGAAGTATATTTATTCAACATGTATTATATGGAAATTGGAAAATGCCAAATCTTATGTGTTTTCACAAAATCAATCAATCAATCAATCAATGTTTATTTATATAGCCCCAAATCACAAATGTCTCAAAGGACTGCACAAATCATTACGACTACAACATCCTCGGAAGAACCCACAAAAGGGCAAGGAAAACTCACACCCAGTGGGCAGGGAGAATTCACATCCAGTGGGACGCCAGTGACAATGCTGACTATGAGAAACCTTGGAGAGGACCTCAGATGTGGGCAACCTCCCCCTCTAGGGGACCGAAAGCAATGGATGTCGAGCGGGTCTAACATGATACTGTGAAAGTTCAATCCATAGTGGCTCCAAGACAGCAGCGAGAGTCCCGTCCACAGGAAACCATCTCAAGCGGATCAGCAGCGTAGAGATGTCCCCAACCGATACAGGCGAGCGGTCCATCCTGGGTCTCGACTCTGGACAGCCAGTACTTCATCCATGGTCATCGGACCGGACCCCCTCCACAAGGGAGGGGGGGACATAGGAGAAAACAAAACAAAAATATATTCATTTGTTTTGATAAATGGGCATTTAAATGGTAAAAATGGTGAAAATAAACATTTCCCATGTTTTTATTTGTACTTAGGTTGATTTAAAAATAGTAAAAAACAAAAAAAAGTTACAAATATTTTTAATAATTTTTTTGTGGCATTTGCCTCAATCTGAATTAAATTGGTTCTATGACGCAGATTGTACCTCGAAAAACTCAGATTGTAAAACGGCGATGAATTCAATGAATTAGTTAATTTAATCTGTGCTTGGCCGCCAAACAGTGCAGTTTGTATTTATCAATGTGGTATTTTAAGGCTAACTCCTCACACGTCCTGTTATAGGATGCTGAGAGATTTGTGATGTCTTCACCTGAAGAGGGCAGAGACAAATGTCCGTACGGCCCAAAGACGGGCTACACCGGCATCATCGTAGGCAAGGACCATCACTCTTCCTCCACAGAAGTTCAGAGAAATATAAATGACTCTACCTCCTCTCCAGACCAGGAGATGTACACCGCTTCCCAGTACGAGTTTAGAAGCTTCCCAGACATCCGCCGAAACTCTCCGTCTCCAACGCTCAAGACGGAGGACGCGCCCACGCGATGGTTGAACGGTAGGAAAATGGAGAATATTAATATCAGCAAATTTATTTTTTAGTGAAAAGCTTGTACTGCTCCGATTACACCAGGGGTCACCAACGTGGTGCCCGGGTAGCAGCACTTACCAGTGAGCTGCCTCAATTTTTTTAATTGTATTTATTTTCTAGCAAGCTGGTCTCGCTTTGCTCGACATTTTTAATTCTAAGAAAGACAGAAATCAAATAGAATTTGAAAATCCAAGAAAATATTTTGAAGACTTGGTCTTCACTTATTTAAATAAATTCATTTGAGTGTGAAGGCTTCACGGTGGCAGAGGGGTTAGTGCGTCTGCCTCACAATACGAAGGTCCTGCAGTCCTGGGTTCAAATCCAGGCTCGGGATCTTTCTGTGTGGAGTTTGCATGTTCTCCCCGTGACTGCGTGGGTTCCCTCCGGGTACTCCGGCTTCCTCCCACCTCCAAAGACATGCACCTGGGGATAGGTTGATTGGCAACACTAAATGGGCCCTAGTGTGTGAATGTTGTCTGTCTATCTGTGTTGGCCCTGCGATGAGGTGGCGACTTGTCCAGGGTGTACCCTGCCTTCCGCCCGATTGTAGCTGAGATAGGCGCCAGCGCCCCCCGCCACCCCGAAAGGGAATAAGCGGTAGAAAATGGATGGATGGATGGGCATTTCTTTTTTTACTTTGCTTGTTATATCTTTCAGAAAGACAATTTTAGAGAAAAAAAATACAACCTTAAAAATTATTTTAGGATTTTTAAACACTTTTACCTTTTAAATTCCTTCCTCCTCTTTCCTGACAATTTAAATCAATGTTCAAGTATTTTAATATGTTTTTATTGTAAAGAATAATAGATACATTTTAATTTAATTCTTCATTTTAGCTTCTGTTTTTTAAATTGTATTTATTTACTAGCAAGCTGGTCTCGCTTTGCTCGAGATTTTTAATTATAAGAAAGACAGAAATCAAATAGAATTTGAAAATCCAAGAAAATATTTTGAAGACTTGGTCTTCACTTGTTTAAATAAATTCATTTGAATGTGAATGTTGTCTGTCTATCTGTGTTGGCCCTGCGATGAGGTGGCGACTTGTCCAGGGTGTACCCCGCCTTCCACCCGATTGTAGCTGAGATAGGCGCCAGCGCCCCCCGCCACCCCGAAAGGGAATAAGCGCTAGAAAATGGATGGATGGATGGGCATTTCTTTTTTTTACTTTGCTTCTTATATCTTTCAGAAAGACAATTTTAGAGAAAAAAATACAACCTTAAAAATTATTTTAGGATTTTTAAACACTTTTACCTTTTAAATTCCTTCCTCCTCTTTCCTGACAATTTAAATCAATGTTCAAGTATTTTAATATGTTTTTACTGTAAAGAATAATAGATACATTTGAATTTAATTCTTCATTTTAGCTTCTGTTTTTTCAAAGAAGAATATTTGTGAAATATTTCTTCAAACTTATTATGATTAAAATAAAAAATAAAAATATTCTGGCAAATCTAGAAAATCTGTAGAATCAAATTTAAATCTTATTTCAAAGTCTTTTGAATTTCTTTTAAAAAATTTTGTTCTGGAAAATCTAGAATAAACAATGATTTGTCTTTGTTAGAAATATAGCTTGGTCCAATTTTTTATATATTATAACAAAGTGCAGATTGGATTTTAACCTATTTAAAACATGTCATCAAAATTCTAAAATTGATGTTAATCAGATAAAATTACTAATGATGATCCATAAATTCTTTTTTTAATTTTTTTCAAAAAGATTCGAATTGGCTAGTTTTTCTCCATTTTTTTCGGTTGGATTTTGAATTTTAAAGAAAATAAACTTTGTTTCAAAATTTAATTTTCATTTTTTTGTGTTTTTTTCCTTTTTTAAACCGCTCAATTAAGTGTTTTTTTCATCATTTATTCTCTATACAAAAAACTTTCTGTAAAAGGAAAATAAATGTACGACGGAATGACGGAAATACCCATTTTTTTATATATAGAGATTTATTTATTAAAGGTAAATTGAGCAAATTGGCTATTTCTGGCAATTTATTGAAGTGTGTATCAAACTGGTAGCCCTTCGCATTAATCAGTACCCAAGAAGTAGCTCTTGCTTTCAAAAAGGTTGCTGACCCCTGTATTACACGTTCTCCTAAAGCATTTTTGGGAATTGAAGCGCTGCATCTTTTTCTTGAAGCGTGATGAAGAATTTCTAAAAGCGTTAATGAACATCCAATTCAAAGCGAGGGATTCTCTTCATTACAGAAGCCAGCTTTGTGGGCTCGGCGTTGGTGAGGGAGAGCTTGAGCAGCAGCAGCAGCGCGGGCGACGACGACAAGATCTACTACTTCTTCACCGAGGGGAGCCTGGAGCAGACGGGCACCTCCACCCACGGCAGGGTGGCGCGAGTGGCACGGATTTGCAAGGTGAGAGGGTGGAGAGAGACTGGATTAATGTCCGTTGTGGGGCCGTACCGTAAAAGATGATGGAAGGTAGTGGTTACAAAGCCGATTAGAGGAGCGTTTGTGGCGGATAAATGTCTTGTAGCTTGAAAGGATAGAGGGTGGATCCACGCTGACAGGATGTTAACTTCTAATGCTGGCACTTATTTACACTTGATGCTTACCGTATTTTCCGGAACATAGGGCGCACCGGATTATAAGGCACTCTGCTGATGAATGCTCTATTTTTTTTTACTATTATCTTTTTTCATATATCGGGTGCACCAGATTATAGGGCGCATTATATTATTAATTTTTTTCTACATGTAAAACACTTCCTTGTGGTCTACACCAGTGGTTCTCAACCTTTTTATTCAGTGATGTACCCCCTGTGAACATTTTTTTTAATTCAAGTACCCCCTAATCAGAGCAAATCATTTTTGGTTGAAAAAAAAGAGATAAAGATGTAAAATACAGCACTATGTCATCAGTTTCTGATTCATCAAATTGTATAAATGAGCAAAATATTGCTCATTTTTAGTTGTCTTTCTTGAACTATTTGGGGAAAAAAAGATATAGAAATAACAAAAAATTTGTTGAAAAATAAACATCCATCCATCCATCATCTTCCGCTTATCCGAGGTCGGGTCGCGGGGGCAACAGCCTAAGCAGGGAAACCCAGACTTCCCTCTCCCCAGCCACTTCGTCTAGCTCTTCCCGGGGGATCCCGAGGCGTTCCCAGGCCAGCCGGGAGACATAGTCTTCCCAACGTGTCCTGGGTCTTCCCCGTGGCCTCCTACCGGTTGGACGTGCCCTAAACACCTCATTTCGGTCGCTTGTACCCGTGATCTTATCATTTCGGTCATGACCCAAAGCTCATGACCATAGGTGAGGATGGGAACGTTGATCGACCGGTAAATTGAGAGCTTTGCCTTCCGGCTCAGCTCCTTCTTCACCACAACGGATCGGTACAACGTCCGCATTACTGAAGACGCCGCACCCATGTGAAATTTTTTTTAATTCAAGTACCCCCTAATCAGAGCAAATCATTTTTGGTTATAAAAAAAGAGATAAAGAAGTAAATTACAGCACAATGTCATCAGTTTCTGATTTACCAAATTGTATAAAAGTGCAAAATATTGCTCATTTGTAGTTGTCTCTCTTGAACTATTTGGAAAAAAAGATATAAAAATAACAAAAAACTTGTTGAAAAATAAACATCCATCCATCCATCATCTTCCGCTTATCCGAGGTCGGGTCGCGGGGGCAACAGACTAAGCAGGGAAGCCCAGACTTCCCTCTCCCCAGACACTTCGTCTAGCTCTTCCCGGGGGATCCCGAGGCGCTCCCAGGCCAGCCGGGAGACATAGTCTTCCCAACGTGTCCTGGGTCTTCCTACCGGTTGGACGTGCCCTAAACACCTCCCTAGGGAGGCGTTCGGGTGGCATCCTGACCAGATGCCCGAACCACCTCATCTGGCTCCTCTCCATGTGGAGGAGCAGCGGCTTTACTTTGAGTTCCTCCCGGATGGCAGAGCTTCTAACCCTATCTCTAAGGGAGAGACCTGGAAACTCATTTGGGCCGCTTGTACCCGTGATCTTATCCTTTCGGTCATGACCCAAAGCTCATGACCATAGGTGAGGATGGGAACGTAGATCGACCGGTAAATTGAGAGCTTTGCCTTCCAGCTCAGCTCCTTCTTCACCACAACGGATTCAATTATAAATAAAGATTTCTACACATAGAAGTAATCATCAACTTAAAGTGCCCTCTTTGGGGATTGTAATAGAGATCCATCTGGATTCATGAACTTAATTCTAAACATTTCTTCACAAAAAAAGAAATCTTTGACATCAAAATTTATGGAACATGTCCACAAAAATGTAGCTGTCAACACTGAATTTCTTTTCAAAGTGTATGAACTTACATTCATATTTTGTTGAAGTATTATTCAATGAATATATTTATAAAGGATTTTTGAATTTTTGCTATTTTTAGAATATTTATAAAAAAATCTCACGTACCCCTTGGCATACTTTCAAGTACCCCCAGGGGTACGCGTACCCCCATTTGAGAACCACTGGTCTACACAACATATAATGGTGGTTCTTTGGTCAAAATGGTGCATAGATTATGTTTTACAGATCATATTCAAGCCGCTTCCTGACAGTCGCTTCCAGATGTGCTGTTTTGTGGGCGGTCTTATTTACGTGGCTCACTTTCGGCAGCGTCTTCTTTGTTGTAGCGGTGTAGCGTGCAAGGACGGGAGTGGAAGGAGTTTCAAAAGACGGAACTAACTGTTTTAATGACATTCAGACTTTACTTAAATCAATAACAGAGCAGCATTTCCTCATCCGGAAACAACAACACTGGAAATGTTTCCCGCGAAAAAAAACGTCCAACCGGAACTCTTTAATAACTAAAGTTATTTGGGTGATAATGTAAACTCACTACACCGGTATGTTTTAGCGCTTTCATGGTGAGTTTCCTGAAAAGTATAAGAACTTTACACTACTTTATATTAGAAATTGCAACAGTAGAGGATGAATGTCTCATAACAACAAGATAGAGAAAAAGAAGAAGCTTATCGACTACATTGCCGGCACGGACTACAAAGGCGGGCGGACGCGTGCAATTTTTCAGGACTTATGCAGATCCCAAATACAGATCAGCAGGTACCAGAAGGTAAGAAAAGTTGCTTTTGCATAACATTGCGAAAAAACGGCCAGATAATGTCTTACCTAATACACACACCATTATAATATTTATATGTTGAAGCAAAGTACAATCCATCAAGCAGTGCGGCTTCATAGCTTACCAAAGTCGTATTAAAACATGGTTAGATTTTTGAGCCCCCTGTGTAATGTTCTATATTTTCAATGGAACATATACACTTTTGGTGTTGTTTACTTGAGTCATATTGCAGTCTAAATGTATCTCTTCTGTGTGACTGCCTTCTACTGGTCACACTTATCATTATACCATGCACCAAATAAAATAGCTTTGAGATGTGTTGGCTCAACCAAACGTATTCCTTACATCAGGCGTATCGGGCTATAAGGCACACTGTCGAGTTTTGAGGGAAAAAAAAGATTTAAAAGGGGAACATTATCACCAAACCTATGCAAGCGTCAATATATACCTTGATGTTGCAGAAAAAAGACCATATATTTTTTTAACCGATTTCCGAACTCTAAATGGGTGAATTTTGGCAAATTAAACGCCTTTCTGTTTATCGGTCTTTTAGCGATGACGTCAGAACGTGACGTCACCGAGGTAACACACCCACCATTTTCATTTTCACATTACAAACACCGGGTCTCAGCTCTGTTATTTTCCGTTTTTTTGACTATTTTTTGGAACCTTGGAGACATCATGCATCGTGGGTGTGTTGTCGGAGGGTGTAACAACACTAACAGGGAGGGATTCAAGTTGCACCACTGGCAAGAAATCTGCCGCCAGACCCCCATTGAATGTACCAGAGTGTCTTCACATTTGAC
Organism: Nerophis ophidion; assembly: GCF_033978795.1. NCBI lineage: Eukaryota > Metazoa > Chordata > Actinopteri > Syngnathiformes > Syngnathidae > Nerophis > Nerophis ophidion. The sequence continues at coordinate 3,915,865 of NC_084619.1, forward strand.
CGGCGATGCTAAGACAGACATGGCACAGAGATGTATGGATAACCTGCAGATGCATTTGCAACCATTAAGTCAACGAAATCACAAAGGTGAGTTTTGTTGATGTTGTTGACTTATGTGCTAATCAGACATATTTGGTCACGGCATGACTGCCAGCTAATCGATGCTAACATGCTACGCTAATCGATGCTAACATGCTATTTACGCTAGCTGTATGTACATTTGAAACTACATACCCACATTTTATGCGAAACAAACACTTACCAATCGACGGATTTAAGTTGCTCCAGTGTCACAAGATGCGAAAGTCCTGATCGTTTGGTCCGCACATTTTACCGGCAATGCTAACAAGGCAGCCATGCTATGGGCCACTTCATTAGGTACACCCACGCTATGGCCGAATAGCGTCAATAGCTATTCGCTCAATAGTTTCAATTTCTTCTTCAATTTCGTTTTCGCTATCTGCCTCCATACTCCGACCATCTGTTTCAATACATGCGTAATCTGTTGAATCGCTTAAACCGCTGAAATCAGAGTTTGAATCCGAGCTAATGTCGCTATATCTTGCTGTGGTAACCGCCATGTTGTTTGTATTGGCAGCACTGTGTGACGTCACAGGGAAATGGATAGTGGTTTCGAAGATAGCGAAAATAAGGCACTTTAAAGCTTTATTTAGGGATATTCCGGGACCGGTAAAATTTGGAAAAAAACTTAAAAAAATACAACAAGCCACTGGGAACTGATTTTTATTGTTTTTAACCCTTTTGAAATTGTGATAATGTTCCCTTTTAAGGGCGCCTTATAATCCTGAAAATACGGTACTTTGTTTCAAAGAATAGGGACAGCGAATAAGTCCATACGCGATATGGACAAAAGTATTGGGACACCAGGCCATTACAAAAGATGAATAGTTGGGATGTGCCAATCGATTGGCCACGATCCGTATCGCCCGCCTTCCATGAAAAAGTATTTGATCGGCAAATGTCGATGATTTATGCCTTTTTCCATCAAATCACAAACCCCCTGTGGCTGACATTGTATTTTTTTTGGGTCCCTTTGCTGGCGAACGGTTAGAAATGTGGAGTCGGCCCCCTAACCCAGTGCTTCTCAGTTGTTGTTTTTTGTCACGCTCCCCCTAGGAAAAAAAAAACGTTTTGTGCACCCTCCTACTCCCACACACAGACACTCTCCACCGCGACTACAAATAGTATCATTTGTCTATTAAATTAGCTCGGTTGGTAGAGTGGCCGTGCCAGCAACTTGAGGGTTGCAGCTTCGATTCCCGCTTGTGCCATCCTAGTCACTGCCGTTGTGTCCTTGGGCAAGACACTTTACCCACCTGCTCCCAGTGCCACCCACACTGGTTTAAATGTAACTTAGATGTTGGGTGTCACTATGTAAAGCGCTTTGAGTCACTAGAGAAAAGCGCTATATAAATATAATTCACTCACTTATAAGTACACCTCTGCAGGTCGTGAGTTCAAACCCCAGCCGAGTCATACCAAAGATGATAAAAATGGGACCCATTACCTTCCTGTTTGGCACTCAGCATTAAGGGTTGGAATTGGGGGTTAAATCACCAAAATGATATCCCGGGCGTGGCCACCGCTGCTGCTCACTGCTTCCCTCACCTCCCAGGGGGCGATCAAGGGTGATGGGTCAAATCAATCCATCCATTTTCTACTGCTTATTCCCTTTTGTGGTCGCAGGGGGCCCTGGCGCCAATCTCAGCTACAATTAGGTGGAAGGCGGGGTACACCCTGGACAAGGCGCCACCTCATCGCAGGGCCAACACAGATAGACAGACAACATTCACACACTAGGGCCAATTTAGTGTTGCCAATCAACCTATCCCCAGGTGCATGTCTTTGGAAGTGGGAGGAAGCCGGAGTACCCGGAGGGAACCCACGCATTCACGGGGAGAACATGCAAACTCCACACAGAAAGATCCCGAGCCTGGATTTGAACCCAGGACTGCAGGAACTTCGCATTGTGAGGCAGACGCACTAACCCCTCTGCCACCGTGAAGCCCCGAGTCATACCAAAGATTACAAAAATGGGACCCATTACCTTCCTGTTTGGCACTCAGCATTAAGGGTTGGAATCGGGGGTTAAATCACCAAAATGATATCCCGGGCGTGGCCACCGCTGCTGCTCACTGCTCCCCTCACCTCCCAGGGGGCGATCAAGGGTGATGGGTCAAATCAATCCATCCATTTTCTACCGCTTATTCCCTTTTGTGGTCGCGGGGGGCGCTGGCGCCAATCTCAGCTACAATTGGGTGGAAGGCGAGGCACACCCTGGACAAGTCGCCACCTCATCGCAGGGCCAACACAGATAGACAGACAACATTCACACACTAGGGCCAATTTAGTGTTGCCAATCAACCTATCCCCAGGTGCATGTCTTTGGAGGGGGGAGGAAGCCGGAGGGAACCCACGCAGTCACGGGGAGAACATGCAAACTCCACACAGAAAGATCCCGAGCCTGGATTTGAACCCAGGACTGCAGGACCTTCGTATTGTGAGGCAGACGCACTAACCCCTCTGCCACCGTGAAGCCCCGAGTCATACCAAAGATTATAAAAATGGGACCCATTACCTTCCTGTTTGGCACTCAGCATTAAGGGTTGGAATTGGGGGTTAAATCACCAAAATGATATCCCGGGCGTGGCCACCGCTGCTGCTCACTGCTTCCCTCACCTCCCAGGGGGCGATCAAGGATGATGGGTCAAATCAATCCATCCATTTTCTACCGCTTATTCCCTTTTGTGGTCGAGGGGGGTGCTGGCGCCAATCTCAGCTACAATTGGGTGGAAGGCGGGGTACACCCTGGACAAGTCGCCACCTCATCACAGGGCCAACACAGATAGACAGACAACATTCACACACTAGGGCCCATTTAGTGTTGCCAATCAACCTATCCCCAGGTGTATGTCTTTGGAGGTGGGAGGAAGCCGGAGTACCCGGAGGGAACCCACGCAGTCACGGGGAGAACATGCAAACTCCACACAGAAAGATCCCGAGCCTGGATTTGAACCCAGGACTGCAGGACCTTCGTATTGTGAGGCAGACGCACTAACCCCTCTGCCACCGTGAAATGCAGAGAATAATTTCGCCACAGCTGGTGTGTGTTTGACAATTATTGGTACTTTAACTTGAACTTCTACGTAGAACTTATCCAAACATGCCTTAATTGACGTTGCTTGGTGCTCTGAGGCACAACCATGCTGGAGCAGGAACGTATAAAACTGTCGGTCTTGGGCAAATGAATAATGAAGCATTAATTATCGGCCATTGTTCACTCTGTATTAATGAGGTGCGCGCCTCAGTAATTTATCTTATTTGAAATGCTAAAGTGTTGAAATTAGGACAGGAAGGAACCTCTGACTGTCCTTTCCACCTTTCTGTGTTCACAGTAAGAAGCTGTAGATGTAGAAGCATTTAAGTCTCACCTTAAAACTCATTTGTATACTCTAGCCTTTAAATAGACCTCCTTTTTAGACCAGTTGATCTGCCGTTTCTTTTCTTTTTCTTCTATGTCCCACTCTCCCGTGTGGAGGGGGTCCGGTCCGATCCGGTGGCCATGTACTGCTTGCCTGTGTATCGGCTGGGGACATCTCTGCGCTGCTGATCCGCCTACGCTTGGGATGGTTTCCTGCTGGCTCCGCTGTGAACGGGACTCTCGCTGCTGTGTCTTGGATCCTCTTTGGACTGGACTCTCGCGACTGTGTTGGATCCATTATGGATTGAACTTTCACAGTATCATGTTAGACCCGCTCGACATCCATTGCTTTCCTCCTTTCCAAGGTTCTCATAGTCATCATTGTCACCGACGTCCCACTGGGTGTGAGTTTTCCTTGCCCTTATGTGGGCCTACCGAGGATGTCGTGGTGGTTTGTGCAGCCCTTTGAGACACTAGTGGTTTAGGGCTATATAAGTAAACATTGATTGATTGATTAATGAAGTTACAGTAAGAGGTCTTGTGCACAGGTGGTAGTAACCAACACTCTTGCCTTTCCGTGCCATCTCAATCAATCAATCAATCAATGTTTACTTATATAGCCCTAAATCACTAGTGTCTCAAAGGGCTGCACAAACCACCACGACATCCTCGGTAGGAAAACTCACACCCAGTGGGACATTGGTGACAATAATGACCCAGTGGGACGTCGGTGACAATGATGACTATGAGAACCTTAGAGAGGAGGAAAGCAATGGATGTCGAGCGGGTCTAACATGATACTGTGAAAGTTCAATCCATAATGGATACAACACAGTCGCGAGAGTCCAGTCCAAAGAGGATCCAAGACACAGCAGCGAGAGTCCCGTTCACAGCGGAGCCAGCAGGAAACCATCCCAAGCGTAGGCGGATCAGCAGCGCAGAGATGTCCCCAGCCGATACACAGGCGAGCAGTACATGGCCACCGGATCGGACCGGACCCCCTCCACACGGGAGAGTGGGACATAGAAGAAAAAGAAAAGAAACGGCAGATCAACTGGTCTAAAAAGGGAGTCTATTTAAAGGCTAGAGTATACAAATGAGTTTTAAGGTGAGACTTAAATGCTTCTACTGAGGTGGCATCGCGAACTGTTACCGGGAGGGCATTCCAGAGTACTGGAGCCCGAACGGAAAATGCTCTATAGCCCGCAGACTTTTTTTGGGCTTTGGGAATCACTAACAAGCCGGAGTCCTTTGAACGCAGATTTCTTGCCGGGACATATGGTACAATACAATCGGCAAGATAAGATGGAGCTAGACCGTGTAGTATTTTATACGTAAGTAGTAAAACCTTAAAGTCACATCTTAAGTGCACAGGAAGCCAGTGCAGGTGAGCCAGTATAGGTATATATGTATGTATATATGTATATAAAGGTATATACAGTATAGGTATATATGTATGTATATATGTATATAAAGGTATATACAGTACAGGCGTAATGTGATCAAACTTTCTTGTTCTTGTCAAAAGTCTAGCAGCCGCATTTTGTACCAACTGTAATCTTTTAATGCTAGACATGGGGAGACCCGAAAATAATACGTTACAGTAGTCGAGGCGAGACGTAACAAACGCATGGATAATGATCTCAGCGTCTTTAGTGGACAGAATGGAGCGAATTTTAGCGATATTACGGAGATGAAAGAAGGCCGTTTTAGTAACGCTTTTAATGTGTGCCTCAAAGGAGAGAGTTGGGTCGAAGATAACACCCAGATTCTTTACCGTGTCGCCTTGTTTAATTGTTTGGTTGTCAAATGTTAGAGTTGTATTATTAAATAGAGTTCGGTGTCTAGCAGGACCGATAATCAGCATTTCCGTTTTTTTGGCGTTGAGTTGCAAAAAGTTAGCGGACATCCATTGTTTAATTTCATTAAGACACGCCTCCAGCTGACTACAATCCGGCTACAATCTGCTGTTCTCTTTAGGGGGCTTCTTCTCATGTGCCACTTTTAAACCAAGCGTCTGTTGTTTCTTTGTCTCACTTTCTGTCTCCGTTTTTTTTCTTTTTCACTGTCAGGGGGACCGAGGGGGCCGCCTAACTCTCCAAAAGCGCTGGACATCCTTTCTCAAGGCCAGGATGACGTGCTCCCTGCCCGAGTACGACTTCCACTTCAACGAGCTGCGCAGCGTGTTCGTCATGGCCGGGGACACGCCGCGGGACACGCTCTTCTACGGCGTCTTCGGCCTGGGCTGGTGAGTGCCGAGCGGGGGTTTTGTAAAAGGCGGCCAAGATGAAAGGCGGCGGTCGATGCGGTGAGACAGTCGTAGCAGACGGGGCGAGATGAAAGAGAGGACGAGACGGTGAGGGCAGAAGGTTGTGGAAGGAAAATCTGGCAGGGATTAAAAATGCAGATTTCAATCTGCTTCAAAGTCAAAAGGCCATTTGTACCAAACTTTTCTCACTGAGTTCCTACTGGTGCTGGATTCAGCTTCAATAGCTATGTGCACGTGAACACATTCAATCAGATTGAAAGCCGGACCTGAATAAAAATGCTTCATGTAAACACGCCTTTCGGAATATTCAGACCCGAGCATCAAAATTTCTATCCGATCGAGACAATTGGTTTATGCCGAAATTAATTCAGATTGTGGCGCATAAAAACACATCTGCCGAAATTCGGGTTGGCTTTGATTGCCAGCTATACTTTAGTGCAGTGGTTCTCAAATGGGGGTACTTGAAGGTATGCCAAGGGGTACGTGGGATTTTTTAAAAAATATTCTAAAAATAGCAACAATTCAAAAATCCTTTATAAATATATTTATTGAATAATACTTCAACAAAATATGAATGTAAGTTCATAAACTGTGAAAAAAAATACAACAATGCAATATTCAGTGTTGACAGCTAGATTTTTTTGTGGACATGTTCCATAAATATTGATGTTAAAGATGTATTTTTTTGTGAAGAAATGTTTAGAATTAAGTTGATGAATCCAGATGGATCTCTATTACAATCCCCAACTTTAAGATGATGATTACTTCTATGTGTAGGAATCTTTATTTATAATTGAATCACTTTTATATATATATATATGTGTATATATATGTATATATATATATATATATATATATATATATATATATATATATATATATATATATATATATATATATATATATATATATATATATATATATATATATATATATATATATATATATATATAATATGTGTGTGTATATATGTGTATTTATACATATATATATATAAATATGTGTATATACATGTATGTGTGTGTGTGTATGCATGTATATATATGTGTGTGTGTGTGTATATGTAAACATATGTGTATATACGTATATATGTGTATGGTACATATATACGTCTCCGGGTTGGGGAGGAGACCCTGCCCCAAGTGGAGGAGTTCAAGTACCTAGGAGTCTTGTTCACGAGTGAGGGAAGAGTGGATCGTGAGATCGACAGGCGGATCGGTGCGGCGTCTTCAGTAATGCGGACGTTGTATCGATCCGTTGTGGTGAAGAAGGAGCTGAGCCGGAAGGCAAAGCTCTCAATTTACCGGTCGATCTACGTTCCCATCCTCACCTATGGTCATGAGCTTTGGGTCATGACCGAAAGGATAAGATCACGGGTACAAGCGGCCCAAATGAGTTTCCAGGTCTCTCCCTTAGAGATAGGGTGAGAAGCTCTGCCATCCGGGAGGAACTCAAAGTAAAGCCGCTGCTCCTCCACATGGAGAGGAGCCAGATGAGGTGGTTCGGGCATCTGGTCAGGATGCCACCCGAACGCCTCCCTAGGGAGGTGTTTAGGGCACGTCCAACCGGTAGGAGGCCACGGGGAAGACCCAGGACACGTTGGGAAGACTATGTCTCCCGGCTGGCCTGGGAGGTATGCCAAGGGGTACGTGAGATTTTTTTAAATATTCTAAAAATAGCAACAATTCAAAAATCCTTTATAAATATATTATTTGAATAATACTTCAACAAAATATGAATGTGAGTTCATAAACCGTGAAAAGAAATACAACAATGCAATATTCAGTGTTGACAGCTTGATTTTTTTGTGGACATGTTCCATAAATATTGATGTTAAAGATTTCGTTTTTTGTGAAAAAACGTTTAGAATGAAGTTGATGAAACCAGATGGATCTCTATTACAATTCCCAACTTTAAGTTGATGATTACTTCTATGTGTAGAAATCTTTATTTATAATTGAATCACTTGTTTATTTTTCAACAAGTTTTTAGTTATTTTTATACCTTTTTTTCCAAATTTTTCAAGAAAGACCACTACAAATGAGCAATATTTTGCAGTGTTGTACAATTTAATAAATCAGAAACTGATGACATAGTGCTGTATTTTACTTCTTTATCTCTTTTTTTCAACCAAAAATGCTTTGCTCTAATTAGGGGGTACTTGAATTAAAAAAAGGTTCACAGGGGGTACCATTTATTTTTTTTTCCCCCTTGGCCTCAGTCTGCACCCCCACTCCAGGGCCTAGGCTAAGACCGATTTTTTAATTTTATTTTAATCTTCTATTTTTTTCTTCCCCCTCCCCTTGTTTACCTGTATGTCATCTTTTTTGTAAGGGGCGCTGGAACCCGGCAGACCCGTCAGCCATCCTGTTCTGTCTCCCTGTAATATTTGTCTGATCTTGAATGGGATTGTGCTGAAAATCGTAATTTTCCTGAAGGAACTCTCCTGACGGAATAAATAAAGTACTATCTATCTATCTATCACTGAAAAAAGGTTGAGAACCACTGTTTTAGGCTAGCTCCGTGGCTCGTTTTTTGTACTGTAAGACTTAAAACTCACGCATTCAGACACTCGACACCATCTAATAAGTACGGTGGCTTCCGGCAACCCTCGGCCAGAAGTACACGTATAGCAGGCCCGTCAAAATTAGCGCAGGAATTTTCTAGTTTCTACCTACTCGGCTATCTCAGTGCAAGTTTTTCTTGATGTATTGCATCACTTTTAAAAGTAGGTTTTATCCGCCATTATAAAAGATATTGAATACGAACAGTAAACAAGGTGGATGAATCATGTTTTGTTTTAAAAGCTTTTCAACTCCCACTGGTCACCTCTGACTTTATCTCCTGCTTTTTTTCCCCTCCTACTGTGTAGTCTGCTTCCTACAACACTCATCCTCTGCCCTCCTTTCACTTCTTTCTTTCCTTTTGTCCTGTTTCCCCATTTTTTTCAACTTCATGAATCTACTGTACTTCTACTACTGTCGCCATGGTAACACTAGCTTTGTGGCTGACGTCCTGCACTGCTGTGTGTTTCTTCTGCCTTTTAGGAAGAACATAAAGGCGTCTGCGTTGTGTCGCTTCTCGCTGTCTGACGTCCAAGAGGCCTTCCAAGGACCTTACATGGAGAACCAGGACTCTAACTGGAAGGAGTACACTGGAAAGATCCCAGACCTGCGACCTGGAACGGTAAGCGTGCACTCACTCACACACGCGTTATTTGCATCATTTAAATATGTAGGGCATGAAAAACTGTCTTAAATGTTAATATAAAATGATTTTATCTGCAAAGCGTTGAAGACTAATTTCAAATTCCTATCAAAAATACAAAATGATTTGTTAGACACTGCAAAAAGTTAGTGTTCAAAAACAAGAAAAAAAAATACAAAAGTTAAGGACATTTTACTTGAACTAAGCAAAATTATCTGCCAATAGAACACGAAATTGGGGTGGCGGCGGCGGCGATGACCAAGAAGAACGCGGAGTTGGAATATAATTACAACACTTTATGTACATATTTATACACATATTTAAATAATATTTACATATTTATATAATATGTAACTACAAGCTCCATTCACAGACAGAGTCCCATTGCTTTTATGAGCGCTCGAGCTAGTCAAAAGCTGAAAAAAAATAAATAAATAATATATATATCCATCCATCCATCCATTCATCCATCCATCCATCATCTTCCACTTATCCGAGGTCGGGTCGCGGGGGCAGCAGCCTAAGCAGGGAGGCCCAGACTTCCCTCTCCCCAGCCACTTCGTCTAGCTCTTCCCGGGGGATCCCGAGGCGTTCCCAGGCCAGCCGGGAGACATAGTCTTCCCAACGTGTCCTGGGTCTTCCCCGTGGCCTCCTACCGGTTGGACGTGCCCTAAACACCTCCCTAGGGAGGCTTCTGGTGGCATCCTGACCAGATGCCCGAACCACCTCATCTGGCTCCTCTCCATGTGGAGGAGCAGCGGCTTTACTTTGAGTTCATCCAGGTCTCTCTAAGGGAGAGACCTGGAAACTCATTTGGGCCGCTTGTACCCGTGATCTTATCCTTTCGGTCATGACCCAAAGCTCATGACCATAGGTGAGGATGGGAACGTAGATCGAGCGGTAAATTGAGAGCTTTGCCTTCCGGCTCAGCTCCTTCTTCACCACAACGGATCGGTACAACGTCCGCATTACTGAAGACGCCGCACCGATCCGCCTGTCGATCTCACGATCCACTCTTCCCCCACTCGTGAACAAGACTCCTAGGTACTTGAACTCCTCCACTTGGGGCAGGGTCTCCTCCCCAACCTGGAGATGGCACTCCATCATTTAGGATCAAAACAGTTAAAACAAGTAAAACACTCTAACATAAAATCTGCTTAGTGAGAAGAATTATCTTATCAAACAGAAAATAAGCAAATATCACTTTTATTTGAGATATTCAATCTTACTTAGATTTCAGTTTTTGCAGTGTGCTGGGCTAGCATGCAACACTTCAATCAATTCAAATATTACAACGTCATCAAAGCTCACCCGTGGCCCCCCCCCTAAGACACACATTTTTGTATGAAATGCATTTTTTAATTTATTTTGGCTATATGGTCTCTTTGGGTCCCGATGAGTATAAAACAAAAAACAGTTGAAAGTTGCTATCCCTACTTTTTGGATATGTTGTCAACCATCTTGACTCTAACCTGATCAATCAATCAATGTTTATTTATATAGCCCCAAATCACAAATGTCTCAAAGGACTGCACAAATCATTACGACTACAACATCCTCGGAAGAACCCACAAAAGGGCAAGGAAAACTCACACCCAGTGGGCAGGGAGAATTCACATCCAGTGGGACGCCAGTGACAATGCTGACTATGAGAAACCTTGGAGAGGACCTCAGATGTGGGCAACCCCCCCCCTCTAGGGGACCGAAAGCAATGGATGTCGAGCGGGTCTAACATGATACTGTGAAAGTTCAATCCATAGTGGATCCAACACAGCCGCGAGAGTTCAGTTCAAAGCGGATACAAGACAGCAGCGAGAGTCCCGTCCACAGGGAACCATCTCAAGCGGAGGCGGATCAGCAGCGTAGAGGTGTCCCCAATCGATACAGGCGAGCGGTCCATCCTGGGTCCCGACGAGCGGTCCATCCTGGGTCTCGACTCTGGACAGCCAGTACTTCATCCATGGTCATCGGACCGGACCCCCTCCACAAGGGAGGGGGGGACATAGGAGAAAGAAAAGAAGCGGCAGATCAACTGGTCTAAAAAGGAGGTCTATTTAAAGGCTAGAGTATACAGATGAGTTTTAAGGTGAGACTTAAATGCTTCTACTGAGGTAGCATCTTGAACTGTTCCCGGAAGGAGCATTCCAGAGTACTGGAGCCCGAACGGAAAACGCTCTATAGCCCGCAGACTTTTTTTGGGCTCTAGGAATCACTAATAAGCCGGAGTCTTTTGAACGCAGATTTCTTGCCGGGACATATGGTACAATACAATCGGCAAGATAGGATGGAGCTAGACCGTGTAGTATTTTATACGTAAGTAGTAAAACCTTAAAGTCACATCTTAAGTGCACAGGAAGCCAGTGCAGGTGAGCCAGTATAGGTATATATGTATGTATATATGTATATAAAGGTATATACAGTATAGGTATATATGTATGTATATATGTATATAAAGGTATATACAGTATAGGTATATATGTATGTATATATGTATATAAAGGTATATACAGTACAGGCGTAATGTGATCAAACTTTCTTGTTCTTGTCAAAAGTCTAGCAGCCGCATTTTGTACCAACTGTAATCTTTTAATGCTAGACATGGGGAGACCCGAAAATAATACGTTACAGTAATCGAGACGAGACGTAACAAACGCATGGATAATGATCTCAGCGTCTTTAGTGGACAAAATGGAGCGAATTTTAGCGATATTACGGAGATGAAAGAAGGCCGTTTTAGTAACGCTTTTAATGTGTGACTCAAAGGAGAGAGTTGGGTCGAAGATAATACCCAGATTTTTTACCAAGTCACCTTGTTTTATTATTTGGTTGTCAAATGTTAAAGTTGTATTATTAAATAGAGGTCGGTGTCTAGCAGGACGGATAATCAGCATTTCCGTTTTTTGGGCGTTAAGTTGCAAAAAGTTAGCGGACATCCATTGTTTAATTTCATTAAGACACGCCTCCAACTGACTACAGTCCGGCGTGTTGGTCAGCTTTAGGGGCATGTAGAGTTGGGTGTCATCAGCATAACAGTGAAAGCTAACACCGTATTTGCGTATGATGTCACCTAGCGGCAGCATGTAGATGCTGAAGAGTGCAGGGCAAAGGACCGAACCCTGGGGAACTCCACACGTTACCTTAACATAGTCCGAGGTCTATGAGGTGATGTGATATGCTTTTCCTCCACCACTTATTGGCAGTATAATATCTTTATAGGTGGAAAGCACTCAGTTGATACAGCGTTGATTATACACAAACATGTCCCCTAAAACTGACATTATTATCACAATGTTGCAAAATAGTTGTATTTGTAAATTGAGACAACGTTGATGTCGAACATTGCATCCGCACTGCAAAAACTGAAATCTAAGTATGATGAAATATCTCAAATAACGGCGATATTTGCTTATTTTCTGTCTCATGAGATGATTCTTCTAACTAATCAGATTTTGTGTTGGTCCTAAATGATCTCAGTAAGATATTACCTCTTGTTGCTGAGATTTGATGACCTATATTGAGTAAAACATGCTTGAAACTAGAATATCAACTGTTGCAAAGCTGTGTCACCAACACTCACACGTATAAAACTAAGTTTTATAAAGTAATAATTTCTTATTTCAAGCATGAAAAAAAAAATCATGACTTTGACACAATTAACATTTGACATCAGTAAAACAGATGACAGCCAAAGTGACTTTGCTGTTTTATTTTCAATGAAACAGGAGAAAATAGTACTCATACACTGGTACAGTTGGCACAGTACAGCAAACTGACAGGTAATATTTAAACATTTAACATGTGACATTTCTAACAATTTTGAACTGAAATAGTTCATGCACATTCAGAAAATTTCCTCCAATTTACAATTTAAAAAATGTTGTCCAGGGGCCTGGCTGTGTAAACGCGCACTAATTGACTGAAAGAGCACGCACTTGGCACAATGATGTCATGTTATCGATGGAAAAATGCATTTTTAGACAAACTGAGCGGCTAGGAGACCCCGAGAGTAACAAGTGGTTGCCTTGTTGCCTTTCCATGAAGAAAAATAAACTAGTTTTTAGTATATGTTTGCTGGTTTCAAGAAATGTAATGCTGAGCGCATATCATGATGTCAAGATAATGGCACTAGAGTTTACTTAATTTAAGAATATTTTTCAACATATTGAGCAAAATGGTCTTTTTTTTTCTACCAAGAAAAGTACCCGTGTTATTAGTGAGAATTGAATTATTTTAGGGTATGTTTGGGTTCATTGAGGTTAGCTAATTAGGGTCCTTGGCCCATGGCAAAGGACTCCTGTGGAGTCCTTTGCCATGGGCCAAGGACCCTATTGAAACTGGTGCGTTTTATTATTATTATTCTTCATTCTTTATTATTATTCCGCTCCTTCGCACCCTAATTTGACCCCCTTAACATGCTTCAAAACTCCCCAAATTTGACACACACGTCGGTCTGGCAAACCTTCCCAACTTATAAGCAACCAAACCCCAAAAATGAAAACTGTGCGCTAGCGCCGTCTAGGAAGAGACAAAAACAGACTGCTTGTAACTTCCGTTAGGAATGTCGTAGAGACATGAAACAAAAACCTCTTTGTAGGACTGACTTAGACCTACATTTCCAATTAGAAACGTCTATACCTAAAATCAACAGAAATTTTGCTAAAACTCATTCAAAGCAAAATTTTCGCAAAAAAAGCTATTTTTGCCTCTTTGAGCTGTAATTTGACCCCCTTAAAATGCTTCAAAACTCATCAAACTTGGCACACCCCTAGGAAAAAACCCAGACAAAACTGCTTGTAACTTCTGTTAGGAATGTCGTAGAGACATGAAACAAAGACCTCTATGTAGGTCTGACTTAGACCAGGGCTTGGCAGCGGCCAAAGACGGACCCGACCAACGCTGCTTGCAGCTTTAATTTTACTTGTTTTGGTAAGTCTTGACAAGCCAAATTTTCTTGTTCTATTGGCAGATGATTTTGCTTGGTTCAAATAAAATACCCCTATTTTTTATATATTTTTTCTTGTTTTTGAACATTGACTTTTTGCAGTGTGCGTGTTGTTTCAACGTTGTATTTGTGTTGTAAAATATCCAACCCATCCATTTTCTACCGCTTTTCCCTTCTGGGGTTGTTGGGGGTGCTGGGGCCTATCTCAGCTGCATTCGGGTGGAAGGCGGAGTACACCCTGGATAAGTCGCCACCTCATCGCAGGGCCAACGCAGATAGACAGACAACATTCACACTCACATTCACACACTAGGGCCAATTTAGTGTTGCCAATCAACCTAGCCCCAGGTGCATGTCTTTGGAAGTGGGAGGAAGCCGGAGTACCCGGAGGGAACCCACGCAGTCACGGGGAGAACATGCAAACTCCACACAGAAAGATCCCGAGCCCGGGATTGAACTCAGGACTACTCTATCGGTTGGAAAATGACCCAAATTCAAATGTCAAATCAACGTTACAACCCGACATTGATTAAACGTTGTATTTGTGTCATAAAATATTGGTGGAAAATGACCCAAATTCAAATGTCAAATCACCGTTAGAACCCAACATTGATTAAACGTTGTATTTGTGTCGTAAAATATTGGTGGAAAATGACCCAAATTCAAATGTCAAATCAACGTTAGAACCCGACATTGATTAAACGTTGTATTTGTGTCGTAAAATATTGGTGGAAAATGACCCAAATTCAAATGTCAAATCAATGTTAGAACCCGACATTGATTAAACGTTGTATTTGTGTCGTAAAATATTGTTGGAAAATGACCCAAATTCAAATGCCAAATCAACGTTAGAACCCAACATTGATTAAACGTTGTATTTGTGTCGTAAAATATTGGTGGAAAATGACCCAAATTCAAATGTCAAATCAACGTTAGAACCCAACATTGATTAAACGTTGTATTTGTGTCGTAAAATATTGGTGGAAAATGACCCAAATTCAAATGTCAAATCAACGTTAGAACCCAACATTGATTAAACGTTGTATTTGTGTCGTAAAATATTGTTGGAAAATGACCCAAATTCAAATGTCAAATCAACGTTAGAACCCAACATTGATTAAACGTTGTATTTGTGTCGTAAAATATTGTTGGAAAATGACCCAAATTCAAATGTCAAATCAACATTCTCTCTGCAATTAACTGGGGCCTCTAGGTTTGGCTCACTTAGTGTCCAGGCCATAGCTTGGTTTGCACGAGCAGACATTATCCACTTTAGTGCAGGACTTAGTTTAAAACTCCGCTGTCAAACGGCAACGGTCATGAGAGCGGGAAAATGCGTTTAGACAGGTCGGCCTCACTCATTTGAAAAGGACCATGGAAAGAAGGTTCAGTCAG
>NC_084619.1:3931138-3958638 GCF_033978795.1 Nerophis ophidion
GAAAAATTCCATATATTGGATGAGCTGCAATCTGAAAGGGTATCGAGTGTTTCATGCTCCACTGCACCCTTCTTATGGAAACATGCAAATAAAGCTCCCCTGCAGGCCATGTGCGGCTCTACTTCCTGCACACAAGCCCCTGCTGATCAGGAAGCGAGCTACAGTGAAGCAGGTGAGGACCTGGCCAGGGGGAGCAATGGAAGCTTTACAGGACTGCTTCAGAACCACAGACTGGGACATGTTCAAGGAAGCCGCCACCCATAATCATAACTAGGGGTGGGCAAATTTATGCATTAATTATGAGTTAACTCATCAATCTATTAACGCCGACAATTATTTTATCGCGTATTTGCGTATGTTGTTTACATGCTTTTATTTTGTGAACGCCTTTTCTTAACAAGATGGCGTCGAGGGGCTCTTGGTAAAGATGGAACATTTGGCAAAAATACCGGACAATTCTGCAAATGTCCTGGCTGGCTTACAGCGTGGTCACTCCGGGATCACTTACGACCGCCAGACAATTCTGAATGTGGATAGATCGGGCCGTTTTGGACTGAATGAGGCGTGCTTGCTAGACCGGCTAGCTAGCATGGGAATACTTTGCCGGCTACATCCAGCGGCCTGTGAAGCAGCGGAGTATATGTGTTGTCTGTCTATTTATGAATAATGCAGACCAGGAGTGTTGGCTGAGTTCTTAACGTTTACTTTCAGAGCGTGCATATCACAACATACAAGATGCCGTCATGGCGACACAACCGCGCATGCTCCTCACTCCTGTTGCATGCTGGGTAGGGTAGTTCTTTTATTCCCTGGCTCATAACATCACAATATAGTACCATGTATATGATGCCTTCAGTTTATCAAAGCACCAAGCAAACAATCGGAAAATTCCCATCATATCAATTCCTAGATATGGTCATAATTATTTTAAGTGCACTACGCAGAATAAACACAACATTATTAATATTGCTACTACGGATAATTTGATCCAAAATTCCCTAAAACAGCCCACTACCTATAATATAGGTTTTTTAAACATAAGATCCCTGATAAAAAAAATGTTTCTGCTGTTACCTCAGAAATTGCCTGTTCAGATGTTATGATTGTGGCTCAGAGATTTGTATGTAGATTATATTTATTTTCCATAACAAACAGGATAACTTAAATACCCTGGCAGTGGCAATAAGCTTAAATGTTTGTATTTACATTTTTTGAGTTGATTTTCATAAAATATGCTATTTAACTGCTACTGTTTAACAAGGACTGATTTAAATTGTGTTTGCACAACAAATGTTTTGGCGCTTTTGTTCATGTGGGAGAATATTCCAATAAAGGTGCACTACACACTACTTTTGAATTCATTATTGGGCTTTGCGTATACAATGCAGTTAATCGCGATTAATTAGAGAAAACGTGCGATTAACTTCGATTAAAATTTGTAATCGTTGCCCAGCCCTAATCATAACACATACGTGTGCAGTAGAGATGCGCGGTTTGCGGTCTCATCCGCGGAGTATCCGCGGGTCGGGCGGGTGACATGACGAAAAAATAAATTTTAATAGATTCGGGCGGGTGGCGGTTGAACCATTTGGAAATATTTGATAAACATGGTTCAGGGATCGGTAACTTTTACCGTTCAAAGAGCCGTTTTGGACCCGTGTCACAAAGCTAAGAAGACAATAGGAAACGTAAACATTCTCAAAAATGTCTGCTGGCAGTCACCCATTTAATAAGTATTAGGGCGTGCTATGAAGCCTTTGCATTTGTCGCCTTCTACAACATGTACGATCTGCTTGCCAGTCCAGGAATATGTTGTGTGTGGCTTCCGCAGACACGCACTAGACTGCAAGGCATACTGGGTGACACAGAGTACACTACTGGTTGTGATATAAACAGTTTTAACACTCTTACTAAAATGCGCCACGCTGTGAAGCCACACCAAACAAGAATGACAAACACATTTCGGGAGAACATCCTCCCAGTAACACAACATGAACACAACACAACAAATACCCAGAATCCTCTGCATCCATGACAATTCCTGACTATATTATACACCCCGCTAGCAGCAAATCCCGCCACCCCCCACCCCCTGTGCGTCTGTAAGTTAGGCGGGGTTGGGGACGCGGGGGTGTAAAATATAGTCATGTAGTCTCATGGATACAAAGGATTCTGGGTATTTTTTGTGTTGCGTTTATGCTGTGTTACTGTGAGGATGTTCTCCGGAAATGTGTTTGTCATTCTTGTTTGGTGTGGCTTCACAGCGTGGCGCATATTAGTAATCAATCAATCAATCAATGTTTATTTATATAGCCCCAAATCACAAATCTCTCAAAGGGCTGCACAAATCATTACGACTACAACATCCTCGGAAGAACCCACAAAGTAAGGGTGATACAATTGTTTATATCACAACCGTTATTGTACTCTGTGTCACCCAGTATGCCTTGCAGTCGTTTACGCGTGTCTGCGGAAGCCACACACAACATGTTGCTGGACTAACAAGTAGATTGTACCTGTTGTAGAAGGCGACAAAGCCAAAGGCTTCATAGCACGCCCTAATACTTATTATCTGGGTGACTGTCGGTAGTCATTCTAGAGAATGTTTGCGTCTCCTATTGTCTTCTTCGCTTTGTGACACGGGTCCTAATTGGCTCTGTGAATGGTAAAGGATACCAAAAAGTTGTGTTAATGGTAAGAAGTTATTTAGTTACTATTGGTTAGTGTGGGGCTTGCCCTCCTGGGGGTTCTTCAGACCACCAAGCACCGACATGAGAGCCTGTTTCAGGGTTACAATATTGTTTTATTTTTCAATAAGTCTCTCCGTTGCTTTCCAGCAATTGTCTTTTTCTCTTTCGTTTTCGCTCGCGCTCTGGCTCCAGCCCCAACCCCGTCTCTCCTCCTGGCTGCTGCTTACAACAGAGCGACAGGTGATTAGATAACAAGGCCCAGGTGGGCCATTTACGCACCTGTTGCTTATTCAGAGGCCGGTCCTGGCACACCCCAGTTCGCTGCAGGCCGGCAGGCCACGCCCCCTCCACAGTTATCTTCAGAATAACAATGTTATTAAAGAATAAGAGACCTATTATACTCTAGAAATGTTGGTCTTACTTAAAACATGCACGCATTTATTTGTGTTCAGTGTTAAAAAAAATATTATATGGCTCTTACGGAAATAAATTTTAAAATATTTGGCCTTGTGGCTCTCTCAGCCAAAAAGGATCCCGACCCCTGGTTTAAAGGAGAACCGGCTCAGACGGGGTTAGAGGACCCGGAGCATGGCGGCTGTCTGTGTGCGGACGCCCGGGGATCAAACGGAGACAAAGTGATGAAAGCGTAGGAGAGGCGTGGGTCGTGTATGCTTGGCAGTCGGAACCTTCACAGAGGAGGAGGCGGGGTCAGCGAGAGTTCACTAAACATCCAGCCAATACATCTAGTGGCCATATTGGGGCCTTTCTCAGACCTCTGGAATCTTCTAACAGATGACATCACACGTCTCCCCTTTCAAAACCTAATCGGGCAGGTGGCGTTCATTGTGGTTGGGCGAGTACGTATTGAGTTTCTAGGGTGTGTGAGGTAAGGGGATGTAATCACCACACCCCCGCACACCCACCTGAACCCTCTCCTCCAGGTGGAAGTTCAAAGGAGGCCAACCCTGATCATCAACTACAAAGCAGCATGAAAGCGATACAAAAATAGATTTTGATTAATTTCGCAGTCAGACTTGTTTCCATTGAGGGCCGCATGTGAATAAATATGAATATAAACATACACTATATTGCCAAAAGTACAAACCCCGTTTCCATATGAGCTGGGAAATTGTGTTAGATGTAAATATAAACAGAATACAAAGATTTGCAAATCATTTTCAACCCATATTCAGTTGAATATGCTACAAAGACAGCATATTTGATGTTCAATCTAATAAACTTAATTTTTTTTTTTTTTTGCAAATCAATCAATGTTTACTTATATAGCCCTAAATCACTAGTGTCTCAAAGGGCTGCACAAACCACTACGACATCCTCGGTAGGCCCACATAAGGGCAAGGAAAACTCACACCCAGTGGGACGTCGGTGACAATGATGACTATGAGAACCTTGGAGAGGAGGAAAGCAATGGATGTCGAGCGGGTCTAACATGATACTGTGAAAGTTCAATCCATAATGGATCCGACACAGTCGCGAGAGTCCAGTCCAAAGCGGATCCAACACAGCAGCGAGAGTCCCGTTCACAGCGGAGCCAGTGGGAAACCATCCCAAGCGGAGGCGGATCAGCAGCGCAGAGATGTCCCCAGCCGATACACAGGCGAGCAGTACATGGCCACCGGATCGGACCGGACCCCCTCCACAAGGGAGAGTGGGACATAGGAGAAAAAGAAAAGAAACGGCAGATCAACTGGTCTAAAAAGGGAGTCTATTAAATAATAATTAAAAGTACCCGCACTCTTTTTTTTTTACGAAGCCACGCTGTTGTAACACGTGCTGAATGTGTCTTGGCATTGTCTCGCTGAAATAAGCAGGGGCGTCCATGATAACGTTGCATGAAAAAGACGGCGCTTAGATGGCAGCATATGACATCTACAAAAGATTAGTCACATGTAATGTTTTCAACGTAGGTGTAAAAATAATGTATTTATATATTTCTTTTGTATCTTTATGTCATTCTCTTGTTTTTGTCACGATCCGTGACTCGGATCGTTAATGGTTTTGCCCTTTTCATGTCTTTGTTCATGTTTTGTTTCTGGACTCTGCCGATCCTTCTTTGAGCACTTCCTTGTTTTTGTTAGTCACCATGGCAACGTATTGTGTTCCTCCTCACGGGCTCCTGTCACACACCTGTCTCTAATTATTATTTGTGTATTGAACCCCACCTGAGTCCTTAGTTTGTCCTCGGTCCATTACTTGCTTTTCGCAACACGTCACGTTTTGTATCCTTGTGCCCTCGATTATTTTGTGCTAAGTTCCACCTTGGCAAGTCGTACGTTTTTAGCATTAGCTTTCCGTGCATTGGCACGCGCTTTGTTTTTCCCCTTTTTTTGCACCAGTGTTCTTTTGTTTTATTATATTAAAACTTATTCTTACCGGCAATCCTGCTGACTGGTAGTGTGTTGCATCCACAAAGTGGCAACTCCGCGCAACAAGTGCGCCGAACGCGTGACAGTTTTGTTTGCATGGCTCAAAATAAACCATTCATTCATTCATTCATTCATATGTTGTTTCAAAACCTGTATGTACCTTTCAGCATTAATGGTGCCTTCACAGATGTGTAAGTTACCCATGCCTTGGGCACTAATGCACCCCCATACCATCACACATGCTGGCTTTTCAACTTTGCCTCCATAACAGTCTGGATGGTTCCCTTCCCCTTTGGTCCGGATGACACAATGTCAAATATTTCCAAAAGCAATTAGAAATGTGGACTCGTCAGACCACAGAACACTTTTCCACTTTGCATCAGTCCATCTTAGAAGATCTCGGGCCCAGAGAAACCAACGGAATTTCTGGATGTTGTTGATAAATGGCTTTCGCTTTGCATAGTAGAGCTTTAACTCGCACTTACAGATGTAGCGACCAACTGTATTTAGTGACAGTGGTTTTCTGAAGTGTTCCTGAGCCCATGTGGTGATATCCTTTAGAGATTGATTGTTTTTGATACAGTGGCGTCTGAGGGATCGAAGGTCACGGTCATTCAATGTTGGTTTCCGGCCATGCCGCTTACGTGGAGTGATTTCTCCAGATTCTCTGAACCTTTTGATGATATTATGGAGCGTAGATGTTGAAATCCCTAAATTTCTTGCAATTGCACTTTGAGAAACCTTGTTCTTAAACTGTTTGACTATTTGCTCACACAGTTGTGGACAAAGGGGTGTACCTCGCCCCATCCTTTCTTGTGAAAGACTGAGCATTTTTTTAGGAAGCTGTTTTTATAGCCAATCATGGCACCCACCTGTTCCCAATTAGCCTGCACACCTGTGGGATGTTCCAAATAAGTGTTTGATGAGCATTGTTCAACTTTATCAGTATTTATTGCCACCTTTCCCAACATCTGTGTCATGTGTTGCTGGCATCAAATTCTAAAGTTAATGATTATTTGCACAAAAAAAAAAGTGTATTAGTTTTAACTTTAAATATGTTGTCTTTGTAGCATATTCAACTGAATATGGCTTGAAAAGGATTTGCAAATAATTGTATTCTGTTTATATTTACATCTAACACAATTTCCCAACTCATATGGAAACGGGGTTAATATTTGGCCACCTGCCTTGACTCACATATGAACTTGAAGTGCCATCCCATTCAAAACCCCCAGGGTTCAATCCGATGTGGGTCCACCTTTTGCAGCTACTAAAGCTTCAACTCTTCTGGGAAGGCTGTCCACAAGGTTTGGGAAGTGTGTTCATAGGAATATTTGAACCATTCTTCCAAAATCGCATTGGTGAGGTCACACACTGATGTTGGTCGAGAAGTCCTGGCTCTCGGTCTCCGTTCTAATTCATCCACAAAGGTGTTCTATCAGGTCAGGACTCTGTGCAGGCCAGTCACGTTAATCCGCACTATGTCTTTATGAACCTTTGTGCACTGGTGGAAGGGGCCCGCGCCAAACATGGAATTGTCCAAAATGTTTTGGTATCCTGGAGCATTCAAAGTTCCTTTCACTGCAACTAAAGGGCCAAGCCCAACTCCTGAAAAACAACCCCACAACATAATTCCTCCACTACCAAATTTCACACTCGGCACAATGCAATCCAAAATGTACTGTTCTCCTGGCAACCTCCAAACCCAGACTCGTCCATCAGATTCCCAGATGGAAAAGCATGATTCACCAATCAGAGAAGGCGTGTCCATTGCTCTAGAGTCCAGTGGTGACGTGTTTTACACCACTGCATCCCACGCTTTGTATTGGGCTTAGATCCAGCTGCCCGGCCATGGAAACCCATTCCATGAAACTCTCTGAATACTGTATGTGGGGTAATTGGAAGTTCACATAAAATTTGGAGCTCCGTAGCAACTGACTGTGCAGAAAGTCGGCGACCTCTTTGCACTATGACCTTCAGCATCCCCTGACCCCCTCTCTGTCACTTTACGTGGCCTACCACTTCGTGGCTGAGTTGCTGTTGTTCCCAAACTCTTCCATTTTCTTATAATAAAGCCGACAGTTGACTTTGGAATATTTAGGAGCGAGGAAATTTCATGACGAGATTTGTTGCACAGGTGGCATCCTATGACAGTTCCATGCTGGAAATCACTAGCCTCACGGACCTCACGCGGATCACGGACTCCTTTTGCCCTTGCCCCCTTTGGATTTGTTCGTGTCCTCATCCAACATCACGGTGATACAAAACAACTAACTACACACATGGTCTAACACCTTGGATTTTGTCTCACACTCAATTTCCGTAGTTATTATTAATGTTGTTTGATTATTATAAATATATTGTAATATATTGAATAAAATACATTGAGCTATACCGCCCTCTGGTGTCTTTGCCGTCAACTCCCTATTTGTAATCATAACATACAGAAAATCGAACGCTTAAATATGAGCCAACATTTTTCTATCCCTACACCAGGGGTCACCAACGCAGTGCCCGCGGTCACCAGGTAGCCCGTAAGGACCAGATGAGTCGCCCGCTGGCCTGTTCTAAAAATAGCTCAAATAGCAGCACTTACCAGTGAGCTGCCTCTATTTTTTAAATTTTATTTATTTACTAGCAAGCTGGTCTCGCTTTGCTCGACATTTTTAATTCCAAGAGAGACAAAACTCAAATAGAATTTGAAAATCCAAGAAAATATTTTAAAGACTTGGTCTTCACTTGTTTAAATAAATTCATTTATTGGTGTACTTTGCCTCTTATAACTTTCAGAAAGACAATTTTAGAGAAAAAAATGCAACCTTAAAAATAATTTTAGGATTTTCGAACACATATACCTTTTTACCTTTTAAATTCCTTCTTCTTCTTTCCTGACAATTTAAATTAATGTTCAAGTAAATTTATTTTTTTTATTGTGAAGAATATTAAATACATTTTAATTAAATTTTTCATTTTAGTTTCTGTTTTTTTGACGAAGAATATTTGTGAAATATTTCTTCAAACTTATTATAAAAAATTTTCTGTCGAATCTAGAAAATCTGTAGAATTACATTTGAATTTTATTTCAAAGTTTTCTGAATTTCTTTAAAAAATGTTGTTCGGGAAAATCTAGAAGAAATAATGATTTGTCTTTGTTAGAAATATAGCTTGGTCCAATTTGTTATATATTCTAACAAAGTGCAGATTGGATTTTAACCTTTTTAAAACATGTCATCAAAATTCTAAAATTAATCTTGATCAGGAAAAATGACTAATGATGTTCCATAATTTCTTTTTTTATTTTTTCAAAAAGATTCGAATGAGCTGTGAAGCCACACCAAACAAGAATGACAAACACGTTTGGGAGAACATCTGCACCGTAACACACGTAATACACAGAACCCCTTGCAGCACTAACTCTTCCTGGACGCCAAACCCGCCCCCCCCAATTTTTATTTCAATTTTATTTGATATGCCATTGATATTTTTTTTATAATTATTGATACGTTGAAACTTAACTTTGCATGTCACTATAAAGTTATATAAGCCTTGCTTGTTCAATATTCAATGCAAAAATTGTTTGGATCCCTCTTAAAAGGTAAATTTTTTCAACCTTGGCCCGCGGCTTTGTTCCGTTTTAAATTTTGGCCCACTCTGTATTTGAGTTTGACACCCCTGACATCATTGTTAATTGTGTGTGTCTACATCGGGGGTGTCAAACTCATTTTAGCTCAAGGGCCACATGGAGGAAAATCTATTCCCAATGGGAATGGAAAAATTAATGGCATGGTAACTTAAAAACAAATATGTCAGGTTCAAATAATGATGACATCTATTAAACAAGACAAGAAGCAAGGAATCAAATAGAGACAGAATTACATTCGGCTCAATTGAGGAGAGACGTCTGGACTGTACTCTTTGTACAGTCTCACCACGCTCTGACAAAAGATTGTACGTCCCCACTTTTATTTGGACTTTACCTGATTACACGGCAACAGCTGTTTCTAAGGAACGGGGGTCTTAAACAGCCATCACCTTTGATTAAAACAGTTCAAATAAAAGGTTTGAAAACAGTTCAAAGAAAAGGTTACCAGAAGGGGAGTCTGGTCCTGCTTCCTCTCCGCTTTGTAGTCCTCAGGTCAAGACAAAATCTTTTTGTGGATTACAATACATCAAAGAAACAGAACACCTTCATGTTCCTTCCTATCCTACAGAGTGGAGATTTATAAGCCTTCTTCTTGGTAGGATCAAAGACGGCTTTTTTCTGCTCGCCGGGAACTCATGGCGGCACAAAGTCTGCTTTAACGGCATAATTACACAGTATTTTGGAGAACTGTGTTGCTGAATCTTTTGCAATGTGTTCAATTAATATTGGAGAAATCAAAGTAGCTAGATGGAGTTGGGAAGCTTTAGCCTTTAGCCACACAAACACACGGTGATTCCTTGTTTAAAATTCCTGGAAGTGAAAATGGATCACCAGGTTTCGGTGAGAAAATTGAGGTTAAAAAGTCGCTTCTTACCGGAGAAAAGCTGAGCTTGTGCCGTCCATAGCTGCCGTCGACTCCCCTGAGACACTGCGCGTCCAGACACCCGTGGAGGAGAGGATAGTCTGGGCTTCCCTGCTTAGGCTGCTGCCCCCAAGATCCGACCTCGAATAAGCGGAACAGGATGGAAGGATGGAGTGCACACAAGATATGTTTTAATTGTTGATGCGGGTTTATTGGTTTTTAAATGCGCCAGAAAACAACCTGTTTTGTACATTGTTGAGGTGCTTCAATGCCCAGTAATGCGTAAATGTGTTTTCTGTGTAGTATTTCTCCAGCAGTGGTCATGTAAATTTTCAAAACCACACATTTGCGATTATATTTAATCAATAATATTACAGGTTGTTGTCTTCTTCGTTAGTCATATTTATTTCTACATTTTGATCACCCATCTTATTAACTTTGTATTGAAAAAGTAGCCAAAAGTCATTTTGTCACCACAGAGGACATTGGGAAATATTTGTTTTCAATATATTAAAATGTTATGTCACTTTAACCAAGTAAAAATATGAATTAGACATTTGAAAAACATGCGTGAAACGGTTTTATTTTGAAAAGGGAGAGGATAGTCTGGGCTTCCCTGCTTAGGCTGCTGCCCCCAAGACCCGACTTCAAATAAGCGGAACAGGATGGATGGATGGAGTACACACAAGATATGTTTTAATTGTTGATGCGGGTTTATTGTTTTTTATATGCGCCAGAAAACAACCTGTTTTGTACATTGTTGAGGTGCTTCAATGCCCAGTAGTGCGTAAATGTGTTTTCTGTGTAGTATTTCTCCAGCAGTGGTCATGTAAATTTTCAAAACCACACATTTGCGATTATATTTAATCAATGATATTACAGGTTGTTGTCTTCTTCGTTACTCATATTTATTTCTACATTTTGATCACCCATCTTATTAACTTCAAATTGAAAAAGTAGCCAAAAGTCATTTTGTCACCCCAGAGGACATTGGGAAATATTTTTTTTCAATATATTAAAATGTTATGTCACTTTAACCAAGTAAAAATATGAATTAGACATTTGAAATAAATGCGTGAAACGGTTTTATTTTGAAAAGGTAGAGGATAGTCTGGGCTTCCCTGCTTAGGCTGCTGCCCCCAAGACCCGACTTCGGATAAGCGGAACAGGATGGATGGATGGAGTACACACAAGATATGTTTTAATTGTTGATGCGGGTTTATTGGTTTTTAAATGCGCCAGAAAATAACCTGTTTTGTACACTGTTGAGGTGCTTCAATGCCCAGTAGTGCGTAAATGTGTTTTCTGTGTAGTATTTCTCCAGCAGTGGTCATGTCAATTTTCAAAACCACACATTTGCGATTATATTTAATCAATGATATTACAGGTTGTTGTCTTCTTCGTTACTCATATTTATTTCTACATTTTGATCACCCATCTTATTAACTTCAAATTGAAAAAGTAGCCAAAAGTCATTTTGTCACCTCAGAGGACATTGGGAAATATTTTTTTTTCAATATCTTAAAATGTTATGTCACCTAAACAGAGTAAAAATATGAATTAGACATTTGAAATAAATGCGTGAAACGGTTTTATTTTGAAAAGGGATAGTCTGGGCTTCCCTGCTTAGGCTGCTGCCCCCAAGACCCGACTTCGGATAAGCGGAACAGGATGGATGGATGGAGTACACACAAGATATGTTTTAATTGTTGATGCGGGTTTATTGTTTTTTAAATGTGCCAGAAAAAAACCTGTTTTGTACATTATTGAGGTGCTTCAATGCCCAGTAGTGCGTAAATGTGTTTTCTGTGTAGTATTTCTCCAGCAATGGTCATGTAAAATTTCAAAACCACACATTTGCGATTATATTTAATCAATGATATTGCAGGTTGTTGTCTTCTTCGTTACTCATATTTATTTCTACATTTTGATCACCCATCTTATTAACTTTATATTGAAAAAGTAGCCAAATGTAATTTTGTCACCCCAGAGGACATTGGGAAATATTTTTTTTCAATATATTAAAATGTTATGTAACGTAAACCAAGTAAAAATATGAATTAGACATTTGAAAAACATGCGTGAAACGGTTTTATTTTGAAAAGGGAGAGGATAGTCTGGGCTTCCCTGCTTAGGCTGCTGCCCCCAAGACCCGACTTCGGATAAGCGGAACAGGATGGATGGATGGAGTACACACAAGATATGTTTTAATTGTTGATGCGGGTTTATTGGTTTTTAAATGCGCCAGAAAACAACCTGTTTTGTACATTGTTGAGGTGCTTCAATGCCCAGTAGTGCGTAAATGTGTTTTCTGTGTAGTATTTCTCCAGCAGTGGTCATGTAAATTTTCAAAACCACACATTTGCGATTATATTTAATCAATGATATTGCAGGTTGTTGTCTTCTTCGTTACTCATATTTATTTCTACATTTTGATCACCCATCTTATTAACTTCATATTGAAAAAGTAGCCAAAAGTCATTTTGTCACCCCAGAGGACATTGGGAAATATTTTTTTAAAATATCTTAAAATGTTATGTCACCTAAACAGAGTAAAAATATGAATTAGACATTTGAAATAAATGCGTGAAACGGTTTTATTTTGAAAAGGGATAGTCTGGGCTTCCCTGCTTAGGCTGCTGCCCCCGCGACCTGACCTCGGATTAGCGGAAGAGGATGGATTGATGGAGTACACACAAGATATGTTTTAATTGTTGATGCGGGTTTATTGGTTTTTAAATGCGCCAGAAAATAACCTGTTTTGTACATTATTGAGGTGCTTCAATGCCCAGTAGTGCGTAAATGTGTTTTCTGTGTAGTATTTCTCCAGCAGCGGTCATGTAAATTTTCAAAACCACACATTTGCGATTATATTTAATCAATGATATTACAGGTTGTTGTCTTCTTCATTACTCATATTTATTTCTACATTTTGATCACCCATCTTATTAACTTCATATTCAAAAAGTAGCCAAAAGTCATTTTGTCACCCCAGAGGACATTGGGAAATATTTTTTTTCAATATCTTAAAATGTTATGTCACGTAAAAAAAGTAAAAATACGAATTAGACATTTGAAATAAACGTGTGAAACTTACAAAAAAAAGCATTATTACTTGCCAGGTCTCAGTGGGATGTTACTGTTACTGTTGGAAAGGTGTGGTTAATCTCTCTATTGTGACATCCCCCCCTGGTGGAGCTAACGTCCTTTCAAGTCTAACCGCCTGCGACAGAGCCCGACCCCGCCCCCCTTGTGTCATGAGCGGGCTCTCCCCGTGCTCTAACCGAGCATCCCGACAACAGCAGCCGCTACTTGGGGGACCTCTTCTGGACCAGCTCGTCCGCAAGAGAACCGGAGACTCCTCGGCGGGGAAAACATCGCCAAAGTCTCGGAAAGAAGAGCAAAGACTGACTAAAGTTGAAGTCCGATGTACGAAAGCGTTCGCCGGAGCGGGAAGGAATACTGTTGTCCTGGAGCTTTGCTTGAGGTAAGTCGCTGACTGTTCACTGACTTGTGTTCGATTTAAACGCTAACTGCGTTTTATTTGCGATGTCGCCTTTGACCAACGTGTTTTGGCCGACTAATGAGCGCTAACAAGACGGTAAAATGGAGTCATTGTTGAATGGCTGCCTCGATAACGTGTTTGAGTGCTTAATTGGTTGCTAGTTTGAGTCCTGATCATTATGTGAACAGCAGGATGTCCAAAGTGTGGCGCAGTGGCCATTTTTGGCTCACTTCCGGTTCTGTTATCAACCATTTTTTTTTATTATTTCAAAAATAGCAATACATTATTAATGATGGGACTGTGATTTGCTTTGTCACCTACAACACAAAGCTAAAATGTTTTAGCTCGGTTGGTAGAGTGGCTGTGCCAGCAACTTGAGGGTTGCAGGTTCGATTCCCGCTTCCATGTTTATTATTGCCTCAAAACAGCAGCTTGAAATTTGGGACATGCTGTCCCTGAGAGAGCATGAGGAGGTTGAGGTCTTAAAGTCTCGTCTTAAGACCTACTTTTATTCTTTGGCTTTTAACCCTACGTGAGTTGTGTGGTCCTCTGTGTTTTCTGTTTTTTTTCTTTCATTTTTTCATTTTTATTTCTATTTATGGTTTTAATTGGTTTCACCCTTCAAAATCGTTTTTAATCATTTTTTTATTTATTATTTTTATATTGGTTTTATTTTTTTTTCAGTCATTGGTGGAGCTAATGATATTTGAATATTGTTTTTAATATTGTTGTGCAGCACTTTGGAAACACTTATGTTTAAATGTGCTACACAAATAACGTGGATTGGATTGGATTGGGGGCGGGGAGAGGGTAGCGGGGGGTGTATATTGTAGCATCCCGGAAGAGTTAGTGCTGCAAGGGTTTCTGGGTATTTGTTCTAGTGTGTTAATGTTGTGTTACAGTGCGGATGTTATCTAATCCAATCCATTTTATTTATATAGCACATTTAAACAACAATAACGTTTCCAAAGTGCTGCACAGCCATGTTAAAAACAATTGTAAAAAATAAATAAATAATAATAAATAAATAAATAAAATAAAATAAAAAAAGTATATATATATATATATATATATATATGTATATATTATGCTCCACCAATGACTGAATAAAAACAAAAAATAAATAAATATAAAAACAATATAAAAACAAATATGATTAAAAACTATTTTAAAGGGTAAAATCAATTAAAACAGTAAAATAGAAATCAAAGTGTATAAAAAACACAGAGGACCACACGTAGTGTTAAAAGCCAAAGAATAAAAGTGGGTCTTAAGACGAGACTTAAAACACTCCACTGTGGAAGCAGTTTGAACATGAAGCGGCAGAGTGTTCCAGAGCTTAGGGCCGACCACAGAGAAGGCCCTGTCTCCCCTGGTTTTAAGTCTGGTCTTGGGCACCACGAGCTGGAACTGGCTCTCGGACCTCAGAGCGCGCGCAGGAATGTAAATTTGGATAAGGTCTGAGATATATTGAGGTGCCAGTCCATGTAAAGATTTAAAAACAAACAGCAGTGTTTTAAAATGTTATTCCGAAATGCGTTTGTCATTCTTGTTTAGTGTGGGTTCACAGTGTGGCGCGTATTTGTAACAGTGTTAAAGTTGTTTATACGGCCACTCTCAGTGTGACTTGTATGGCTGTAGACCAAGTATGCGTTGCATTCACTTGTGTGTGTGAAAAGTTTAAAAAGTCATACATTTTACTTTTTGAAATCGACACTGATAATTTCCGATGTTACATTTTTAAGCATTTATCGGCCGACAATATCGGCAGCCCGATATTATCGGACATCTCTAGTTGCGATGCCAAAATGACAAATTTCGACGTAATCATAGTAGTATTGTAATGACAAATGTGTTTTAGACTGCAAAATTGTACAACCAAAGCAAAGTCATGACATGGGGCGGTATAGCCCGGTTGGTAGAGCGGCCGTGCCAGCAACTTGAGGGTTACAGGTTCGATCCCCGCTTCTGCCATCCTAGTCACTGCCGTTGTGTCCTTGGGCAAGACACTTTACCCACCTGCTCCCAGTGGCTCCCACACTGGTTTAAATGTAAAAATTAGATATTGGGTTTCACTATGTAAAGCGCTTTAAGTCACTTTGAGAAAAGCGCTATATAAATATAATTCACTTCACTAATTCACTATTGACTCGATACACTATTGTTCACCTTTATCGTCAGTTTTAAGCCAAAATGCGTCCGTTCTCCCTTTTGTCTCTACACACTGCGTCTGCTTGTAAGTACTCCATGACTGTGCGCTGCCGAACATGCTCCTCTGCTCGTAAAACCAGCAATGTCATGACGTGACGACGATGGTGCGGTACCGGTACTTTTCATAGGCCGTATAGAACCAAACATGATTTGTTAGTATCGCGGTACTACAATAATGTCGGTATATCGTCCTTAGGTCAGACCACCAATTTCTTGTTGGGATTGCGTTTTGCTACGTGTGTGTGTGTGTGTGTGTGTGTGTGTGTGAGCAGAGAGCAAGTCAACTTGCAATGTGCAGCTGTTGGTGTGCACACATCCATCCTTTCTTCCTTGTCTCATGACCCCTCCAGCTGTTTTTTTTTATCAAACTCCAGGAGCACTAATCCGTAGGTGAAAGGTCACAGAGAAGATGCCAGAAAGCAGTGTTTTGTTTTATGTTCCAGGCGAGTTGCGTGTAATAAATGGATTTGATTGTGGAGTCGCGGTGAAACCGCTTCAAGGTCTGATTGGATCGTAAATAATCCACATGGGAGCATCTCTTCTCCTCAGTGCTTAACCCCCAGTTGGTGCGATCGTTTAGATGGTTGGATTTGGAGTCACTCCTAACGTAAACATGACGTGTTAATGCCGTAGGAGGCCCGTGAAAGTCACTTAACTTTGATGACAAGAATATAGGGCCGGGTGATGTACCGATTTCGTAGTGAATATCGGTATATTTTAGAAAGTGTAGTGGAATTTCTGACTTTTATACCATATTTTGTGTCTGTTAAAGTCCTAAAAGAAAATCCGTCAAAAAGCCTTAAGAGGTCTGCTCTTTTCTTTTTTTTTTTCTATTCAGAACCAAAGGATCATATGTAGGGGAAAGTTGAATTAGTGGTCGCTCTAACCAGTCTACAAAATGTTTTGATTGTTTGTTATGACTAAGGGACTCAAGGATGTTGTGGAGCAAGCAGTTGCAAAACAACGAGACCTTGACCCATGAGGGAAACATAGAAAAAGCCAGGAGACCAATATTTGATATGATTTGCATGATTTTGCTTGATTCTGGATCCTTCGGAGGATGCTGTCTGTTTGCATTGGCAATTCAATCCAACTTGTACTTTTGAATATGGGTAAAGAAAACTTTTGTTCTAAAACCACTATGTTTGCTGTTTAAGCTTCGGGCCAATCCACCACAAAAGCGGTATGTATTTGAGACCTGTATATTTTAGAAAGCGGTATGTATTTGAGACAATACCGCCATTTAGGTATTTTTTGATTTGCCTTTTGTTACGGCCGTTTGATCTTTTCTGCACCTGACAGGTGATGCACAGGGCATCCTCTTTGGCTCACCCCGCGCCTTTTGTTTACTAATATGGCGGCGCAGTACAGACTTCTCGACTCCCAAGTTCTGCAATGCTTTGGACAGCGACTGCATTCGGCGATTGGTGAGCAAATACAGCTTTATTTACACATACACCAATTTGCTTGAAGGGGAACATTATCACAATTTCAAAAGGGTTAAAAACAATAAAAATCAGTTCCCAGTGGTTATCCATACATCTCTATGCCATGTCTGTCTTAGCATCACCAGTAAAATGTGAAGACACTCTGGTACATTCAATGGGGGTCAGGCGGCAGATTTCTTGCCAGTGGTGCAACTTGAATCCCTCCCTGTTAGTGTTGTTACACCCTCCGACAACACACCCACGAGGCATGATGTCTCCAAGGTTCCAAAAAATAGTCGAAAAAACGGAAAATAACAGAGCTGAGACCCCTGAAAATGGCGGGTGTATTACCTCGGTGACGTCACGTTCTGACGTCATCGCTAAAAGACCGATAAACAGAAAGGCGTTTTAATTTGCCAAAATTCACCCATTTAGAGTTCGGAAATTGGTTAAAAAAATACATGGTCTTTTTTCTGCAACATCAAGGTATATATTGACGCTTGCATAGGTTTGGTGATAATGTTCCCCCTTAAGATCCTATATCAGAATCAGAATCGGAATAGTTTTTATTGCCATTGTTGGAGAACGGGCTCACAGACTAGGAACTTTTCTTGGTGCAATCGTGCAACATAAAACACATAATGCAGAATAGATAATAAAAAGAACTGTAACTGAGCTATTAGATCTAGTTATTGTTCATGTGCCTGATGGCTGAGGGGAAAAAACTGTTCAGGTGGCGGTAGGGGTGTAACGGTACACAAAAATTTCGGTTCGGTACGTACCTCGGTTTAGAGGTCACGGTTCGGTTCTTTTTCGGTACAGTAAGAAAACTACAAAATATAAATTTTTTGGGTTATTTATTTACCAAATTTGTAAACAATGGCATAACATACATATACACACAGGGTCCATTGGCAGGGTTGATGTGGTCAAAATCCATCCATCCATTTTCTACCGCTTATTCCCTCTGGAGTCGGGTGGAAGGCCGGGTACACCCTGGACAAGTCGCCACCTCATCGCAGGGCCAACACAGATAGACAGACAACATTCACACACTAGGGACCATTTAGTGTTGCCAATCAACCTATCCCCAGGTGCATGTCTTTGGAAGTGGGAGGAAGCCGGAGTACCCGGAGGGTAAAATAAAACTAAATAAGATAAGGCTCAGAATTGTTTCTTAACAAAACCTTTCTACATATAAAGTGCTTTTTTGATTGATTGATTGAGACTTTATTAGCCTGGCTAACTTGGCAGTAAGAGGATAAATGGGTTCATTGTTCTTCCACCATACAAGTGGGTCAAAATCTAGTTTTTAATACAATATGGACTTAAATCTGCTGCTCTAAAAACATGTGTTATTGCTTTAGCCCTGCCTGACTCGCCGAGGAGAGGCTGCTTGAATGCGGTGGTGACGCTTCAAATGGGTTAGCATGTGTTGTGAGAGTAGCGTATGTATGTGTGTGGCCCTTTAATATGTGACGTCAGTGAGTGTGTGGGCGAGCGCGGTGAGGGAGCTAAGCGCGAGTGGCTGGTGTTTTGTTGGATTGGCTGTGTGCAAGACCTCAATAAAGCCACTTCATTTACCCTGAAGTCCGGAGCTGTGGAGACCCACTGCCGGGTGGAGTGAAGGGTGTTGCCCCCGAGAATACATCAGCCCTGGAGGAGTGCCTCCCCTGCGCTGCTCGACCACGGTCTGGGAGCCGGAAGCAGGAAAGGTGCAACACATGTTTGACGTGTTGTCACAAGCAGCTGCTGAACATTGTTGTATCGCGCAGCCAAAGTGTTCCCAAACGGGAGCTCTTAAAGGGGAACATTATCACAATTTCAAAAGGGTTAAAAACAGTAAAAATCAGTTCCCAGTGGCATGTTGTATTTTTTGAAGTTTTTTTCAAAATTTCACCGGTCTCCGAATATCCCTAAAAAAAGCTTTAAAGTGCTTGATTTTCGCTATTTGCGATGCCTCTATCCATTTCCATGTGACGTCACACAGTGCTGCCAATGTAAACAAACAATGGCGAATACCACAGCAAGATATAGCGACATTAGTTCGGATTCAGACTCGGATTTCAGCGACTTAAGCGATTCAACAGATTACGCATGTATTGAAACGGATGGTTGGAGTATGGAAGTATTGAAGAAGAAACTGAAGCTATTGAGCGAATTCATAGCCATAGCATGGCCGAATAGCTGCGTTAGCATCGCCGGTATAATGTGCGGACCAAACGATCGGGACTTTCGCATCTTGTGACACTGGAGCAACTTAAATCCATCGATTGGTAAGTGTTTTTTTCTCATTAAATTTGGGTGGAAGGAAACGTAATATAGTTGCAAATGCATCTGCAGGTTATCCATACATCTCTGTGCCATGTCTGCTTTAGCACCGCCGGTAAATAGCATGTTAGCATCGATTAGCGTAGCATGTTAGCATCGATTAGCTGGCAGTCAACATCAACAAAACTCACCTTTGTGATTTCTGTGACTTTATCGTCGCAAATGCATCTGCAGGTTATCCA
This sequence comes from Nerophis ophidion, assembly GCF_033978795.1. Taxonomy (NCBI): domain Eukaryota; kingdom Metazoa; phylum Chordata; class Actinopteri; order Syngnathiformes; family Syngnathidae; genus Nerophis; species Nerophis ophidion. The sequence goes on from NC_084619.1 coordinate 3,950,377, forward strand.
TACATCTCTGTGCCATGTCTGCTTTAGCACCGCCGGTAAATAGCATGTTAGCATCGATTAGTGTAGCATGTTAGCATCGATTAGCTGGCAGTCAACATCAACACAACTCACCTTTGTGATTTCTGTGACTTTATCGTTGCAAATGCATCTGCAGGTTATTCATACATCTCTGTGCCATGTCTGCTTTAGCATCGCCGATAAATAGCATGTTAGCATCGATTAGCGTAGCATGTTAGCATCGATTAGCTGGCAGTCAACATCAACAAAACTCACCTTTGTGATTTCTGTGACTTTATCGTTGCAAATGCATCTGCAGGTTATCCATACATCTCTGTGCCATGTCTGCTTTAGCATCGCCGATAAATAGCATGTTAGCATCGATTAGCTGGCAGTCACGCCGTGACCAAATATGTCTGATTAGCACATAAGTCAACATCAACAAAACTCACCTTTGTGATTTCGTTGACTTTATCATTGCAAATGCATCTGCAGGTTATCCATACATCTCTGTGCCATGTCTGTCATCGCCGGTAAAATGTGGAGACACTCTGGCACATTCAATGGGGGTCTGGCGGCAGACACTTTGGCATCTTCGGGCCAGTGGTGCAACTTGAATCCCTCCCTGTTAGTGTTGTTACACCCTCCGATAACGCACTGACGAGGCATGATGTCTCCAAGGTTCCAAAAAATAGTCGAAAAAACGGAAAATAACAGAGCTGAGACCCGGTGTTTACAATGGGTTGAAAATGAAAATGGCGGCTGTATTACCTCGGCGACGTCACATTCTGACGTCATCGCCTCTAGAGCGATAAACAGAAAGGCGTTTAATTCGCCAAAATTCACCCATTTAGAGTTCGGATATCGGTTAAAAAAATATATGGTCTTTTTTCTGCACCATCAAGGTATATATCGACGCTTACATAGGTCTGCTGATAATGTTCCCCTTTAATGAGGCAGGAGGTTCTTGTAGCTCTGGCTTTTACATTTTGTCCTAGCCCGGTCGCTGCTAGCATGTACTCGTTCGGTACACCTCCGAACCGAACCGAAATGGTTAAATACAAATACACTTACCGTTACACCCCTAGGTGGTGGGAGGTGTGGGTCTGGATGGACCGTAGTCTCATGCCTGAGAGAGGAGGGGAGAATAGTTTGTCCAGGGTGAGAAGAGTCAGCTGCGATCCTCCTGGTCCTGGAGGAGAACAGGTCTTGGAGGGCTGGGAGCTTTCAGCCAATCACCTTCTCAGCAGCCCCTACGATGCCCTGCAGTCGATACTTATCGTGGACTGTGGCGCCGGAGGTGAGGATGGACTTGTTGATGGCAGAGTAAATCTGAACCAACATCTTGGTCGACACCTTAAGTTTCTTCAGCTGCCGCAGGAAGTACATCCTCTGCTGGGCCTTCTTGATGAGGGAGCTGATGGTAGGCTCCCACTTGAGGTCCTGGGTGATGTTGGTGCCCAAGAAATGGAATGAGTCCACAATGGAGACGGGGGTGGGAGAGTCAATCAGGGTGAGGGGGAATGGTGGGGCTGTGACTTTCCTGAAGTCCATGATCATCTCCACTGTTTCTGGGCGTTCAGCTCCAGGTTGTTAAGGCTGCACCAGGACACCATCCGGTCCACTTCTCTCCTGTTGGTGGACTCGTCGCCATCCGAGATGAGCCCGATGAGGGTAGTCTCGTCCGCAGACTTGAGCAGCTTTATGGACTGGTGACTGGAGGTGCAGCAGTTAGTATACAGGGAGAAAAGCCAGGGGGAAAAGTACACAGCCCTGAGGAGTACCAGTGATTGTGGTTCGACTGTCCGAGACAATCTTCTCCGGTCGCGCGTGGTGTCTTCGGTCTGTCAGGAAGTCATTGATCCAACTGCAGAGGGAGTCGGGCACGCTGAGCTGGTAGAACTTGTCTCGTAGCAGTCCAGGGAGAATGGTGTTGAAGGCAGAGCTGAAGTCTACAAACAGGATCCTAGCGCAGGTTCCTGGGGACAGACCTGTTGGCTCTGTAGGCGAACTGCAGTGGGTCCAGTAGGGGGGCGGTCTTTCTATGTATGTCCTATATCTCTCCTTGTAGCGACTTTAGCACTAATCTCATCTGCTTCTGTTGTTTACTTCTATTAGCGACATGTTTTATATTCTGGTTTCTTCAAAACAGCCACTCTTTGCTCTGATTACTGCTTTGCACACTCTTGGCATTCTCTCGATGAGCTTAGAGCACACCTGTGAAGTGAAAACCATTTCAGGTGAAGCTCATCGAGAGAATGCCAAGGGTGTGCGAAAAAGTAATCGTAGCAAACGGTGGCTATTTTATAGAAACTAAAATATAAAACATGTTTTCAGTTATTTCACTTTTTTTGTTAAGTGCATAACTCCACAAGTGTTCATTCATAGTTTTGATGGCTTCAGTGACAATCTACACTGTAAATAGTCATGAAAATAAAGAAAACACATTGAATGAGGAGGTGTGTCCAAATGTTGGCCTGTACTGTACATCCCTAATTGTCAATTTATGATGGTAATACTTGTTGACCAAATGTATGTAATTTATATCATACATCGTCTATATTGTGCCACCCTAGCGCTAAATATGTTTGTTCCGGCCAGCCACAAATACATGAATGTAGGGCAAAGAACGATAGCATGTTTGATTGATTTCAATTGCCCAATTTCTTGTCATTTGGAATCAATGTGAATTTTGATTGAGCTTTACCATTTTGGCTACTTTAAGGAGCATTTGACAATTTTATATAAGATATAAAAAATATATATACAAACCCCATTTCCATATGAGTTGGGAAATTGTGTTAGATGTAAATATAAACGGAATACAATGATTTGCAAATCATTTTCAACCCATATTCAGTTGAATATGCTACAAAGACAACATATTTGATGTTCAAACTGATAAACATTTTTTTTTTTTGTTGCAAAAAATGATTAACGTTAGAAATTGATGCCAGCAACACGTGAAAAAAGAAGTTGGGAAAGGTGGCAATAAATACTGATAAAGTTGAGGAATGCTCATCAAACACTTATTTGGCACATCCCACAGGTGTGCAGGCTAATTGGGAACTGGTGGGTGCTATGATTGGGTATAAAAACCGCTTCCCAAAAAATGATCAGTCCTTCACAAAGGGGTGAGGTACACCCCTTTGTCCACAACTGCGTGAGCAAATAGTCAAACAGTTTAAGAACAATGTTTCTCAAAGTGCAATTGCAAGAAATTTAGGGATTTCAACATCTACGGTCCATTATATCATCAAAAGGTTCAGAGAATCTGGAGAAATCACTCCACGTAAGCAGCATGGCCGGAAACCAACATTGAATGACCGTGACCTTCGATTCCTCAGACGGCACTGTATCAAAAACCGACATCAATCTCTAAAGGATATCACCACATGGGCTCAGGAACACTTCAGAAAACCACTGTCACTAAATACAGTTGGTCGCTACATCTGTAAGTGCAAGTTAAAGGCCTACTGAAAGCCACTACTACCCACCACGCAGTCTGATAGTTTATATATCAATGATTAAATATTAACATTGCAACACATGCCAATACACACACAGCTAAAAGTCGTCATCTTTAACGGCATAATTACAGAGTATTTTGGAGATCTGTGTTGCTGAATCTTTGGCTATTTGTTCAATTAATATTGGAGAAGTCAAAGTAGAAAGATGGAGTTGGGAAGCTTTAGCCTTTAGCCACACAAACACACGGTGATTCCTTGTTTGAAATTCCCGGAGCTGAAACTTTACTATGGATCACAGCGGTCAAGCGAACATGGATCCCGACCGAATGTCAACCAGCAGGTTTCGGTGAGAAAATTGTGGTAAAAAGTCGCTTCTTACCGGAGATCAGCTGAGCTCGCGCTGTGCATAAAGCTGCCGTCGACTTCCCTGAGACATTGGCGTCAAGACACCCGTGGACGCACACCTCCGACTATCAGGTACTGTTAAACTCACTAAAACACTAGCAACACAATAGAAAGATAAGGGATTTCCCAGAATTATCCTAGTAAATGTTTCTAAAAACATCTGAATCCGTCCCAATGCAATCTTTTTTTTTTTTCTAGTCCGTCGCTATCAATATCCTCAAACACAAATCTTTCATCCTCGCTCAAATTAATGGGGAAATTGTCGTTTTCTCGGTCCGAATAGCTGTTTTTGTTGGAAGTTCCCATTAAAAACAATGTGAATATGTGAGGAGCCATCAACATGTGACGTCATCGTCTGGGACTTCCGGTAAAGGCAGGACTTTTCTGTTAGCGACCAAAAGTTGCGAACTTTATCGTAGATGTTCTCTACTAAATCCTTTCAGCAAAAATATGGCAATATCGCGAAATGATCAAGTATGACACATATAATGGCGCTGTTATCCCCGTTTGAATAAGCAAATCTCATTTCAGTAGGCTTTTAAAGCTCTACTATACAAAGCGAAAGCCATTTATCAACAACATCCAGAAACGTCACCGGCTTCTCTGGGCCCGAGATTCTCTAAAACGGACTGATGCAAAGTGGAAAAGTGTTCTGTTGTGTGATGAGTCCACATTTCAAATTGTTTTTGGAAATATTCAACATCGTGTCATCTGGACCAAAGGGGAAGCGAACCATCCAGACTGTTATCATTCCGGTTTATCCTCTGAACTGGAATGATCAGGTATCGTACCAACTCACTAGCTCATCCTTCCACTGTCTCCTGAGATCAGTACGGGCTAGGTGAGTGCGTATGCTGGGACGCACAGGAGGGGAGCGACAAGAGGATGGATTTGCAGGTGCTGTTAGGGGGTGATAACCAAGCTGTCAGGAGATCAGGGTTGCAGCAGCTTAAGTAGAGGAGGCCAACCATGGGAGGGGAAGGGCGTGATGCTGAGAGAGCGTCTTCATGACGGGGATTTGATATGTGACGCAAGCGGAGTCAGAGCCCCGTCACGGTCACGGTCAATGTGGTGTTAGCATCGTAACTCAAAGCGGAGTCCTAAAACTGTCGAGTTGACCCTTTTCCACTGCTGAATACGACACAGCTCGACTTGCTATTGGCATTTTTACATCTGTAAAACCAGGATTATTTTTAGTACAGTTGATATGCAAATACGTGATTGCGCTGCCTTACGAATGCTACAGTATGTCACTGTGGGAAATAATAAATTTTTTTATGCATCACGATCAGTATTGGATATATGGACGAAGGTCTAAATATCGATTTACGTATGTATTTTAAAGGGAAACTGCACTTTTTTTGGAATGTTGACTGAGGTGTCGGACACCTCAGTCACCTTGGACGTATCCTCGCTCATCCATGCAGACTGGACACTGGCCGAAAGTGGAGTCGGCTGTCTTGGTTGCTTTGTTGGGTCTGCTCCTGTCTCTGGCCATGCTCCCTCCACCCCAGCGGACGATGTCGACCGCAGAGGCCACCACAGTGGATATGTTTCTTTTACTTTTTATTCATAGCTGTATGTAGAAGTGTCTTGTTGTATTAGTCTTTAATGTCCTCTGTGTTTTTTGATGTTTGATGTTTCCCTCTTACACACATGGAAGAGGGATGTGTACCATGGCTATGAGTTGTTTATTTTTTATTTATTTATTTATTTTTTATTTTTTCCCTTGGCCTCAGTCTGCACCTCCTCTCCAGGGCCCAGGCTAAGACCGATTTTTTAAAATTTTTTATTTTTATTTTATCTTAATCTTCTATTCCTCCCCCCTCCCCCTCTTTGTTTACCTTTATCTCATCTTTTTTGTAAGGGGCGCTGGAAGCCGGCAGACCCGTCAGCGATCCTGTTCTGTCTCCCTTTAATGTTTGTCTAAACTTGAATGGGATTGTGCTGAAAATTTTAATTTTCCTGAAGGAACTCTCCTGACGGAATAAATAAAGTACTATCTAATCTAATCTAATCTAATCTATCTATCGTTCACAATCATTATGAAAGACGTGGCGGCGGATGGATTTTTTTTAATGCATTCTGAATATTAAATAAATGTGATCAAAAGTCTGCTTACAATGGAGCCTGAGGGAGCCGTTCAGTTCTGCCTATAGAGCCCCCAAAAACATCAATAATCAAGCTAATATAAGAAAATAGAACAACTCCAACCCACTTCCAGCTTTACAATACTTAGGATATAAGTTTACAAAGCATTTGAGAATACATACAAATACAATGCTTATTGAATACAATATTAAAAAAAAGGAAAACCTAAAATGTGTACAATATTATGAAACAATATAAATAATAGTAGTTAAAATTTTTTAATCCAAAATGTATTCTTAAAAAAAAAAATGTAAACATATTTTTAATTGGTTCTTGAAAATTGTGAATGGATTTAGAATTTGTTTTTCTTTGAGCACCTGTGGTAGACAGTAGATACGAGATCATACAACACACCCCTTTAACCTGCCCTGCATGGTTGCAGCGACCAGGACAGCCCATGCTTATAGCCTTTCATTTTCTCAAAACTCGACAGTGCCCCTTATAACCCAGTGCGCCTAATGTACGGAATAATATTGCTTGTGCTTACCGATCTTGACGCTATTTTATTTGGTACATGGTGAAATGCTATGTGTGACCAGTAGATGGCAGTCACACATAAGAGATATGTGTAGACTGCAATATGACTCAAGTAAACAACACCAACATTTCATATGTTCCGTTGAAAATATAGAGCATTATACACGGTGCTCAAAAATCTATCAAAATGCTTTAATACGACTTTGGTAAGCTATGAAGCCGCGCCGCTTGATGGATTGTACTGTGCTTCAACATACGAGTATTATTATTGTGGGTGTATAAGGTAAGACATATCTGGCGTTTTGTTTCGCATTATTATGCAAAAGCAACTTTTCTCACCCTCTGTTGCCTGCTGGTCTGTATTTGGGATCTGCATAAGCCCTGAAAATTTGCGCGCATCTGCCTTTGTAGTCTGTGGCGACACTGTAGTCGATAAGCTTCTTCTTTCGCTGTTGCTAATTGTAATATAAAGTAGTGTAAAGTTCTTACTTATATCTGTCAGTAAACTCGCCATGAAAGCGCTAGAACATACCGGTATAGTGGGTTAACATTATTCACCCAAGAAACTTTAGTTATTAGAGAGTTCCGATTTTTCACGGGACACATTTCTGGCGTTGATGTTGCACTAGTGAGCTACAGATGAGGAGCTGCTGCTCCGTTATTGATTTAAGTAGTCTGAATGTCATTAGGGTTTCACGGTGGCAGAGGGGTTAGTGCGTCTGCCTCACAAAACGAAGGTCCTGCAGTCCTGGGTTCAATCCAAGGCTCGGGATCTTTCTGTGTGGAGTTTGCATGTTCTCCCCGTGAATGCGTGGGTTCCCTCCGGGTACTCCGGCTTCCTCCCACTTCCAAAGACATGCACCTGGGGATAGGTTGATTGGCAACACTAAATTTGCCCTAGTGTGTGAATGTGAGTGTGAATGTTGTCTGTCTATCTGTGTTGGCCCTGCGATGAGTTGGCGACTTGTCCAGGGTGTACCCCGCCTTCCGCCCGATTGTAGCTGAGATAGGCGCCAGCACCCCCCGCAACCCCAAAAGGGAATAAGCGGTAGAAAATGGATGAATGTCATTAAAACAGTTAGTTCCATCTTTTGACACTTCTTCCACCCCCGTCCTTGCACGCTACACCGCTACAACAAAGATGACGGGGAGAAGACGCTGCCGAAGGTGAGCCAAGACCGCCCACCAAACGGCGCATGAAGCGACTGTCAGAAAGTGGCTTGAAGATGATCTGTAAAACATTATCTATGCAACATTTTGAGCAAAGAACCACCATTATAATAAATAATAATAATAGATTTTATTTGTAAAAAGCGCTTTACATTGAGCAAACAACCTCAAAGTGCTACAGTGTATTTAAAAAAAATAATAAACAAAAAATTATAATAATAATAATAAAAATAAATAAAAATAAAAACTAGAACAGCCTAATAGCTAGAACTAGTATGCGTATATCTATAATGAGCCTTTTTTAAAAAGAAGGATTTTTTAGACTTTTTAAAAAATGCTACATTTTAAAAAAAGGCTGCATAACAATATTTTTTACATGTTATGTAGACCAGTGGTCCCCAACCACCGGGCTCGAATGGTACCGGGCCGCAGAAAAAATGTTTATTATCCATCCATTATTCACTTTTGGGGTCGCAGGGGGCGCTGGCGCCTATCTAAGCTACAATCGGGCGGAAGGCGGGGTTTAATAATTTTTTTTATTTTAAATTTTTAATTTTTTATTAAATCAACAAAAAAAACAGAAGATACACCT
>NC_084619.1:3963638-3976138 GCF_033978795.1 Nerophis ophidion
TGCACACAGCCAATCCAACAAAACACCAGCCACTTACGCACTCGCGCTAAGCTCCCCCCCCCCCCCCCCTTCCTCCAAGAAGAGTTAGGGATGCATGGGATTCTGGGTATTTGTTCTGTTGTGTTTATGTTGTGTTACAGTGCGGATGTTCTCCCGAAATGTGTTTGTCATTCTTGTTTGGTGTGGGTTCACAGTGTGGCGCATATTAGTAAGAGTGTTAAAGTTGTTTATATCACAACCCTCAGTGTAACCTGTATGGCTGTTGAACATGTATGCCTTGCAGTCGCTTGCGCCACACTACATGTGGCCGGCCGGCACTCAGATAGTAATAATAATAATATGTTTTATTTGTAAAAAGCACTTTACGTTGAGCAAACAACCTCAAAGTGCCACAGTGTAAAAAATAGTAATAATAGAAATAAATAAAATATAAAACTAGACATCCGAACGCCTCCCTAGGGAGGTGTTTAGGGCACGTCCAACCGGTAGGAGGCCACGGGGAAGACCAAGGACACGTTGGGAAGACTATGTCTCCCGGCTGGCCTGGGAACGCCTCGGGATCCCCCGGGAAGAGCTGGACGAAGTGGCTGGGGAGAGGGAAGTCTGGGCTTCCCTGCTTAGGCTGCTGCCCCCGCGACCCGACCTCGGATAAGCGGAAGATGATGGATGGATGGATGGATGGATAAAACTAGAAACAGCCTAAAGGCTACAACCAGCATGCATGTCTATAGAAAGGCTTTTTTAAAAAGATGGGTTTTTAAGCCTTTTTTAAACGCATCCACAGTCTGAGGTGCCCTCAGGTGGTCAGGGAGAGCGTTCCACAGACTGGGAGCAGCGGAGCAGAAAGCCCGGTCTCCCATTGTTCGAAGCTTTGTCGGTGGAGGTTGGAGGAGGTTAGCCTGTATGGAGCGGAGGTGTCGTGTGGAGGATTTGGGGGTGAGCAGTTCCTTGAGGTAGAGGGGGGCATTTCCATGGAGGCACTGGTGAGATAGCATAGTACTAAAGCGTTTAAGGCATTGCCATCACGGGACGCCCTCAATATTGTTGCCCGGGTGAAAATCTGAGAATGTTATCCTGGGGAGATTTCTGGGGGAGGCACTGAAATCCGTAAAAACTCCCGGAAAAATGGGGGGGGTCGGCAAGTATGCAGCTGAGCCACATCAGAGTGATCCAAGAGCCGCGGGTTGCCGACCCCTGTGATAGCCATGTGATATTTGTATGAGGTATTTAAAATGTGTCTTGTCCATACCATTTTAGATATACACAAGTTCTGCCCTCCTCAAACTTACCCCTCTTTTACAGACTTCAATGCACCCAATTAAAAGCCAACTCTAACATTTGACAACCAAACAATTAAACAAGGCGACACGGTAAAAAATCTGGGTATTATCTTCGTCCCAACTCTCTCCTTTGAGGCACACATTAAAAGCGTTACTAAAACGGCCTTCTTTCATCCCCGTAATATCGCTAAAATTCGCTCCATTCTGTCCACTAAAGACGCTGAGATCATTATCCATGCGTTTGTTACGTCTCGCCTCGATTACTGTAACGTATTATTTTCGGGTCTCCCCATGTCTAGCATTAAGATTACAGTTGGTACAAAATGCGGCTGCTAGACTTTTGACAAGAACAAGAAAGTTTGATCACATTACGCCTGTACTGTATATACCTTTATATACATATATACATACATATATACCTATACTGTATATACCTTTATATACATATATACATACATATATACCTATACTGTATATACCTTTATATACATATATACATACATATATACCTATACTGTATATACCTTTATATACATATATACATACATATATACCTATACTGGCTCACCTGCACTGGCTTCCTGTGCACTTAAGATGTGACTTTAAGGTTTTACTACTTACGTATAAAATACTACACGGTCTAGCTCCATCCTATCTTGCCGATTGTATTGTACCATATGTCCCGGCAAGAAATCTGCCTTCAAAGGACTCCGGCTTGTTAGTGATTCCCAAAGCCCAAAAAAAGTCTGCGGGCTATAGAGCGTTTTCCGTTCGGGCTCCAGTACTCTGGAATGCCCTCCCGGTAACAGTTCGAGATGCCACCTCAGTAGAAGCATTTAAGTCTCACCTTAAAACTCATTTGTATACTCTAGCCTTTAAATAGACTCCCTTTTTAGACCAGTTGATCTGCTGTTTCTTTTCTTTTTCTTCTATGTCCCACTCTCCCCTGTGGAGGGGGTCCGGTCCGATCCGGTGGCCATGTACTGCTTGCCTGTGTATCGGCTGGGGACATCTCTGCGCTGCTGATCCGCCTCCGCTTGGGATGGTTTCCTGCTGGCTCCGCTGTGAACGGGACTCTCGCTGCTGTGTTGGATCCGCTTTGGACTGGACTCTCGCGACTGTGTTGGATCCATTGTGGATTGAACTTTCACAGTATCATGTTAGACCCGCTCGACATCCATTGCTTTCCTCCTCTCCAAGGTTCTCATAGTCATCATTGTCACCGACGTCCCACTGGGTGTGAGTTTTTCCTTGCCCTTATGTGGGCCTACCGAGGATGTCGTGGTGGTTTGTGGAGCCCTTTGAGACACTAGTGATTTAGGGCTATATAAGTAAACATTGATTGATTGATTGATTGATCCTTCCTGTCTATTGTCTAACTTGTATGGAAACTTATTAAGGGTTTGCTGTGGTGTGTCATAAGTGAATCGCAGCTCAATTGACTAGCTGTTGGAAACCGATCGCAGTGAGTGTTGAAAGCCTCTACAGTGTGTAAGAAAAGATGGAATCAATGCTGAGTGTATCGGAAGCCCAACAACTGCTCCCAAACATCCATTAGTGGGCCAGTCAGACCATGTTTGCCCACTGCAAGACGTCTTTGCTGAAACAGCAGCTCGGCTTTGCCCGCATCCGTCATTGCATTCTTCCTCTGCTCTTGGCTCTGCCAGGGAGGTAATGCAGCCTTGCATGTCACCACGTGTCACAAGGCTGATGTACGACGGTCAGGAAGGACCCGTGATGAAACAGAAGCCCACCTACACAAAATGCAAGACAAGGTTGATGGATGAGATGAATTGGACCAAGTATGGTGGAACTGCACAGGAACTTCCATCCATCCATCCATCCATTTTCTACCGCTTATTCCCTTTTGGGGTCGCGGGGGGCGCTGGCGCCTATCTCAGCTACAATCGGGCGGAAGGCAGGGTACACCCTGGACAAGTCGCCACCTCATCGCAGGGCCAACACAGATAGACAGACAACATTCACACACTAGGGCCAATTTAGTGTTGCCAATCAACTTATCCCCAGGTGCATGTCTTTGGAAGTGGGAGGAAGCCGGAGTACCCGGAGGGAACCCACGCATTCACGGGGAGAACATGCAAACTCCACACAGAAAGATCCCGAGCCTGGATTTGAACCCAGGACTAGATGTGTTCTTTTTTTGTTTTTAAAGGGGAACATAATCACAATTTCAAAAGGGTTAAAAACAATAAAAATCAGTTCCCAGTGCCACCCACACTGGTTTAAATGTAACTTAGATATTGGGTTTCACTATGTAAAGCGCTTTGAGTCACTAGAGAAAAGCGCTATATAAATATAATTCACTTCTCTTCAGTACTAAACTGTAAAAAATTATAATTTATACACCAAATAATATGTTACAAGAATCGTGTTGAATCAATCAATCAATCAATGTTTACTTATATAGCCCTAAATCACTAGTGTCTCAAAGGGCTGCACAAACCACCACGACATCCTCGGTAGGCCCACATAAGGGCAAGGAAAACTCACACCCAGTGGGACGTCGGTGACAATGATGACTATGAGAACCTTGGAGAGGAGGAAAGCAATGGATGTCGAGCGGGTCTAACATGATACTGTGAAAGTTCAATCCATAATGGATCCAACACAGTCGCGAGAGTCCAGTCCAAAGCGGATCCAACACAGCAGCGAGAGTCCCGTTCACAGCGGAGCCAGCAGGAAACCATCCCAAGCGGAGGCGGATCAGCATCGCAGAGATGTCCCCAGCCGATACACAGGCAAGCAGTACATGGCCACCGGATCGGACCGGACCCCCTCCACAAGGGAGAGTGGGACATAGAAGAAAAAGAAATGAAACGGCAGATCAACTGGTCTAAAAAGGGAGTCTATTTAAAGGCTAGAGTATACAAATGAGTTTTAAGGTGAGACTTAAATGCTTCTACTGAGGTGGCATCTCGAACTGTTACCGGGAGGGCATTCCAGAGTACAGAGTATTCCAGAGAATCAGATTGTCACGCCAAGAATCGTAATTTAATTGTGAGTTGCCCAAAGATTCCCACCTGTTGTATCTAATTAATGACAATCTATAAATGCAGAAAATAGATGCTTTGTTCAATGAACAGGATGCATGTCTGGAAGTCTGAAAAGTTAATCATGTAAATTCATCAGAAATGTTCTCATCATTGTGGGAACCCTAAAAACGTGTTTTCCTTTCAGTACTGACTTTTTTTATGTTGTTCTTCGATGCTTAAAATGCTTCAAAACTCACCAAACTTGGCACACACATCAGGACTGGCAACAATTGCGAGCTAATAAAAAAACCAAACCCCAAATCTCAAAATTGTGCTCTAGCGCCCCCTAGGAATACAACACAGACAAACTGTTCCTAGGAAGAAAACAAAGACAAAACTGCTTGTAACTTCCGCTAGGAATGCCGTAGAGACATGAAACAAAAACCTCTGTGTAGGTCTGACTTAGACCTACATTTCCAATAAAAAAACGTCTATACCCAAAATCAACAGAAATTTTGCAAAAACTCATTTAAAGCAACATTTTCGCAAAAAACGCTATTTTTGCTTCTTTGAGCTGTAATTTGACCCACTTAAAATGCTTCAAAACTCACCAAACTTGGCACACACATCAGGACTGGCAGAAATTGCGATCTAGTGAAAAAACAAAACCTTAAAACTCAAAATTGCGCTCTATTGCAATTTTTGAATAAAACACAGAAAAAACTGCTCCTAGGAAGAGGAAACAGATAAAACTGCTTGTAACTTCTGGTAGGAATGTCGGACAGACATGAAACAAAAACCTCAATGTAGGTCTCACCTAGACCTACATTTTGATAGGTGGCATCTTTCAGTTAAAATCAACAGGAAGTTGGCAATTACCCCTTCAAAATAAAGGTTTTGTAAAAAGCCGTCACCTTTTTCCAGACAAAAATGCTTGTAACTTCTGTTAGGAACGTCGTAGAGACATGAAACAAAGACCTCTATGTTGGTCTGACTAAGACCAGGGCTTCAGTCGCGGGGGCAGCAGCCGAAGCGGAGCGGCCAAAGGCGGACCCGACCAACGCTGCTTGTTTATGTTGTTCTTCGATGTTGTGATCTAAGCAAAGGTATTTTATACTCAGTTTTGTGGATATTTTTTTCCACTCTGCTTTTTTTTCTCTACGAATTCAGGCCAGCTTGAAAGATGACCCCCTTGTCAGGATCCACGCAGGACCCTCCCTCGCTTTCTCTTTTCCTGTGTCAGCTGATGCACTCGAGCAAACTGTGGCGAGGTGGTCTTGTAGAATTTAGGGAGGCAAGGAAGAAGGGGATATGTGAAGGTTTACATCATGATTTCCTGCAAGCTCAAGGTGACTGGTTGGACAAGTCCGTGCTTCCTTAATGGCTGACAGATGTGTTTTCCTGGATTTGTTTTTCCGGGAAACTCTTGGGATTCCGTCCCAGCTGTGGTATGCGCCACATAACTCCCACTACCCCTCTGGTGCAAGAGTCCGCCTTCATCGCCATTGAGATCCCATGACATGAAGAGTCCCAGGACCCGGCAGGCCTTGGACGGTGTCCTAAAACATTGATACATTTCCACCAAGTGTGACAATTCAGCTTAGTTTTTAGGTAAGCTTTAAACTTTTCGGAATGGAAACAAAGTGGAAATGAAGCCAGCCTTCACTTTAAATGTGACTTCAGCTCAGAATGACGCAGCTCAGTGACCGAGGTGCCGCCGGCCTTTGTGTCGGCTCTGCATTATTCCATGGAGAATCGGTTATGGAGGATTGTGTCCATCTGCTGAGTGGGATTTCTTGTAAATGGGAGGCACAGCACGGATAAAAAAAATTGCAGGACGACGGGGGAGGAGGGTTGTCTTCTGTGTGATCAGCAGAAAACTGAAGTCTTCAGCCGGGGATGCTGAAGTGTGTGTCTGTTGGCTGAATTCTCAATGAACCCTACCAAATAATGTGATTTTTTTTTTGTAAACATTGGAAAGATCTTTAAAGTTGATGTAATACCAGGCTGGGACCGAGGCAACCTTGCTGTGTTCTTGGGGTCTCTTGGCGTCCCCCCCCATCAGTCCCACCATCACTGAGGGCAGACAGAAGTGGGTCAAAGTTTACTGGAGCGTCCTGTCTGAGTTGGGGGATTGGGGAGGTGAGGCTTAAAGGGGGCGTCTTTCGTACCAGGGACCACCACTTAAGTTTTTGTAAAGACATTAATACTAATTCCAGAATCTGTATTTGTTGGTAGTAGGGGTGTAACTGTACACAAAAAATTCGGTTCGGTACGTATCTCGGTTTAGAGGTCACGGTTCGGTTCATTTTCGGTACAGTAAGAAAACAAACAAATATAATTTTTTTGGGTTATTTATGTACCAAATTTGTAAACAATGGCTTTATCCTTTTAACATTGGGAACACTATAATAATTCTGCCCACGTTAATCCACATTAAACTGCCTCAAGTTGTTTCTTTGATGAAATAAAATGACAAAACCCTTCTTCTACATATAAAAAGTGCAACATTAAACAGTTTCAAGTCAACTCATCATGCTTGATTTATTACCACATTTGGGAAGCCTGTAGTTGACTTTTATAATGTAAATGTTATATTTTTGTCAACATTTGATAGCAGGGACCCTGCCATTCAAAACTAGGCTGCTACATTACGTATGATTAATGTAACTATAGCTGAAAAATAGTACAATAGCAATAGGAGAGACTGTAACGTATTATTTTCGGGTCTCCCCATGTCTAGCATTAAAAGACTACAGTTGGTACAAAATGCGGCTGCTAGACTTTTGACAAGAACAAGAAAGTTTGATCATACTACGCCTGTACTGTATATACCTTTTATATACATACATATATACCTATACTGGCTCACCTGCACTGGCTTCCTGTGCACTTAAGATGTGACTTTAAGGTTTTACTACTTACGTATAAAATACTACACGGTCTAGCTCCAGCCTATCTTGCCGATTGTATTGTACCATATGTCCCGGCAAGAAATCTGCGTTCAAAAGACTCCGGCTTATTAGTGATTCCTAGAGCCCAAAAAAAGTCTGCAGGCTATAGAGCGTTTTCCGTTCGGGCTCCAGTACTCTGGAATGCCCTCCCGGTAACAGTTCGAGATGCTACCTCAGTAGAAGCATTTAAGTCTCACCTTAAAACTCATCTGTAGACTCTAGCCTTTAAATAGACCTCCTTTTTAGACCAGTTGATCTGCCGCTTCTTTTCTTTCTCCTATGTCCCCCCCTCCCTTGTGGAGGGGGTCCGGTCCGATGACCATGGATGAAGTACTGGCTGTCCAGAGTCGAGACCCAGGATGGACCGCTCGTCGGGACCCAGGATGGACCGCTCGCCTGTATCGGTTGGGGACATCTCTACGCTGCTGATCCGCCTCCGCTTGAGATGGTTTCCTGTGGACGGGACTCTCGCTGCTGTCTTGGATCCGCTTGAACTGAACTCTCGCGGCTGTGTTGGAGCCACTATGGATTGAACTTTCACAGTATCATGTTAGACCCGCTCGACATCCATTGCTTTCGGTCCCCTAGAGGGGGGGGGGGGGGGGTTGCCCACATCTGAGGTCCTCTCCAAGGTTTCTCATAGTCAGCATTGTCATTGGCGTCCCACTGGATGTGAATTCTCCCTGCCCACTGGGTGTGAGTTTTCCTTGCCCTTATCTGGGTTCTTCCGAGGATGTTGTAGTCGTAATGATTTGTGCAGTCCTTTGAGACATTTGTGATTTGGGGCTATATAAATAAACATTGATTGATTCATTGATTGACTATTCATCCCTGAAATCTATGGAGTTCGTTAGCTCATGTGAAATAACAGACAGACAGGGCTTTGATGCCCCTAGCGCACACACACACACACACACACACACCCACACACACACGCACACACAGCAAAATGAGCTAACGTAACGCTAAAAGCTAATTAGCCTTCACATCACCTCAAGCCAGAACTGTGAGCGAGCTGAACTGCAGTTTAAGTTTTTAAAATGTCAACGGGCTCATAGTGATGTTTGTAGTAGTTGTGACTGGAAAGTGTTTTTTATAATTTGTGGAGTGTACGATGTCCGCTGCTAAACACATGTCTGACCGACAATGAAGCATTGACAACATGCGTTCTGAATACGCACTGCTGATTGGCTGTTACATCGTTCTGGATACGCACTGCTGATTGGCTTTGTATGTAACCAATCAGATGGTTGTGTGGGCGGGACAATGCTGGGTGCTTACTGGTCAGACAGAGGCAGAAAGCAGAGCAACTTGTGAAGACTTTAGGATACAAACTCGTTCGATACACCCTCGTACCGAACCGAAACCTCCAGTACCGAAACGGTTCAATATAAATACACGTACCGTTACACCCCTAGTTGGTAGTTTATTAGTGAAACTCTTACAAACTAATCTATTGAATTTGAACCACTTGATTAAAATTATTTAATTGAGTTGGTAATTACTGTTTTGTTTTCGAAATTCTCCATCATTGCCATAGTGCTCTTGTATCACCTACTTGATTGTGCCGTATAAAATTGGTTGACCAGCCAGGACACCTCTCTCGCTTATTTAGCATTAGCACTAATGCTAACGGTATTGTTCAGGTTACTTTGCAGTGTTTGTACATAGGGCTGGGCGATATGGCCTTTTATTAATATCTCGATATTTTTAGCCCATGTCACGATGCTCGATATTTTTTTCTTTGCCTTAAATGCACACTTGATGCAAATAATCACACCAGTATGATGATTATATTTGTCTACATTAGAACATTCTTCTTCATACTGCATTAAAGGCCTCCTGAAAGCCACTACTAGCGACCACGCAGTCTGATAGTTTATATATCAATGATGAAATATTAACGTTGCAACACATGCCAATACGGCCTTTTTAGTTTAATAAATTGCAATTTAAAATTTCCCGCAAAGTGTTGTGTTGAAAACGTTGCAGTATGATGACGGGAGCGTTTGACGTCACCGGTTGTAGCGGACATTTTCCAGCCCGATCCAAACTATAAGTAGTCTGCTTTAATCGCATGATTACACAGTATCCTGGACATCTGTGTTGCTGAATCTTTGGCAATTTGTTCAATTAATAATGGAGAAGTCAAAGTAGAAAGATGGAGGTGGGAAGCTTTTAGCCTTTAGCCACAAAAACACAGCCGGTGTTTCCTTGTTTAAAATTCCCAAAGATGAAGCTTTACTATGGATCAGAGCGGTCAAGCGAACATGGATCCCGACTACATGTCAACCGGCAGTTTTCGGCGAGAAAATTGTGGTAATAAGTCGCCTCTTACCGGAGACATCAGCGGAGCTTCCGTCCTGCTGCAGCTGCCGTGACTTCCCTCAGAGACTCTGGCGTCAACACACCCCTCTGACTTTCAGGTACTATTTAAAACACTAGCAACAC
Source organism: Nerophis ophidion (assembly GCF_033978795.1). Classification (NCBI taxonomy): domain Eukaryota; kingdom Metazoa; phylum Chordata; class Actinopteri; order Syngnathiformes; family Syngnathidae; genus Nerophis; species Nerophis ophidion. The sequence continues at coordinate 3,973,317 of NC_084619.1, forward strand.
ACTGGACAGATAAGGGATTTTCCACAATTATCCTAGTTAATGTGTCTAATAACATCTGAACCGCTCCCACTGCAATCGCCATTTTTTTTTCTTTTTTCTAGTCCTTCACTCTAAATTTCCTCATCCACGAATCTTTCATCCTCGCTCAAATCAATGGGGAAATTGTCGCTTTCTCGGTCCTTCTGTTGTTGACTATTTTTTTCATACGGTGTTGATGTGGAAATGGAAGACGCCAGGCTCAATTGGGTCAATTTGTTGGTGTGGCACCGGCCGAGACGTTGACATGCAGAGTTTCAAGCACTTCTTATTCTGGAGCAGGTGACTTTTCAAATGATGCTACATATTAGCAGTGCCGCTACTTTTTGTAGCAACGCTTTTGCCGCATACTTGACATATTACGGTTGTCTGTTTAACACAATGGTCAGGGGCGTTGTTAAGACCAGTGTAATTCACCAACTCAAGTATTTCATATATATATATATATATATATATATATATATATATATATATATATATATATATATATATATAAATATATATGTATATGTGTATGTGTATGTATGAAATACTTGACTTTCAATGAATTCTAGCTATATATATTTATTTTATTGTATATATAAATAAAATAAATAGTTGAATTTCAGATGGCACCCATCAAATACACATTAATAAAAACACAGTTGTTCTACTAACTGTAATGTGCTTGCTGGTTACTAAAAAATAACAACAACACTTACCTTTCACAATTTGAGTAACCTTTGTTCTGCCATTTGCGTACTGGCGAGAGTCACTTGCCGCCAGGTACCCAACACCACGTAAATCGTTGGCCAATCAAAAAGCAACCCCATAACGCTATAGCCAACATTCACCAGGAGATGGCAACAGACAACATAGAATCACTCTATTACAGACGGCATCGCCATCGTTCTTCTGCTTCGTCTCCTTGTGTGTGCAGTTTTTTATTAAAATCCGTAGATTTTGTAACGTGATTGGGCAGGAAAGCGGACGTGAAAACAGGCTGTCCCCACTCATGTCCGCATGGAGCTGGAGGGGGCGGGAATTTCGGGAGATTTTCGGGACAAAATTTCTTCCGGGAGTTTTTCGGGAGAGCCGCCGAATTTCGGGAGTCTCCCGGAAAATCCGGGAGGGTTGGCAAGTATGTGCGTGGTCCACGTAAGATTTGTTTGGTTCATGCCACAGTCAACGTAAGTTTTTCTTGTCCATAGTTTATGCTAAGTGATAGTTTAGCTCCAAGGGCGATCAGCGTGTTGTGCCTTCTTCGCCTTGTTTTCTGTTTTTCGTACCTCTTGGAGTTCTGATAATTAAATCATGTTTTTACCTGCACTACTTGTCCGGAGTAGTCCGTCTGCCTTCCTGGGAGAACGAGCCCGCAGTAATCTGCGCAAACCACGTCGTGACAGTAGTGTAATGCCCGCAGCTAATAGCAACTGCGTGAGAACGTATACTCGAATACTCACAATATAGTCGTTTTCTATATCGCACAGAGACAAACCCACGATGTATCGAGTATATTCGATATATCGCCCAGCCCTACATTTGATTTTCACAGTTTTTGTTGGTTTTGACTTCGATAAAGCACAATTGGTCATGCGTTTACTGTAAAACTGCTGTCATGCAAAATAGAAATTAATAGATGCACTAAAGCAGGGGTGTCAAACTCAAATACAGAGTGGGCCAAAATTTTAAACTGAACAAAGCCGCGGGCCAAGGTTGAACAAATTAACCTTTTAATAGGGACCCAAACAAGTTTTGCATTGAATATTGAACAAGCGAGACTTATAAAACTTTATAGTGACATGCAAAAATCGAATTTCAAATAATACTAATAATTTAAAAATAGCAATGGCATATCAAATCAAATTTAAATAGAAATTGAATGTCTCTTTTCTATTTGCAGCCTTCTCAGGTAAATATCAAAATAAACTTTTCCCACAGGCTAATAATACATTTTTATATTGTAGCGTCCAGGAAGAGGTAGTTCTGCAAGGGGTTCTGTGTATTTGTTCTGTTGTGTTTTTGTGCTACAGTGTGGATGTTCTCCCGAAATTTGCTTTGTCATTCTCGTTTAGTGTTGGTTCACAATGTGGCGCATATTTGGAACAGTCTTAAAGTTGTTTATACGGCCACCCTCAGTGTGACCTGTATGGCTGTTGACCAAGCTTGCATTGCATTAGCGTGTGTGTGTGTAAAAGCCACATATATCATGTGACTAGGCCGGCACGCTGTTTCTACGTAGGAAAAGCGGACGTGACGGAAGGTTTTAGAGGACGCTTGAGGCAGTGCCTTTAAGGCACGCCCCCAATATTGTTGTCCAGGTGGGAATCGGGGGCAATTTGGGAGAATGGTTGCCCCCTGTGATTTTCGTGAGGGGCACTGAAATTTGGGAGTCTCCTTGGAAAATCGGGGGGGTGGGGGGGGGGGGGTTAGCAAGTATGAGTATTAGCTGTGAATGCGGTGTTACAGCGACGATGCCGCTGTATAATACCGGCGGGCCAGCTCTAATGTTAATTTGATATTGCCTCAAGGGCCAAATGAAAATACACGGCGGGCCAGAGTTTGACACCCATGCACTAAAGCCATAACAATACCAGTTTCTGAGATGACTGAGAAGGAGGTTGCTTTAACACCAGAACTTCATACGTTAGCCTGATTGAGGTTTTTGAAGGCAAACATACCTCTGTAGATTAGGTTGGCTGCCTGACATGTGATTCGTGGAGTGTGGTGGCAAAGTTTGACTGCGGAGCTGGGTTATGGGGGGGTTAGCGAGTTGAAAGGTTGAGGTCATCTGGCTTTGCTGTACG
>NC_084619.1:3981138-3986138 GCF_033978795.1 Nerophis ophidion
TACAGTGTAGGTATATATGTATGTATATATGTATATAAAGGTATATACAGTATAGGTATATATGTATGTATATATGTATATAAAGGTATATACAGTACAGGTATATATGTATGTATATATGTATATAAAGGTATATACAGTACAGGCGTAATGTGATCAAACTTTCTTGTTCTTGTCAAAAGTCTAGCAGCCGCATTTTGTACCAACTGTAATCTTTTAATGCTAGACATGGGGAGACCCGAAAATAATACGTTACAGTAGTCGAGGCGAGACGTAACAAACGCATGGATAATGATCTCAGCGTCTTTAGTGGACAGAATGGAGCGAATTTTAGCGATATTACGGAGATGAAAGAAGGCCGTTTTAGTAAAGTGCACTTTTTGTACAGAACGCCACTACAATAGTTTAAAACAAATAAAGTGCACTTTTGTGCATGATGTCACACAAGATATTTCAGTAACTGTCAAATAAAAATGAGCTGCGTAACAGGAAATCAAATAGTGTATGTCCTTTGCTATGTGGTAGGTTACTATGGACGTTATTCAATCCTGTTGTTGACAATTTTTTTCATATGATCTGGAAATGGTTGCTTTGGCATTTTTTGGGCAGTGCAACAAACAAAGATGTTGACATACAGTTTCAAGCACTCCTCATTCTCTAGCGGGGGACTTTTCAAATGCCATCCATCCATCCATCATCTTCCGCTTTTCCGAGGTCGGGTCGCGGGGGCAACAGCCTAAGCAGGGAAACCCAGACTTCCCTCTCCCCAGCCACTTCGTCTAGCTCTTCCCGGGGGATCCCGAGGCGTTCCCAGGCCAGCCGGGAGACATAGTCTTCCCAACGTGTCCTGGGTCTTCCCCGTGGCCTCCTACCGGTTGGACGTGCCCTAAACACCTCCCTAGGGAGGTAGCATCATTTGAAAAGTCTCAGGATGCCACCCGAGACTTTTCAAATGATGCTACAAATTAGCAGTAGGTGCTACGTTTTGTAACAACGCTTTTGCCGTATACTTGTTCGACAAACCACCCCCGGACGATGCTGTTTTTCTAAGGGATTAGTTACTTCTTTTTTTTTTTTCGAAGATGGCGCTGATGTAGTGGCTGCTGTTGGCAGGAGCTCTGTGCTCTTGTGTCATCCTTTTGTGTTACCCTCTTGTTTTCATGTGTTATTATATTTTCTTGCCTTTTGGTCCGGGACCCTTTGGGACTGTGTGACAAGGGGTGGCACTTTTGTGACCTCTGTGGTGCTTTTTTTTGTGGACTTCTGGATCTGCCTCCCGGGAGCTTTTTGGCCATGGAGACCAGCTGCTGGGTGTCTGCTACACCAGAGTCGGTTTGGAGGGACTGGAGGAGATGCGGATGAGGGGACAGGGCTGCGGAGCTAGCACTGAGCGCTGGGACGGAGAGTCTTCGCGGTGTCTTGGCTGGTTGAGCAGGTGTCGGACACCTCAGTCACCTTGGACGTATCCTCGCTCATCCATGCGGACTGGACACTGGCCGAGAGTGGAGTCGGCTGTCTTGGTTGCTTTGTTGGGTCTGCTCCTGTCTCTGGCCATGCTCCCTCCACCCCAGCGGACGATGGCGTGGAACACCGCAGAGGCCACCACAGTGGATATGTTTCTTTTACTTTTTATTCATAGCTGTATGTAGCAGTGTCTGGTTGTATCTACTGCTTTAATGTCTTTAATGCCCTTTGTGTTCTTTGATGTTTGATGTTTCCCTCTTACACACATGTAAGAGGGATGTGTTCTATGGCTATGAGTTGTTGTTTTTTTCCCTTGGCCTCAGTCTGCACCCACTCTCCAGGGCCCAGGCTAAGACTGATATTTTTTATTTTATTTTAATCTTCTATTTTTTTCTCCCATTCCCCCCCCCCTTGTTTACCTGTATCTCATCTTTTTTGTAAGGGGCGCTGGAAGCCGGCAGACCCGACAGCGATCCTGTTCTGTCTCCCTGTAATGTTTGTCTGATCTTGAATGGGATTGTGCTGAAAATTTCAACTTTCCTGAAGGAACTCTCCTGACGGAATAAATAAAGTACTCTCTAATCTAATCTAATCTTTCTTCATTTGTTACCAGATTGGCACCTTCTTTCTCTCGTATTACCACTCGCACCACTCCGCTAGCATCACAGCTAATGTTACCCATGCTGCTAGCTCTCATGCGAGGGCGTATGACGCCAAGTATGTGACGTATGTAGGAAGGTGGGCTTGTCTGTGAGAAGGAGAGACAGGAAAGAGTGAGAAGAGCCTGTAGTTTAATGCCTGCAGCTACAAGCAACTGCGTGAGAACGTATACTCGAATATCACGATAAAGTCATTTTCAATCAATCAATCAATGTTTACTTATACAGCCCTAAATCACTAGTGTCTCAAAGGGCTGCACAAACCACTACGACATCCTCGGGCAAGGAAAACTCACACCCAGTGGGACATCGGTGACAATAATGACTATGAGAACGTGATACTGTGATACTGATGATACTGATGACTATGAGAACATATGAGAACATGATACTGTGAAAGATCAATCCATAATGGATCCAACACAGTCGCGAGAGTCCAGTCCAAAGCGGATCCAACACAGCAGCGAGAGCGTGCGTAGCGCTCCAGACTATAATTGATAGCTGTGGTCTCACACAAATAATAAATGAACCCACGCATCGCAACGGTAATACGATAGACCTAGTGCTTGTCAGGGGTATCACCGCTTCCAAAGTTACGATACTCCCGTATACTAAAGTATTGTCCGATCATTACCTTATAAAATTCGAGGTTCAGACGCATGTTCGTCAAACTAATAATAATAATAACTACTATAGCAGCCGCAACATTAATACGGCCACAACGACAACTCTTGCTGACCTACTCCCTCGGTAATGGCACCATTCCCAAAATATGTGGGCTCTATTGATAACCTCACTAACAACTTTAACAAATTTTCTATATCGTACAGAGACAACCCCACGATATATCGAGTATATCGATATATCGCCCAGCCCTAATGTAAATGCAAGCATTTGCAACAAGTGTTCTTCTGCATACATACAGAGAGGAAGGACTGTCTGGTTTTGATCATCACAACTCTTTGCCACGTCAGGCCTAAGAAAAAGAAATGGGATTATTTTTCCATTCGTGTTTGTGTCGCCGCCAACACACGGCTGATTGGCGTTTGTAGGGAACTGTGACTTCGCTGAATAGCTTTAAGTCATCTCTGTCAGCCGTGGCTTTTTGCTCACCATCCGCTCATGTTTAAAGCCTCCTTCCAGCGACTGCAGCCAGATGCTGACAGATGCTCCGCTTGAGTGTTTGTAGCAGCCCTATGGCAACTTCTTCTCTGCACTCCATTTTCCTTTTTGAGTTGAGGAATCTCTGCACATAGAAATGTAAGGCGGGGGACAGAGTATACAGAGAAGATAAAAGGACATGCGCATGAACGAGTAACTACTTTAGAGACCAGCGTTTGACACTGAAATGTGAGAATGAAAACATTCCTTTTTGCAGTCTGTTCGTCTTTTGTTTTTACAATTTTCGCTCGCTTAACTCTTGACCCGATTAAATCACAATAGTGAGCCGAGCATGATGATGCCTCAATGAAATTGAATTGAGTCACCATTATACAGTGGGGCAAGAAAGTATTTAGTCAGCCAGCGATTGTGCAAGTTCTCCCATTTAAAATAAAGACAGAGGTCTGTAGTTTTCATCATAGGTACACTTCAACTGTGAGAGACAGAATGTGAAAAAAAAATCCAGGAATTCACATTGTAGGAATTTTAAAGAGTTTATTTGTAAATGATGGTGGAAAATAAGTATTTGGTCACTTCAAACAAGGAAGATCTCTGGCTCTCACAGACCTGTAACGTCTTCTTTAAGAAGCTCTTCTGTCCTCCACTCGTTACCTGTATTAATTGAACCTGTTTGAACTCGTTATCTGCATAAAAGACACCTGTCCACAGCCTCAAACAGTCAGACTCCAAACTCTGCTATGGCCAAGACCAAAGAGCTGTCGAAGGACACCAGGAAAATAATTGTAGACCTGCACCAGACTGGGAAGAGTGAATCTACAATAGGCAAGCAGCTTGGTGGGAAAACATCAACTGTGGGAACAATTATCAGAAAATGGAAGACATATAAGACCATTGATAATCTCCCTCGATCTGGGGCTCCACGCAAGATCTCATCCCGTGGGGTCAAAATGATCATGAGAACAGTGAGCAAAAATCCCAGAACCACACGGGGGGACTTGGTGAATGACCTGCAGAGAGCTGGGACCAAAGTAACAAAGGTTACCATCAGTAACACACTACGCCGACAGGGAATCAAATCCTGCATTGCCAGACGTGTCCCCCTGCTTAAGCCAGTGCATGTCCAGGCCCGTCTGAAGTTTGCCAGAGAGCAGATGGATGATACAGCATGTGGTCAGATGAAACCAAAATATAACTTTTTGGTATAAACTCAACTCGTCGTGTTGGGAGGAAGAAGAATACGGAGTTGCATCCCAAGAACACCATACCTACTGTGAAGCATGGGGGTGGAAACATCATGCTTTGGGGCTGTTTTTCTGCTAAGGGGACAGGACGAATGATCAGCATTAAGAAATGAATGAAAGGGGCCATGTATCGTGAGATTTTGAGCCAAAACCTCCTTCCATCAGTGAGAACTTTGAATGGTTGACCAAATACTTATTTTCCACCATAATTTACAAATAAATTCTTTAAAATTCCTACAATGTGAATTCCTGGATTTTTTTCCACCTTCTGTCTCTCACAGTTGAAGTGTACCTATGTTGAAAATTAAAATCATTTTAAGTGGGAGAACTTGCACAATCGGTGGCTGACTAAACACTTCTTTGCCCCACTTTATGCTATCAGCTCGTACACTTTTTGCCCTCTAGTGGCTCAAGGTGAAAGCGCAGGAGTCCCATCCATCGTGGAGAGGTACATGCTAACAAGACTGGAGTGATATACAGCCCACAGATGGATTCATCAGAGCTCCACTCGCAA
>NC_084619.1:3987251-3997251 GCF_033978795.1 Nerophis ophidion
GTTCCAACATTATGTTTGAGTTGCTCTACATCACAACCTGTTATTGAATAAATGTTGTCAAAAAGCATGTTGTTTCCACGTTATGCTTGTTTGGTAGAGTTTTGGTTGGGAAATGCCCAAAATTCAATGGTCAAATCAACGTCAGAACCCAATATTGATTAAATGTTGTCAAAAAGCATGTTGTTTCAACGTTGCATTTGTATGGTAGAATTTTGGTTGGGAAATGACCAAAATTCAATGGTCAAATCAACGCCAGAACCCAACATTGATTAAACGTTGTCAAAAAGCATGTTGTTTCAACATTGTATCCGTGTGGTAGAATATTGGTTGGGAAATGACCAAAATTCAACGGTCAAATCAACGTCAGAACCCAACATTGATTAAACGTTGTCAAAAAGCATGTTTCAATGTTGTGTTTGAGGCCCCAAACAACAAGTTGTCAACGTTGTTTAAATGGCTGGCTGGAGTGTGTGTGGGAGGGCGGGGGGGGCGCTCCATGTGCAACGCTACAGTAAAAGGCATCAACATCACGGCTTATTTTACGCTGACTCAGCTCGCCGCTGTTTACTTTGTGCACATTTCGGCGAAATGGGAGTGTTTGCCGTTCGAAGCAAGCCCAGACGCAAAGCTGATAAGAATCAAAGAATTGAACACATTTATCTCCTACCTTTCTCAACCCTCGGAGAAGGCGCCTCTTTTTTTTTCTTTTCCTTTTTTTGTAGTCAAGCTAAAACCCTCGCTGACTGATTTGTGGTCCGAGCTCCTTTATAAAGGTCAGAGTCCTCCCGTGTGCCAGTTACATTCCTGTTTCGCTTGGTCTGATAATGACCCGCACTGAAAGCACTTCCAAATGAGGATCAATCACCTTATCTGTCTCACCTGCCTACCGCCGCCTCTCAGAATGGCCGTGAAGGGAGAAGAAAGTGCAACAAAGATGACAAAGTGCAGTACATTACAGTTAAAACACTGGTCTTTGCTTTCTGAAGTAACTTATGAACATTCTCAACTTAAAAAAACATTCAAATATTTGTACGTCAACAACAAAGGCAGACTTGGCAACCGACAAGGAAGATGACTATTTTTGGCCAAATGATGATCCACAACCTGAACTTTTTGAGGCTGAGTATACTGCTGCTTTAAAAAGTACCATTCAATAAGTATACTGTGTACAACGAGTACTTAGTTGCCGAGTGTGCAAATGTCCACTTACGAGATGATGATCCTAACGGAAATGACGATTGTAATATTTAACAACTTCAATAAAATATCTGCCGCCTTTTGTTTCACACTTCTTGATTTTACGATAATTAGAAATGTGTACTTAGTTGCCGAGTGTGCAAATGTCCACTTACGAGATGATGATCCTACCGGAAATGACGATTGTAATATTTAACAACTTCAATAAAATATCTGCCGCCTTTTGTTTCACACTTCTTGATTTTTACGATAATTAGAAATGTGTTATCCGTTTTGCTATGTAGCTAAGATAAGGGCTAGTAGCTAAGATAGGGGCTAGTAAGGGTGCTAAAACATGGATTCACATCAAATTGCGATTTTTTTTTTCATTCCAAATCGATTCGTAATTTTTGGGAATCTTTTTTGATTAAAAAAAAAAAATGTTTTGCTATTTCTTTTTCAAGAATACATTTTTATATTATTATTAGAGATGTTCAATAATGGCTTTTTTTGCCGATATCCGATATTCCAATATTGTCCAGCTCTTAAGTACCGATTCCGATATCAACTGATACCGATATATTCAGCTGTGGAATGAACACATTATTATGCCTAATTCTGTTGTAAAGCTCCGCTGGATCCATTAAACAATGTAACAAGGTTTTCCAAAATAAATCAACTCAAGTTATGGAAATAAATGCCAACCTGGCACTGCCATATTTATTATTGAAGTCACAAAGTGCATAATTTTTTTTAAACATGTCTCAAAACAGCATCTTGGAATTTGAGACATACATGAGGAGGTTGAGGTGGGCGGGGCTGGGGGGGCGGGGTTGCGGTGGGCAGGTGCAGGGGGTTTATATTGTAGCGTCCCGGAAGAGTTAGTGCTGCAAAGGGCTCTGTGTATTTGTTTTGTTGTGTTTGTGTTGTGTTACGGTGCGGATGTTCTCCCGAAATGTGTTTGTCATTCTTGTTTGATGTGGGTTCACAGTGTGGCGCATATTTGTAACAGTGTTAAAGCTGTTTATACGGCCACCCTCAGTGTGACCTGTATGGCTGTTGACCAAGTATACGTTGAATTCCCTTGTCTGTGTGAAAAGCCGTAGATATTTTGTGACTGGGCCAGCACGCCAAGGCAGTGCCTTTTATCTGTACTTCTCCCTACATCCGTGTACACAGCGGCGTTTTAAAAATCATACATTTTACTTTTTGAAACCGATCATTTCCGATGATACATTTTAAAGCATTTATCGGCCGATAATATCGGCAGCCCAATATTATCGGACATCAATATTTGTGTTGTAGAATATTGGTTGGGAAATGACAAAATTTCAATGGTCAAATCAATTGACATTGAAAAAACTTTGTCAAATAGCATGTTGTTTCAACGTTGCATTTGTGTCATAAAATATTGTTTGGAAGATGACAAAAATTCAATGATCAAATCAACTGACATTGAAAAAAACGTCAAATAGCATGTTGTTTCAACGTTGCATTGTGGTGTAAAAATATTGGTTGGGAAATGACCAAAATTCAAAGATCACATCAACGTCAGAACCCAACTTTGATTAAACGTCAAAAAGCATGTTGTTTCATCGTAGGATTTGTGTTGTAGAATATTGGTTAAGAAATGACCACAATTCAATGGTCAAATCAATGTCACAACCTGACATTGAAAAAACCGTTGTCGAAAAGCGTGTAGTTTAAACGTTGCATTTCTGTGGTAAAATATTGTATGGAAAATGACCAAATTTCAATGGTCAAATCAATTGACTTTGAAAAAAACTTTGTCAAAAAGCATGTTGTTTCAACGTTGTATTTGTGTTGTGGAAAATTGGTTGGGAAATGACAAAGTTTCAACGGTCAAGTCAACGTAACAACCTGACATTGAATAAACGTCGTCAAAAAGCATGTTGTTTCAACGTTGTATTTGTGTTGTAGAATATTGGTTGGGAAGTGACCACATTTCAATGGTCTAATCAATTGACAATGAAAAAACGTTGACAAAAAGCATGTTGTATCAACGTTGCATTTGTGTCGTAAAATATTGTTTGGAAAATGACCAAATTTCAATGGTCAAATCATTTTACATTGAAAAAACGTTGTCTAATAGCATGTTGTTTCAACGTTGCATTTGTGACGTAAAATATTGTTTGGGAAATGACTAAATTTCAATGGTCAAATCGACTGACATTGAAAAAACGTTGTCTAATAGCATGTTGGTTCAATGCTGTATTTGTCTTGTAGAATATTGGTTGGGAAGTGACCACATTTTAATAGTGTGATAGCAAAATTACTTGTACTCGTTTTAATTGATGATGTTCTTTGAACGGGTCGCCAAAAGTTGTTTATTGGGCTCAGGAATGTGACACTTAGCAAGAGGTCTATTATCTGATCAAGCTCTGTCTCCTGTGTCTTTGATGTAACATGTGGACTTTAGTTCACCTGGGCATATGTGTCATTTATTCTTGACCCCCAACAGAGCTAAATTAGTTCCCTTTCCTGAGTGATCCCACCCCCCTCTGGTCAAATGACACCCTCTCCCTTTCACAGGACTTTGGGTATTCATTCCACTGGTGTACTGTATGTAAATGAGCATGGAGGGTGGGACTTCTGAGAATGTATAATTGTCATGTCAAATTCTAAAGGAGTTAGAACAAGCTGGAACGAACGGATGTGTCGTTCTGGTTTGGTCTCGCTTTGCAAAGCTTGTTATTATTTGTTTGTTACTTTAATAAATCATTTTAAAGCTATTTGTCACTAAAAGATAGTCTTTAAGAAATTTCAACGACAATAGTCAAATCAAAGTCACAACCTAACATTGAAAAAGTGTTGTCAAAAAGCGTGTTGTTTCAACGTTGTATTTGTGTTGTAGAATACTTGTTGGGAAATGACCAAATTTCAATGGTCAAATTATTTTACATTGAAAAAATGTTGTCAATTAGCATGTTGTTTCAACAGTGCATTATGACGTAAAATATTGTTTGGGAAATGACCAAATTTCAATGGTCAAATCAATTGACATTGAATAAACATTGTCTAATAGCATGTTGTTTCAATGCTGTATTTGTGTTGTTGAATATTGGTTGGAAAATGACCACATTTTAATAGTCAAATCAACGTCACAACCTGACATTGAAAAAACGTTGTCAAAAAGTGTGTTTTTTCAACGTTATATTTTTGTCGTAGGATATCGGTTGGGAAATGACCAAATTTCAATGGTCAAATCAATAGACTTTGAAAAAAACGTTGTCTAATAGCATGTTGTTTCAACGTTGTATTTGTGTTGTAGAATATTGGTTGGGAAGTGACCACATTTCAATGGTCAAATCAATTGACATTAAAAAAACGTTGTCAAAAAGCATGTTGTTTCAACGTTGCATTTGTGTCGTAAAATATTGTTTGGAAAATGACAAAATTTCAATGGTCAAATCAATTGACATTAAAAAAACGTTGTCAAAACATTTTGTTTCAACGTTGTATTTGTGTTGTAGAATACTTGTTGGGAAATGACCAAATTTCAATGGTCAAATTATTTTACATTGAAAAACGTTGTCAATTAGCATGTTGTTTCAACAGTGCATTTATGACGTAAAATATTGTTTGGGAAATTACAAAATTTCAATGGTCAAATCAATTGACATTGAATAAACGTTGTCTAATAGCATGTTGTTTCAATGCTGTATTTGTGTTGTTGAATATTGGTTGGGAAAATGACCACATTTCAACAGTCAAATCAACGTCAGAACCTGACATTGAAAAAACATTGTCAAAAAGTGTGTTTTTTCCACGTTATATTTTTGTCGTAGGATATTGGTTGGGAAATGACCAAATTTCAATGGTCAAATCAATTGACTTTGAAAAAACTTTGCCAAAAAGCATGTTGTTTCAACGTTGTATTTGTGTCGTAAAATATTGTTTGGGAAATGACCAAATTTCAATGGTCTAATCAATTGACATCGAAAAAACGTTGTCTAATAGCATGTTGTTTAACGTCGCATTGTGTTGTAAAATATTGTTTAGAAAATTAGTAAAATTCAACGGTCAAATCAACGTCAGAACCCAACTTGGATTAAATGTCAAAAAGCATGTTGTTTCAACGTTGTATTTGTGTCGTAGAATATCGTTTGGAAAATGACCAAATTTCAACGGTCAAATCATTTTACATTGAAAAAACGTTGTCTAATAGCATGTTGTTTCAACGTTGCATTTGTGTTATAAAATATTGATTGGAAAATGACCAAAATTAAACGGTCAAATCAACGTCAGAACCCAACTTTGATAAAACGTTGTCAAAAAGCATGTTGATATTGACTTGCCCGACGTCAGGAACTAATTCAACAAGTTCTCAACGGTGTTTCAATGTCTTGGGTCTGCTGAGAGTTCTGAGGAAATAATACAACCAAATATGACACAATATTCAGAAAACGGAGGGATGGATGGACCTTGGCAGCCAAACCAGGAGTCTGTGTGTAAACACTGCAAATAAAAAAATATGTCACTTAATACAAGCACCGAATGAGATTTGGGCTGCGGTGTAACAAAATCCAGGCTGAGAGAACCTGATTTATAGCCGTGTCCCTTTTCCATCATGAGGTCAGCGGAAAGATCAGCACACGGTGAGCAGATCAGCAGAGGAAGCAGCTGGCCTCCAAAAAAGCCACCCAAAGACAACAGACGAACAACAAGCTTTGTGGACACGTTCACCTAGGACACGGCCCTAAGGTGCTTCCTGATGGCTGCTCAGTGCCGTTGTGGATGTCAGCAAGTGGAAAAAAACAGGAAATAGACAGGTGCTAACTGCTGGGTGGAAGCATCCAGAATCCATTGATTTACCTACTGCTGACTCTAGATCTTTTTCGTGTTGTCCGAGCACTAAAGTGGACTTTGCAAAAATCACCGAATAAATTCCCAGGAAACTTAAGTGGAGGATTTGCACACGTTTCAAACCATTCAGTTTAGTGCATCGAGATAAATTTGGCATTTACAAAACCCAAAACCAGTGAAGTTGGCACGTTGTATAAATGATTTGAAAATCCTTTTCAACTTATACTTGAATAGGCTCTAAAGACAAGATATTGATGTTCGAACTGAGAAACTTAATTCGTATTTTCTTGCTGAAATAAGCAGGGGCGTCCTTTTCAACTTATATTCAATTGAAGAGACTCTAAAGACAAGATATTTAATGTTCGAACTGAGAAACTTCATTCGCATTTTCTTGCTCAAATAAGCAGGGGCGTCCATGATAACGTTGCTTGGATGGCTCCAAAACCTTTAGGTACCTTTCAGCATTTATGGTGCCTTCACATTTGTATACATTTGTCAAGCTCGGGCTGTGGATGTTTGTGCTTCCTCGATGCAAGGATGATGTGGGACGAGTCAGGCATGAATGTAAGTACATGATTTATTAAATAAACAAACACTATAATCAAAAAGAATCAAACTAAGGGCGCTCACAAGGAGGTATAAAACTTGGCTACAAAATACAAACAGGAAACAAAAACACTTGCTCGATTGGCATGAATGAACTATGAACAGACAAAACAAAAATAGCACTGTGGCATAAATACATAAACTTACTCGGCATGGAACTGTGGACAGGACGTAAAGGTTTGGACAGCATGGGTAGGGTGCGTGTGTGTGAGTGTGAGGATCCCAGGATGAAGACAAGAAAAAGAGTGACTTAAATAGCTGTGATGATTAGTGAAAACAGGTGAGGCTGAGAACAGGGACGTGACAGGTGAAAACTAATGAGGTTGGCATGGAAACAAACAAAACCAGGAAGTGCAAAAACAGAACAAGAGTCCAGAAAACAAAAACATAACATGACAAAACAAAACATGATCCATAGGTGTGACAAAATTACCCATGCCTTTGGCACTAATTCACCCCCATACCATCACAGATGCTGGCTTTGCGCCTGTAACAATCCGGATGGTTCTTTCCCTCTTTGGTCCGGAGGACACGACAACGTCCACAGTTTCTAAAAACTATTTGAAATGTGGACTTGACAGACCACAGAACACTTTTCCACTTTGTATCAGTCCATCTTAGACAAGCTCGGGCCCAACGAAGCAGGCGGTGTTTCTGGGTGTTGTTGATAAATGGCTTTGACTTTGCATAGTACAGTGGTTCTTAACCTGGGTTCGATCGAACCCTAGGGGTTCGGTCAGTCGGCCTCAGGGGTTCGACGGCGCCTCCGTCCAAACCTTACTAAATAACAAGTTCAATGTTTTATTATTATAATCAAATGACAGCAATCATTTCCATGAGATTATTTTCTAATATAAGTGTTTTGGCACACTTACAATGACAAAAAACAACAACATTGTTTTTCATGAGCTCTGTACAAAGTGGGCTTGGCAATAATTTGTACCCCTTTCAGATATCGCATTTAGGTCCCACTAAAACATTCATGTGTACTTTCCTGTAACTTTCTGTTTGTAAGATATATCTTTATTAGTATTTCTTTACTATATTAACATCATTAATTTAAGAAACAAACATTTTATTTTTCACAAAGAAGGGTTCGGTGAATGTGCATACGACACTGGCGGAGTTCGGTACCTCCAACAAGGTTAAGAACCTCTGGCATAGTAGAGTTTTAACTTGCACTTACAGATGGGTCGGCCAACTGTGGTCACTGACAGTGGTTTTCTGAAGTGTTCCTGATCCCATGTGGTGATACCCTTTACACACGGATGTTGCTTTTTGATAGAAGGTCCATAATATCATCGCTTACATGCAGCGATTTCTCCAGATTCTCCGAACCTTTTGATGATATTACGGACCGTAGATGGTGAAATCCCTAAATTCCTTGCAATAGCTCAATGAGAAATGTTGTTCTTAAACTGTTGGACAATTTGCTCACACATTTGTTCACAAAGTGGTGAACCACGCCCTGTCCTTGTTTGTGAATGACTGAGCATTTCACGGGAGCTGTTTTTTATACCCAATCATTGCACCCACCTGTTCCAAATTAGCCTGTTCACCTGTGGGATGTTCTAAATTCTCATGACGTGGATTTTTACGCAGCTTTCTGCGAAGTTTGTTCTCCCGGGATGCAAACGGACTTCTCCGGACAAGGGTAGCAGGTATGTGTCATGATCCGTAGTCTGGATCATGTTTAGTTTAGTTATTTTCTGTTAGTTTGGACTCCCTTTGTTGTTTGTGTACCTTTTGTGAGTCAGTTTGGTCACCATGGCAACATATTAATTTCACCTGCTGAGGGTTCCAGACGCACACCTGTTTTTGTTAATTACTTCCTTATTCAAGCCTGCCTTGTCCCGTCAGTCGGTCTTGGTCCCTTGTTTGCGGTATGCAACTGTTTCGTTGGTAATTACTAGGTTTCTTGTTACCTGATCCTGTGCTAGTGTTAGCATTAGCTTCTGTGCTTTCGCCACGCGTTTCTTTTCGTCTGTTTTTGTACCAGTGTTTTGTTATTAAATCATTCTTACCTTTTAGTTGTTGTCCGGAGTGTCTATGTTTGCGTTGGAGGAACGATCCCGCATTAAAATGCGACCCCCACGTGACAGGTAGGAACATATTTAATAATCAATTAATCCTACAAAGCAGAAATGACAGGAACCAAAGCAAAAAGGAAAGCGTGCCGTTCACACGAGAAGCTAAGGGAAAAAAATTAGGACATGAAACATGAAACTATGGACATGAAAAGCAAGACTTACTGTGGTAAGAAAAGAGCATGAAACGAACAATGACGCCAGGCCAACTGACTGGCAAAGACAAGCTTAAATTCTGCCTCTGATTAGTGCTAGGGAAGCAGGTAAACGGGCAAGCACTAATCAGAGATAGGTGAACACAATGAGTAGCCATGGCAACCAAAACAAACAGGAACTAGAAGGAGTCCAAAACTAACAGAAAATACAAAAACATGATCCGGACCACGGATCATGACACAAATAAGTGTTTGATGAGCATTCCTCAACTATCTTAGTCTTTTTTGCCACTGGTGCCAACTTTTTTAGAAACCTGTTGCAGGCATCTAAATCCAAATGAGCTATTATTTGCAAAAAATATTAACGTTTACCAGTTTGAACGTTAAGTATCTTGTCTTTGCAGTCTATTCAATTGAATATAAGTTGAAAAGGATTTGCAAATCATTGTATTCTGTTTTTATTTACGTGCCAACTTCACTGGTTTTGGGGTTTGTAGTTTAATATGGAATTATGTATTATGTTAAAAGGCCTTTTTGTTTGTCATATTTCTTTAACCAAGAAGTCGCCTGCCAAACAACAAACAAGTGAACAAACTAACATGTGCGCTCTGTCATTCCCTCCCACCATACTTGCCAACCCTCCCGGATTTTCCAGGGGACTCCCGGAATTCGGCGCCTCTCCCGAGAACCTCCCGGGACCAATTTTTTCCCGAAAATCTCCCGAAATTCGGGCAAAGCTGGAGGTGAGGACAGCCTATTTTCACATCCGCTTTCCCACAATATAAACAGAGTGCCTGCCCAATGAGGTTATAACTGTAGAATGATCGAGGGTGAGTTCTTTGTTTCTTATGTCGGTTTATTGTTAGGCAACCCTCATTATTGTCCTCCCAGCGCGGCAACAACACACAACAACAGCAGTCACGTAAAGCAGTTTGTCTGCTGTAAACAGCAATGTTGTGACACTCTTAAACAGGACAATACTGCCATATACTGTATATGCATATGGTTAGGAAAATAGTGACAGAGAAAAGAACAAGGATGGACAATTCAACCATTAACTCAACAAGGAGATCAGTGTTGTGTGTGTGTATATGTGTAAATAAATGAACACTGAAATTCAAGTATTTCTTTTATATATATATATATATA